>NC_140935.1:155382137-155784637 GCF_014529385.1 Adiantum capillus-veneris
AGGAAGACAATACGACAAAAGGACTTGACTTTTGTTTTTAGCTCTGTGACACCTACACTTACTGTCGTAGGTGGCCTCGTTACTAAATGACACCTCCTTTTGGGAGGTGGGATCAATGGCTCACGATCATCGGTTGATTGTGACCGTTGGATTGCCTATAGAATGCAAAAGATTCCCACGTTCTCGGATCCGGGACTTGAACCCGCTACCCTCTCCCCCACGAAATTGACTCTAACCACTAGGTTAACGCGCACTTGTTGAAAGGTGTGTGTGTAATAAGTTTATATATCATGACGCTGCGGACAAGTTTACACCTTGTTCACACCGAGTTTGCATTCAGTTCACACCAAATTTGGTGTGGTGTGCAGACCCTCCCCAGTTCACACCGTATTCACATTGAGTTCACACCAAATTTGGCGTGAAGCACATACCTCCGAGTTCACTCTTAGTTCACACCTAGTTCAAATGACGATCGGATGGCCCGGATTGCACCCGCCTTGCGATGCTTACTGTGGACTATTGATCCACCTGCCTAAGCATCGGGACCAAAGCATGTGCGCACTCTATCTGAGTTCAACCCACAATAGCAGAATAGCACTATGGCCGGACGGCGTACACTCAAGGTATTCTCTCTGTTAGCACGAGCACAACCAGAGCAGCCGGCCAGCCAAAGAGAATCTTGCAGGGGCGAGTGCATACGTGTCGAGTGCTCTTTTTGGCCGGCAAGTGGCTGGCTGGCCGCTGTAGCCCACGCCTCACCTCCCCCGGCAACGTCTCCAGCCTCCTGCCATCCAATCAAAAGTCTGCAACCCTCTTCCACTCGCTAGCCGAGCTGCTGTCGGAGAGGTTGTGCTCAATATCGCCAGCCAGCAAGGGAAGATTCCTCAACATCAACTGTTGGCTGCCCAGCTGCCGTCCGGCTCGTATACACTAGGCAAGCCAAGCATGGAGAGGAAGATAACAATAAGGAATGGAACGAAAGAGTCTTTCCTTTATGGCCAAACTTAAAGCTTGTGCTCAGAAGAAGGATTTGGACTAAGGCAGTGATATTCAGGATAGTGGGTTACTTCAGGAGAACACATACTTAGGGAATGCGTTAGTCAGTATGTATGCCAAACGTGGTGCCCTCACCAAAGCATAGAAGGTTCTTAATGAGCTTCCTTTCCGGGATGTAGTCTCTTGGAATGCACTAATTTCAGGATATGCCAGAGATGGGTGGGGCAAGGAAGCGCTAGGCTGTCTTCAGCGGATGCAAAGTGAGGGCCTCTCCCCAAATGCTATCACCTATGCTTGCACCTTGAAGGCTTGTGGCATTATGCAAGACGCTGACATGGGTCAAACAATTCATGTTGAGATCGCTAGCCAGGGCTTGCTATTAAAACATGTCAAGCTTGGAAATGCTTTGATTGACATGTATGCTAAATGCGGCGTCCTCATGAAAGCACAAAATGTTCTTGATGAGCTTCCGGTCCGGTTTGTTGTGTCTTGGAGTACATTAATCGTAGGATATGTGCAATGAGGGCATGATCGGGAAGCTTTAGTGTGTTTTGAGTGGATGCGAAGCGAGGACCTCTCTCCAGATGCAATCCAAAACATGCCATGCTTGGCGATGCTTTGGTTTACATGTACGCCAAATGCGGCTTCCTCAAGAAAGCATAAGAAGTTTTTGATGAGCTTCCTATCCAGGGTCTTGTCTCTTGGAATGCATTGATTGCAGGCTATGCCCAACAAGGCCAGGGCCAAGAAGCTTTGGACTGTTTGCAGCAGATGCAAAGTGAGGGCCTCTCTCCAAATGCAATTAACCTACGCTTGCTTTTTGAAGGTGTGGCGTAATTCAAGACGTTGACATGGCTGAAAATATTCATGTGAAATTATGAGCAAGGGATTGTTGAGAAAAGAGATTGCACTTGGTAGTGCTTTGGTTGACATGTATTCAAATGTGCTGTTCTCACGAAAGCACACAAAGTTCTTGATGAGCTTCATGTCCGGGATGTGGTCTCTTGGAATGCAATGATTGCAGGATATGGAAAGGGCCAAGAAGCTCTGGGCTGTTTTCATAGGATGCGAAGTGAGGGTCTCTCCCCAGATGTAGTCTCTTGGACGTCCCTTATAGGAGGATATGCCCAGCAAGGGCGGGCCAAATTTTTTTCGGTGGATGCAACGAGAGGGCGCCTCCCCATCTGCAATCACTTTTGTTAGTGGGCTCAATGCATGTAGTCACGCAGGTCTAGTGGGAGGGGGCCAAATGCATTTCGATAGCATGAGGGAAAAATATGGAATTATACCAGAGAAAGAGCACTATGCTTGCATGGTTGATCTATTTGGATGTGCAAGGCTGTTTGACAAAGCTTTGAGAGGAATTAAGCAGATGCCATAGTCTGATTATGATCCAGTTTGGTTGGCTCTTCTAGGTGCCTGCTGTAAATGGGGAAATTTGGAGCTTGGAAGATTGGTCTTTGACCGTGTGGCACAATTAGAGGGATGTAATGCTGCAGCATATATTTCAATGAGTAAGATTTATGCAGCTGCTGGCATGCAGGAGGAGGCGCAAACCATTGAACTCATGAGGATGAGAAATTCTGCTTGGAAGTAGCCAGGACATAGCTTTCAACTGGTCATGTTCCTAAATTTGTTACTGACAGCCATCTTCACATTTTTCAAAGGGGGAAATGTTCTTGTGCGTGGCTGTCAGTAATGTAAATTCCAAGAACTTGGAAGTTGCAGTGGAGTTTGTGTGTATAACGCCAGCTCCATGGCCTTATCAAGAAAAGACAAAATCCGCCTCTGCAAGTGATGAGAACATGCAAACTGAGTGAAAGGAGGTTTTACATCACAAATTGAGCTTGAAAGCCACTTTCAATCCACACGATGATATTATCCAACTTTTTGTGGAAGTAGTCCCTTGTGTGAGTAGATCCTAGAGGGGATGAAATACCTTGAATTGGACTCCAATGAGCTTGATGTTACTGAAGCCTTGTGCCAATGGGGTTCAGAGAGATTGTAAAGCTTGCCTTGATGAGACCTTTAAGGTTGAAATGCTTTGGCCAGTATCAATACAATCTCTCTTGGTCTAATCACTTTTTGCAACCTTGATTCCCAACCCCTTTTAACTTTCCCCATCATCTTGTTGCTTGTGAATGTTTTACATGCTTGACTATCAATGTTTACAAACACAAATTGATAGCTGCCGACACTGGGGAAGATGAGCTTCGATCTCTGAACACAAAAACTGTGATTGAGGAATTACCAACAATCTCTGCTGTGCTCGCTCATGTCGACAATGGTACATAGCAAAAAATTGGGCACATGGGCCACTAATTGGGGCCATTGATTGTGCAAGGGCTTGCTGTCAGCTTTAGCGGAGGTGTTTAAGGATTTATCTCGGATCTAGTACTCCGCACAAACACAAGGGACACTTTATTTCACTTAAAAGAAAGAGAGAGACACAATAGAGAGAAAAGAGACGACACCGAATGTCGGGTCCCAAACCTTGAAGGGCCCCCTTGCTCTGTTGCCAAAGCAAGTACATTCTTTATTCTTGCACAATGTTGATACATTGTCTAAATGCTGAAATGCTGATCCTAATGGGTGCTGATGCTGGGTATCGGGTATTGAGGTACTGAGAGGCATGCTTGCTGAATACTATTCTGTGCAAGAGAGGGTATGCAACTATGATCGGCCTGGACATGCACGTTTCTAGAGGCTCACAAAGGTGCTAGGCTCAATCCTAAGCAAATGACTCATGCTAGATTGTAGCAGAAGCACGTCCACATAGTGCAAGTGAAGTGCGCACGTGACACTTGCACTCCTCCCAAGTTCTTTTTGGCTTGCTAAATAAGGTGTACTTTTGTATTGGCCGTCCAAGTGGAACGTGGACTTCAAGGATTGCCACGAAAGAAATTTTGTAGTAAATAATAGGAGTTTGTTGTTCTCATCTAGTATATAATTTTATGGCATATTTCACCTATTGTTACTCTTGAATTTGGCTAATCTGGTTACAATTGTTTACTAGCCATGATGTCCATTATAGTTGTGATTTTTTTTTTTTTTGGTTTAAATGAAACCTTCATTATTGAAATTTCTGGGCTTTGTTGTCTTTGTTTGGCTTCAACCATTATATGTCTCTCATGCTGGGCAGAGTCCTTGATCGAAGGTCACTCTCATAAACTATGCATTGTGGTCATTTTTTAGACCTTAAGTGGGGATTATTAGTTGGCGTACCTTGGGGTTGATGTGTTTTTTGTTTTGCTTATTTGAGAGAATGGAGAGAATTTGCTCAGGTCTTATTCTCTGTGATTCGAGGGAACTTTGGGTTACTTATTCTTTGTGCTTTTTTGATTATAAAGAAGCTTTATTGGCCTGTTGGCTCTTACTGTGATTGTGAATACTAACTTTGCACATTACTATGCTTATAGCTTGTACTTGATTTACTGTGTATTATACTGATGTTTTTGCTGATAACATTGGTCTTTGAGGCTTGAAATGGTTTTTTGACATTTTCTCCAGACTTGGAATATATGTTTGCCATCCTGGCTGCTGCTATGATTTTAAAATTTGGTAGCTTCTCAAGCTTGCATCCTGGTTTCTTTCTTGGTTTCACAAACCGGTTCCTACTATGAGTTATAGTTAGATTGCTTTACTATGTCATCTCACCACTTATTGGGCATGATTCCTTCGGACATTACTGTGTATTATGTTGATTGTTGCCTTGATTTGCAACTAATGGGGTGGTGACCAGTAGCTACTCTGGTTCTAGAGTCTGGTTGTTACTCTAGTTTATAGTCTAGCTGTTATTGTGGCTTTACAATTTGGCTCTTTTTGTGGTTTTGAAATATGGTCGCTATTCAGGGTTTACTTTGTCAACATTCCCTTTTAAAAGGTACTTTTTACTATGGTACGAGTTGAGTTGATATTGTTGCAGTCTTTTGCAAAATTCTATGAGCATGCAAAACAATCCCAAACTTGGTTGGACTCTATTACCTAACCTTAAATGGTTGCTAACCTGGCTATTTTTCATGCTCTAGTTTGTGGGGAATTTTTCTCAACACTTGGATTAATCTGTATCTCTGTTCTGGATTGAGGGAACCATAACTTACATGTGTTCTATTTCTTTGATTTACTAATTATACTCTAATATACTGAATATACTTTGGTTGGTGAAGGCTCACCAACCACCAAAACTTATCTAAAGCATTTGATCTTGATTATTGCTTTGATTACTATAGCTCAGAACTAATTACTTCAAGGAGTGCTAGTTAGGAATTACACTAGCTAGCTAAGTATTCTTTTGGTATGATGACAAGCACGAATATATGGTTACGACAACATGATGTCATTAGGAAAAATATAGACTTTGCATGGGCCTTGTGAGGACTCCTAATTTTTAGGATTAAGGCTAATGTTGTGTAGGGTTTAGGGGAAAATTACATTCAAGAAGCTAGTTTTGAATAGGCTTTTCTAGCCTTTTTCTTAGGCACGTATAGGATGTGGACCTAGGAGGTCCCTTTCTATCTCTAGCTTTTTGAAAGTGAAGGGAGTAAAGGAGTGTGGCCACCAACAAAAACGTGCATAGCTAAGGGTAAAAAATTGACTTTTTTTTTTCAAAAAGTCATTACTCCCCCCCAACATATATGCATATCAAAAAATCATTTGCACTGAAAGTCCACTTTTTAAAAATTATTTCCCCCCTCCCCCTCCCCCCCCCAAAAAAAAATCTTTGTTCTCTCCTCCTCTTTCCTCTTCTCTCCTTCCCCTCTCCCTCCCTGCCCCCTTTGTCTCCTTCTCCTCCCTTCTCCCTCCCTCTCTCTTGCTTTCTTACGCATCAACTGCCATGGTGCTCATGGACATCACAAATTGTGTGCCTCCACCACCACGTACTCCGCACATCAAAAGCGTATATTCGCTTGCCCACGGGGTTTTCACCGAAGGCTGTACGTGAGGGTGAGCAGAGGTCATCATCACAGGAACCTCACACTACTGGTGAGACGAATGTTGACATTTGGGTGGATGGCCATTTGTACCCTGACGATTCTATAAGCCGCTTTCATCCATCATTTGATAGCCTCAATATCTTGGGAGGGGAGAAGTAGGCTTGTTAGGCTATTGCACGCGGTTGAATATGAGTGCACATGGTTCTTTGTATTCGTAGATGCACCAATGTCAAGCTCTTCAAGTCAAGAAATTGGCATTACAAGAAAGTAATACACTCCCAACTTGCAGGTGAGAAGTTGAAGGTTGAGGGTTTTGGCAGCTTCGATGTGGAGCGGCACCTAGACGTGAACTTAAAGACCATAAAGTTTTTGCTTGGCTGCAAACAAGGGGCTTCTTCACTCTATCCTTGTCCATTTTGCACTCGAGGTACAAACCTAACATACAAAAAGCACAAAAGAACTCTGCAAAAAGGCCGATTCAATGCTTCCATGGCAAGAGGATGGAGATGAAGCATTGGACAATTTTGTTAGGAAATAGGACTTAACTAAGTAGTTAATTGAGTAGATTACTTACTAGAGAGAGATAATTTTCACACGCGAGAGAGAGAGAGAGAGAGAGAGAGAGAGAGAGAGAGAGAGAGAGAGAGAGAGAGAGAGAGAGAGAGCACGATATACATGGTTCCCGCCATGTGGGCTACATCCACGAGAACGCAACCACTCAATGGCTTTAGTACTTCAAACAAGAAGTAGGTTACAAAGGGATTATACCCTTAATAGAGTTCCCGCCTTGCTTCACTCTCTCCACCTCACACCCACCTACTTCAAACAAGAAGTAGGTTACAAAGGGATTATACCCTTAATAGAGTTCCCGCCTTGCTTCACTCTCTCCACCTCACACCCACCTTGTTGCATCAACTTCACACTACAAAATGTGTGTAAAAATGGCCTCCTTTTATAGGCCAAAAAGGCTATCCTCTCTCATGAGAGACAGCCGTGTGTAGCCGCCCTTGTGTAGACTAGTCCAAATGGACTCTCCAATCCGCCCATGTGTGGCCGCCCCTGAGAAGACAAGTCAACCTTTGAAATTGGCCATTGGCCATTGAATTTGGCCACCGGCCATTGACTTCCGACCATCGGCCACCGGCCGTTTTCCGATCACTTTCCGGGCATCGTTCGGCCATAATATTCGACGAAGTTACAGTCTCAAGCTTTGCTTGAGACTGGCCATGAAAATTTTGGTTTTCGATGAGTGATCTTTCTTCATGCACAATGGCTTCTCTTCATAATGGGAGCCTTACAAATGTGCGTTTTTAATACAAAAAATTACAAGGGGTAAATCATGCTCCATATTTAACAATCTCCCACTTGGAGAGTGGCCTCCAAACCAAACTTGTGACTGCTTTTCATCCTGGCTTCTTACTCTTGAATGCCAATTGAAGATGAGCAAAAGCTTAACTTCTCCTTGTTGACCACCTTTGTAAACATGTCTACAGGATTTTCACTTGTATGCACCTTTCCTAGCTTTAACTATCCCTCTTCCAAAAGAGTGCGTATGAAGTGATATCTCACCTCAATGTGCTTTGTCCTTGAATGAAAGGCTGCCTTCTTTGCAAGATGGATAGCGCTTTGGCTATCACTGTACAAGACACAATTGTCTTGTTTGAATCCAAGCTCTTCTAAGAATCTGTGAAGCCACATAATTTCTTTGCTTGCATCTGTCATTGCTACATACTCTACTTCCGTGGGTAGAAAGTGAGATCGCTTTCTGCAGCTTTAAGGCCCAGCTTACTGCTTTGCCTCCAACCAGGAAGACATAGCCAGTAGTGCTCCTTCGAGTATCTTTGTCACTTGTCATATCTGCATCAGCATACCCTTGAAGAAAAATTTAGTTCTTCCAAAATACAAAGCATTTTTTGTTGTCCCTTTCAGATACCTAAGTATCCACTTCACAGCTTGCCAGTGCTCTTTACCTGGGTTGTCCATGAACCTACTTACAACTCCCACTGCATGTGCAATGTCTGGCCTTGTACAGACTATAGCATACATAAGAGAACCTTCCGCTACAGCATATGGAACTTTAGACATATAGGCTATCTCCTCTTGTGTCTTTGGACACATATCCTGGTTAGTTTAAGTGACGAGCCAAAGGTGTAGAAATCATTTTTGCATTTTGCAATGCAAACTTTCTAGTACCTTCTTGATGTAATCCTCTTGAGATAGCTTTATTGTCTTCTTCATCCTATCCCTTGATATCTTCATACCAAGTATCCTCTTTGCAACACCTAAATCTTTCATTGAAAAAGATTTAGATAACTCCTCTTTTAGGTCTTTGATGTCTTGCATGTTAGCACTTGCAATGAGCATGTCAACAATATACAACATTAGGATGATGAACTTCCCATCTCCCAAATTCTTTGTGTAGATGCAGTGATTTGAGTTGCATCTTGTGAATCCATGATCCAACATCCATCGATCGAACTTCAAGTACCATTGTCTTGATGCTTGCTTTAAACCATACAAGCTTTTCTTTAATCTGCAAACCATTTTCTCCTTACCTTTTACTTCATACCCCTTTGGTTGAAGCATGTAAATTTCCATGAGGGAATGCCGTATTTATATCCATTTGCTCAAGATTTAAATCATGAGCAGCCACAAGGCTTAAGAAAAACCTAATTGAGTTCATTTTCACAACTGGGGAAAATATTTCATTGAAGTCAATACCTTTCTTTTGAGAAAACCCTTTTACCACAAGCCTAGACTTGTACCTTTTCTTCTTCCTTTAGCTTGTACACCCATTTGTTCTGAAGTGCCCGCCTACCTTTAGGCAACTTAACCAACTCCCATGTTTGGTTGTGTACATCTCCACTTACATTCTCTTTATCCGATCTTCTTTGGATTTGTGTTGCATAGCTTCCTCGTATGATTCCGGATCTCCAAAATTTGAGATCAAGAGATGCTTGAAGGAAGGAATAAATCTTTCTGGAGGTCTACTTACTTTTGTAGATCTTTGGGGAATAGATTGAGGCTCCTCGTTTGGTTCACGTTGTTGTACGTTGTCACCGTTTACATTCCTTGAGTCTTCACCGTCCTCAAGCTCCATGTACTCATCACCTGTTTCTTTTGTTTCTTCCCAAGTAATATTTGTACATATTTTGTTCAGTAAAAATTACATCCCTACTTCTAAAGATTTTACCATCTTCAGGATTCCATAGACGATACCCAAAGTCACCTTCTTCATAGCCAATGAAGAAACACTTTTTGGACTTTGCATCTAGCTTTGATCTTAGGCTTCTATCTATGTTCATGAAAGCCTCACACTCAAACAATTTGAGAAATGCATAGTTCACCGGTTTATTTGTCCGCGCCTCCTCTGGAACTCCCCCATCCAATGCCGTTGAGGGTGACCTGTTGATTAAGTACACATACGTACTTACTGCTTCCGCCCAAAGCTCAAGTGGTAGGCCTGCATGTAGCCGCATGCTTCGTGCTCGCTCCATGATTGTCCTATTCATCATTTTCAAAATACCAATTTGTTGAGGTGTCCTTGGGGTTGTCTTTTGCCTCCAAATGCCATTGCTAGTACAAAAGCTTTCAAAAGCTTGGCTGCAATATTTGTCTCCGTTGTCGGATCTGAGGCATTTAACCTTGGTACCTGTTTCATTCTCCACAAAGGCTTTCCACCTTTGAAATATAGAAAACACATCGGATTTATTCTTCATTACATAAACCCATGTTTTCCTAGTCGCATTGTCTATGAATGTTACATAGTATAATGAGCCACCAAGTGATGGTGTACTTGCAGGACTCCAAACATCAGAACAAACCAACTCAAGTTTTTTATTTTTTCTTTCATTTCTTGATTTTTAAAATTTTACCTTCTTTTGTTTATCATAAACAAAATCTTTATAGAACTCTAAGTCCACTTCTTTCAAACCTGGTAGAAGCTTCTTTATTTGAAGGATTTGCATTTTTTTGGCACTCATATGCCTAAGCCAGTAGTGCCACACCTCACTGTTGACTTCTGTAGTATTTGCACAAGCTGAAGATTGCGAGTTGACAGTACACAAGTAAAGTGTACCAACCTTTTCTCCTTTGGCAACCACCAAAGATCCCTTTGAGATCTTCCACAATTTGTTTTCAAATGCAATGTTGTAACCTTCATCGTTCAATTGTCCGTAGAGATCAAATTCTTGCAAAGAGAAGGAATATGCCTAGCATCTTTAAGCTTCCATTCATTTTCATTAGCAGTTTTGACACAAACTGTACCTTTGCCGAAAATTTCACAAGCTTCATCATCTCCCAAGTATACATACCCAAAATTACCTTTGGTGTAATCTTGGAAATGTTGCTTGTGTGGTGTCGCATGGAATGAAGCCCTGGAATCTACTATCTAGGAATTAGACACATTGTCTAATGAGAGAATTAGAGCATCTTACTCTACTTTACATGCCACATTGGCCTCCGATGTTGGCTTGTTGTCTTGAGACTCCGACTCCTTCTTATTCTTGGAGTAGCAATCCTTCTTGACGTGGCCCTTCTTGCCACAGTTCCAACATTCAAGAAGTGACTTTGTGCGTGACTTGCTCCGCCTTGAGCGATCACGACCCTTTTGGTTTTTGAATCTCTCCTAGGCCTTCCTCTTGTTTCCATTGACAATGCAGTAATTGATGATTCTCATGTGCTTCCCCTTCGCATTTCCTCGCTTAGGAGAATACCCACAACATCATTAAACTTAAGAGTATTTGTGACAGAAATAGAATTACTTACAACCATCACAAGGCTGTCCCAACTATCTGGTAGAGACGATAGTATAAGAAGAGCTCACACTTCGTCACAAAATTGATTTTCACCGATTGAAGTTGACTTATGTTGGTGTTAAAGTCATTTGGGTGTTCTGCAACTGAACCGTTCTCTATCATCTTTAGATTGAACAAGCGCTTCATGAGAAATACCTTATTGGATGCCGATGGTTTCTTGTAGAGGCTGTCAAGTGACTTCATCAAGTCCTCTGTGGTCTTCATCTCCGGAAACATTGAAGGCCACCATTGACGCCAAGGTTAACCGGATTGTTCCCAATGTCTTTTGTTCAAGGACAATCCATGTTTCATCTACCATCATTGCGGGCTTCTTTTCAAGACCGCCAAACGGCAAATAGAGGTCCTTCTGGTAGAGATAGTCTTCAATCTGCATCTTCCAATGTTGGTAGTTTTTGCTGTTGAAATTCTTGATCTTGAGCTTCCCTTCCTCCACCATTACTCCCACTCAATTCAAGAAATCCTTTCCTTGATATACTTTAGCTATGAGCAAACCTTGCTCTGATACCAGTTGTTAGGAAAAGGACGTAGCTAAGTAGATAATTGAGTAGATTACTTAATGGAGAGAGATAATTTTCACACAAGAGAGATTATAGAGGAGAGAGAGAGAGAGAGAGAGAGAGAGAGAGAGAGAGAGAGAGAGAGAGAGAGAGAGAGAGAGAGAGAGAGAGAGAGAGAGAGCACATGGTATACTTGGTTCACCCAATGTGGGCTACATCCACGGGAAATCAGCCACTCAATGGCTTTAATACTTCAAACAAGAAGTAGGTTACAAAAAGATTATACTCTTGATAGAGCTCCCGCTTTGCTTCACTCTCACCACCTCACACACGCCTTGTTGCAACTTGACGCTACAAAATGTGTGTAGAAATGGACTCCTTTTATAGGCCAAAAGTGCTATCCTCTCTCATGAGAGGCAGCCGTGTGTAGCCATCCTTGTGTAAACTAGTCCAAATGGATTCTCCAATCCGCCCATGTGTGGCCGCCCTTGAGAAGACAAGTCCGCCTTTGAAATCGGCCACCAGCCTTGAATTCGGCCACCAGCCGTTGACTTCCGACCATCAGCCAACGGTTGTTTTTCGACCATCTGCCATAATATTTCGGCAAAGCCAATCTCGAGCTTTGCTCGAGATTGGCCGTGAAAATTTTGGTTTCCGACAAGTGATTTTACTTCACGTACAATGGCTTCTCCTCATAATGGGGACCTTACAAATGTGAGTTTTTAATACAAAAAATTACAAGGGGTAAATCAAGCTCCATACTTAACAAATTTTGATGTCGAAAATGAAGGCAAAAAATAGAAGCATCTATTTTGAGATGCCCCATGCTCAATGCCCGAGATTGTGCACTAAAGGACAAGGCTTGGAATCCAATCTTTCCATTTTCTCTATCGAATGTACATTTTTGTACATTACACACATTCATGTGCATTTCAATAGGCTATTGAAGCTCTACATTGGACTGCATTAACAAAGAATACATTGCAAAAGTCCTAGGAGGCGATCAAGACACTTCTCAATTCCATTGGCTATCATGGTGGTAATGTGTCAATTTTTGCTGCAAAGAACACAAGGGAGGCCCATGAGATCACCCAACAAGTGTCAATGAGTGGACAAAAAGCCAGAAACTTCTTAAAGAAAGCAACACGGAAAAACTTATGCCAGCATGACGCTCAAAACAGCTCCAAACACAAGGCATGTAACCTGTGGGAACTCTGGAAGGAATTATGCACAGCTACTATTGACAATGACTCAAATGATGAGCTTGCAACAAGCACAAAAAAGTTTGGGAAACTTATGATAGAATGGTCAAGCTTATGGGTCTTGCCAGCACAACAGAGGAGCAATGCCAATCATTTCAAAAAGTGTTGGCAGATTTCACCAAGATCTTTACCCTTGCTTGGGGTGAAAATAACATCACACATTACATGGTAAACCATGTCACATAGTGAAATTATTAAAAGAGATTGTTTTCAATTTCATGATTTCCATCATTTTCTCGTGTGAACAACATATCTTGTTTGTGTATGGAGCATTTTTTTTTGCACAAATATGGTTCGCTTGAGATTTTTAGCACTCAAGGCATGGAGAAGTCCCATTATCGAGCTAGGGGGGTATACTTTAAAGATACTCGACATGGTGGTGGTATGGTACAATCTAATTATTTGGAAGAGATGCTCAACTAGTTCTTTTGCACGACATTTGCTCGTAAGCTCAACATGGAGCGTGCGCGACAATCTAAGATTGCAAGGGAATTGCACAAATTGAGTTGTCAAGAGCACAACAACAAGTAGCAAATGTCATAAGGCCTCACCAAGCATGCCGCATGGCACCAATGTAAGGTCTGACAAGGGTCAAGGTGGATTCAACACCGATAATTACATGCCAATGCACGGTCCAAGAAGGGTCGAGGTGGATTCAATGCTAATAACCACTCTTCTTTACATGTTTTTTAATATTAAAGTTTGGCAACAGCACCCATTTAAAAAATAATAGCTTTAAAAAAAAATTATAGTGTGAAAGGGCCCTTCTAAAATGGACCCTTATAAATATAAGATCCACTCACTTGTCACTTGGTTTTTCTCCACACGTGAGCTCCCACCATACCCCATGGCGCGCATCAACAAATCACCAAAGAGCATCCCCCCTGTAACAAAAACAATGTCCAAGGTTGCGAGAAACCGGCGTGGCTTAAAAACAAAAGAAAATTCCCGTGAACACCTGGCCTTTCTTGGTGCACCTCAAGCTCTGGGCGAGATAGTCGGGGAGATGGCTCATTGTAGGCTCATGAGCGGCAGACACATGAGTAGCAATCACAAAAACAACAAGCACAACATGCACCATGTCAAAGATTCAATCAGCCTGCTGAACGATTGCAGGAAGCAGAAGATTAATTATCATCCTCAAGTAAAAGGGAACAGACACCATGCATACAAGCGCAAGCAGGGGGGTCTCGATCTTGAGTGGTGCATACAGACAACAAGTTAGAGATAGATCCCCTATGGCAGTGTGTTGAAATCCACTTACACATCGGGTGCCAATGGCAAAAAAGACACTACCCCGTGGACAAGAAGCTCTCCCTACATCACAAGATCGAGAGGTAGTGAGAGAGGAGGATGATGTGGAGATAGGGGAGGCAGCACCACCAACAGTGAAGCATGTAAATTTCCACAAATCTAAGTTTTTTTAAAAGCCTAAGTGCCACCCACCATAAAATGTGCAAGTGTCCCTAAGACAACCCCAGCATTGTTGCAAAATTGCAAGGGCATTTGCGAAAATCTGGCACTATTAGAAAACAATTGAGTTGCTTACTTGACGAGCCCCCTTTGCTCGCACAGTGAAGGAGGTGCTCCAAAGTTATGGAAACCAATATAGAATGCAAGCAATGGCGCTCAAGGTGATTAAAGAAGCTGCGAAGGCCCACATCAATTCTGTGTTAGAGGATACCAACCTCTGTTCCATGCATGCAAAGAGAGTGACTATGAAACCAAAGGACATGCAACTTGCACATCATTTGAGGTGAGAATTATAGCACTACCCAAAGTGAAACTCATCTTTTTTGTATTATCCACCCTACTTTTGTAACCAAACATTTTGTTCACGATTGAAGGATTCAATGTTTTGTATCTTCTATGCCCATAATCATTTAAGTTCTTATCTCCTTAATGTTTTCAAGCTAAATGATGTTTGCCTAATGTACAACCATTGAGTCCACAAATGTTAAAGGGGAAGGGGATGTATTTATGCATGAACACTTGAAATCAAGAAAAGTATGTGCTTTTCTAGTGTCATAGGGTGCACACAAGGCCATGAAAAGCAAAAAGGGGGGTGGCCACAAGGGCGTGCAGAGCATCCAAAAACTTGGCCTTGTGTGCGCCATATACTTTGCTTGATTTCAAGTGTTCATGCACCCTATCAACTTTGGCTCTAGCACTGCCAAGGGGAGAGGGTGAATTAATGCATGGACACCTAAATTTCAGCTGGATTTATTGTTTTTTGGGATCCTCAAGATAAGCAAAAAGGGGGGTGTCCACAAGGATGCACAGAACAACCAAACTAGGGTCAAGGATCCTAGGGTACACACAAGGTCAAGACAAGCAAAAAGAGGGGTGTCCACAAGGGCTCACAAAACAACCAAACTGGGGAAGACAAGCAAAAAGAGGCATGTCCACAAGGGCGTGCAGAACAGCCAAACTCCCCAGTTTGGATGTTCTGCACGTCCTTGTGGACACTCCCCTTTTTGCTTGTCTTGGCCTTGTGTGTACCCCAGGATCCCAGAAAACCTCAAATCCAAATGAAATTTAGGTGTCCATGCATCCATTATTTCCCTTCCCTCTCTGTGCGGCACAAATTACAATGAGTTGTTTGGAAAAGCAAAAAAGACATCCCTTAGCAATTGACAATACCAAGTTCAAGATTCTTTGAAAAATTTGAAACACAAATGAAAGGAACGTGCAAGATAGAGAGGCAACTGCATATATTTCATTAGTACTTTGAAAGTAGGATGCTACATCATTTATTTGAGGAGCCCATAATTTTCTTGTCCATTTCTTGGCATCTATCTACTAGTGCCAAGAGAGAGTGTGCTATTGCCTCAGGGTCAATTGAGCCAATAGAGACGTGTATCCCTATCTGGGCAAGCACCTTGCCACAGAAGCTAGTGCCAAACGCATTGCATACTAGGGATCTTTGCACTAGGAAGAGAAGATGAGTAGTTTGGGCAATGGTGCTCAAGCACAAAACTTTGCTCAAGGATTTCAAAGACCATGTCATGAAATGACCTAGGGGAGGGAACTCATTGTGTACAATGGAAATATCACCAGGGGGAAGTGTTCCTATGTAATAAGCAAGGGAGAACTATGGTTTGTAGTCCATCCGCTTGCTATCCCTCCATTGTGCAAACTCATTAAGATCCAAGACATCCTACCATAGACCAATCAAGGGTAAGAAAAATACAATTAAGGCGAGAACAAGCAACTTTGAAAGTAAGATAGAATTTAGCTTTTGCTCCTCGTCCTCTCTATTGCCCTTGGCATCCAAGTCGATGCTGGATCATTAGAGGGGGGGTTCTGCACTGGAATAGGCATCCTTGCAGCCACAACCTTGGCTTTCATGGCTTGGAAATCTTCCTTTGCCACAGGCATCTGCTCTGCTGCCAGAACCTCCACACACACAAGTGTGATAGTGTTAATGACAAAGTCACCAAGTGGTAGAAGCTTGCTTTCAAGGGCATCTAACATGGAGTCGAGGGGGAATTGGGTGCTATTGCATAGCACACTCAGACACTCATCCATGCATAGGCCAAATGATTTCTCCAAGTCATTCAAAAAAAGAAACTCCTCCCCATCCACCACCATTGATGATAAGCAAATGATCTCTAATTTTGGGATCACCTCATCTGTCAATGGAGCATCCTCTAGAGTGACACTAGTGGTAGCCACATCGATGGGTTTTTGAACCACGTCCTTGATCCCCCTAGGGTAATCAAGATGCAATGTCTGGCCTTCAGCCAAAGGGTTCATGGGGGACACCTTGCTGCTCCCTGGCATCTTTGACGATGGAGCCAACCTGAAGGTGTGGCAGTCACACCTCCTCCAAATCGGGTTCCTCACTAGCAAGGAAGATGAAAGTAGCCAAGTGAGAAAGGTACTCCACCCCCAATTTGCGCTTCTTCAGTGCTAACACCCTTGGGTCCTACTCGTCCAAGAAATGTCCTACATGGGTGGCAATTTCTTGGAACCGTCTCAATCGCTTAGAAACGGGCGATCTCCTTTGTGGATGTAGCATAGAAGATTGCAAGGCATCCAGATCCCTACATGTGGGGGGATAGTCACGATATATTTGATGATGTGATCCTCCATGAATGCTGAAATCTCTGCAGATGCATCCATGTGGAGGGAAACTGTGGCATCAAGGTCGGGGAGACGAGTGAAAAAGGTGTGAAAATCCAACTTTCCTTTGTAGTTGGTGTCCTCAAGGAAGAGGGTGACATGTGACAAAGGGGTGGAAGTGGGCACAGAAGCAGAGACTATGGATGCATCCATATCTGGTTTGAAGTGTCGACACGAAGTGGAAGAGCTCAAGGGTTGCAAAAGTGAAAAGTGAGAATGAATTAGGAAGCCCCTACTCTTATAATGGGGGCAATTTTTTAAAAAGGCATTTTTTTCAAAAGTGACTTAAAAGAATGCCTTTTTTAAATGTGGCAATCAAATCACTACGAGAGGTTGTGTGCTCTTGTGACGCTGTTAACGACGGAAATACACTGGGTTTTTATAACCCGCAGCGTCGCTAAAACCGTCGCTAATAGCATCGCTACGAGAGCGTCGCTATAAGCGTCGCTATACAGCGACGCTCATAGCGACGGTTATAGCGACGTTTACACAGAAGTCTATAGCGACGCCCGAGAGAATTTTTTTTTGGTGACAAGGCATTGAATGCCCTGCCACCCATCAACCATATTGTACTTGATTCACTTTTTAAAAAAAGTGCAAGGGTAGATAATAGACCCAAAATAGTCACCCACAAGACGCATTGTTTGCAAAATTGACAAGCGTAAAATTGACAATTGTACACATCATAGGCAAAATGAATTGATTGGCAAATGTAATAATGACAATTGTACAACATCATAGGCATAAAGAATTGATTGGCAAAATGAACTGCGGTGACAAATGTAATAATATACATGGTTCAAAAAGACGTATAAAATCCGTCTCATGATACATAAGCTATGAGAAACCCTAAACTAATGCTATCTAGCTACGGCTAAACTGATGTCGTCTAGTCAGACGTCTCATCGCGTCCAAGCGGCGTATCTGTCGGATTCTGCAAAAAAAGACAATAAGACAGCTTTCAGTAAGTATAAACATATAACGACATTTATAAAACAATACAAAAAATAGAAAAGAGTAAACCCTAATACTAACCATGCCGCCGCGAGAACTGAGAATGTCCATCAGGGCGTTTAAGCCCTTCCTGCCTGCGTACTCGCGCTCGTACGGTGTGGGATCACGTCCTATCATCGACCACTGTCAAAACATACAAAGATTTCATTATGTTAGAATTAAAAAACTCATAAACCCTAAACTATCGAACATAAAGAGCAATGCGAAAACACTTACAAAATCGGCCTCAAATGATGCCCATCCACCGCTCCCCAAGTGGTGCGAGCTCCCTGCCTCTACTCGCGCTCTGGCTGCATCCTTTTGTTGCTTCCACTTGTCGGGATTCTCGCGCGCTGCTTTCTTCGCATTCTTCCAATCTTCTTTGGCCAGCCAATCTGGCCTGTTCCACCCATGCTTGATTGCTTTTTGCACTTCGGAACGCTTGTGTTTTTAGTATTCGCGCATTTGAATCTTCATCAGGTCTTCATTGAAGCACTGATCTCGTGTTGGAACGGGAAACTCATCATGAAGTATGCTGATGACTCTGGCTTTTAAATCACTTGGTACTTCACTCCATTTGTTTAGTATGTAGTGTCTAAACAGCTGAGAGCAAAGACCACGCATGCGCGAGATCACCTTCTTGCCGTCATCATCCATGATGATGCCGCCGCTGAAGTCGACGGAGTAAGGCAAGCCCTCTGGCCGGTGACGCGTGAACCAGGGTGTGCCGACAGGGGTCTCTAGCGGCGTGTCGATGGGGGTACTGACCTCAGGTGTCTCCACCAGCGTCTGGGCCCTGAAGCGAGGAGTGTCGAGTGGGGTGGCTCCTGGCGGAGTAGGTAGAGGTGTGTAGCTGCTAGGAACAGTCAGCTGCGCAAAACCTGGCGTAGATGGCGATGCTGTGGCTGGTGTGGGGGCGGGCAAAGAAGGGGAGGGTAAAGAGCCTCGTCGAACACGAGGCGGTGTGGAGGCATCGGCGGCGGAATCCCCACTACAACCGCCACCGCCACCACTAGAGCGCCGGTGTCTAGACGAGTGTGAAGATCGTCTCGTCGACACCGAAGCTTCGGAGCGCGCCGAATGCTCCGAAAGAGAGGGAGATGCGAATGGAGTAGGAACGCGCGATGATGCGCCAGAGCGATGACGCTCCACGTACTACTGTCTCTGCTACGGTGACAAAGAAGAAAGAAACTCCTCATCATCCATACCTGCATTAAACACACGAATATTTAAACTTAATATTGAATGAATAGAGTAGACAATGACGCAAAGACCATTAAATACAATGACGTAATGACGCATATAAATACAATGACGCAATGAATTGAGTGATAGAAGAGGCAAGTCGAAAACTCAGAATTTTCAATCAAAAGATGTGAGCGCGAGTAGAAAAGAGCGTTATACACCATGGAAGGTACTTAGAGAGCCAGAGCTTTTACAACACGGAGCAAAATTGTTCAAATACAATATTTGTGGCTTTAAGAGATCTCTCTCTCATCCTCGCATAACTCAGCATAACTTCCTATATCTATATAGAGCTCTCCGTTTAAACACATATCCTCTGTTTCATTTTGTAGCTTCTCTGCATGCACCCCATATAGAGTAGTAGCATCTTGATGCTCGTCTAGCACCACCGCAGCGGCTTCTGATTGAGCATCTTCTCTGATCTCCTCCATTGATGCCGTTGTGATTGGCACATGGTAGCCTTTATACGTCCTTGCACTACGAGGGGCTACCTCTATGACGTACCACCAATTTGATGTAGACTTTGTAGGATGAAATATTACCTGCTAGAGCCACATAACTTACATGAGAGCTTTCAAGCACATAACTTGTAAAAGGGGGATGTTAACTATTTACATACTTGTTCACAATGCTCGGGTAGTACGAAAGTGTCTCTTAGGTCAGTCCATTTCTTAGTAGAATCCACCTCAAGAAAACCAGACTCTCCTCTACGCACAGTAGCGTTGCGACCCTCCATGATTATCTTGAACCATTGCACGTCGAACAAGTCGACAAAACATCCTCTGTAATCGATCCTCAAAATCTCTTGTAGCGTGCCGAAGTAAGTGAGTTACGCCACCACAGGATCTGCATCAGAGGAACGTCGTCGACTAGATTGTTCAAATTTTGCCATGATTCCACAATCTTGAGTAAAACACTTTTTGTCGATCCGTTCCACCCTAAAATGTCGACCTTTACACCATGCTGCTGTGTATGACTTATACTACAACGAACAAAGATTATGAGTGGCCGTTCAAACGTTTAGAAATAAAGTCACTATAAGCTAGTCGTACATTGCAAACTTACCTTGGTCGCGCAACCCAGAGAGTACTCCCACTCTTCCTCAGTCACTTCGTCACCGCATTGTTGTGCGCTTTTCAATTGGTTGTGCAACCATCTTAAGCTCATGAATGTTGGTAGGCTCTCCAGACCCGTCGGATAGTGCATCGGTGGTCGTCTTCCCCATCTCCACTCGATTCGTGCCCTTTGTCTCTCTTGCTTTGCATCCTCATATTGTGAAATCCACTTTTGCATCACTGGATTGTGAAGCATGCAAAATCGGTTGATTTTAGCCTCTAGATCTTCCGTCATCTTCTTCTCAACACCGAGATTGCACATGACAATCCCAGATATGCGCTCATCATCTATGGTTCGCCATAGCGTGTCCCGGGCTTTATCAAATCCGTCTAGCCACTCTCCAATGTACACTAGGGACCTTTTGTGGAATTTTTGTCCCGTGGAGATCTACTCGATATCTTTCGGAATCACATTTCGGACACTTCTCCATGTCTATGTATTCCCCTCTGAAAAGAATGCAGTCATTAGGACAAGCGTGGATAGAATTGTAATCCATTCCCAAGTTTCGCAAAATCTTTCTTGCTTCATCTCAGGAATCTGGCATCACATTGTCAGCTGGTAGTATGTGCTCTTTAAGCAATCTACACAACATAAAAATACGATACAGTCGTGTAAAAATCTATCAGATCATTATACATTTAGAGTTTTATTAAAGTAAACTAATTGTAATAGATCACCTAAAAAGCGCTGTGACGCTAGTGTCACTCCATCCAAACTTTGCCTGCATGTTGAGAAGAACCAGGAGTGCTTTCAATCTAGACATATGTGCTCCATTATACAATGGCGTATCGGCTTCACTTTTCATATCATCATAGATAAGCCTTTCTGAATCCATGATCGTCTCGATCATTTCATCAATCTCAGGCTCAAACATTGCCTCGTTGGGAATGTGCTCTACATGATCATCCCCCGAGCTGTCAGAGGCTACATCTTGTGGCCTCACATATGCTGCTTGACCAAAGCGCCTGCGAACACGTCTATTGGGTTGCAAGATTGCTGCTTGTTGGCCAGCATCAGAGTCCGACGAGTTATAATTGGCAAAAACTCGATCTATAATAGATGGATCAAACTCGCCAAATTCGCAAACGTGCTGCAAAGAAACACGTCTTGTCCGTCGCACAGCATGCTTGCATTGATTACAAGGACATAAGACCCTCGTTGAGAGATAGGTGTTTCGGTTGGACGGTCCCACTTCCTCGTCACTACTCATAATGAGGATAAAAATCTTATAACCTGGACAACAAATTTAATATTCTATTGGCATTCTTCATCTTATCTCTCTCTCTCTCTCTCTCTCTCTACCTCACATTCTCTAGTCATGTCCAATCCCCGCACACCTCGGTCTAGAGGTGCACGGAGATCAGAACCACCGGGTTATAATCTCGTCTTTATTGGTCAATACCTATATTTGTGGGTACAAGAAATATCCAGACCCACGTCTACATGATACTGCATGTAGTGGACAAAACCCCTTTGCCTCTTCTCTAGCTGTAGCACTTCACAACATCTTAACATCTTTTCACAGTAGATCTTTTCACTGTTCGTCTAACTCTAAACCCTAAACCCTAAACCGTAAGTAATTCTTGCGTGGACTCGATCTAACGTAAATAAGCGTAAATCTAAATAAACGTAAATCTAACTAAAAATAAACCTAAATCTAATTTAACGTAAGTCTACATCTAACCTAATCTTTAACGTCTTTTGGGATAGTTTCCTACGACGTTAAAACTCTCTTCTTCTTGTGTGTGTGTGTGTGTGGGTAAACCTAAATAAACCTAAGTCTAATCTAATATAACATAAATCTAAATCTAACGTAAATTATGTTATATTAAAAACAAAGAACTAAACTAACAGGGATTATAAGAACCTTAAAACTGATTTAACACATAATTTTTCACATAACTCGGCAAGAGTTGGCATTCTCATCACTAAAGATGTGAGAGTTAACTTCTGGCGGTGACGCTGCCTCATCTCCATCCATATCTGACGACAACAATTGGCCCTTTGGACCGTTCTTGCTCTTGTTACTAACTTTGAAGTTGCTGTTGAATGACTAGAGGTTGTCTAGATGGTCATTGTCTGGGATGTAGTGACTCTTGCCGCCCAGAAGATCCACCTTCTTCCCTATCTTCTGAAGACATTTCACCAGTACTTTTGGATCGACGGAGCCCACCATGAGTGAAGGCAGCAATACCCTTGTTAACCCTCACGGCACACGGACACCCATCACCTACGATGGACGCGTATTATGTATTTGGTAGAGTCAGGTACCGGGCTTGTCGGACCAATAGGGAAAGGTAGAGTGATCGCCGATGAGAGGCGCACTTTAACTTGGACATTCAAGGGATTAGTTGGTTAAGCATGGGCGCCCAAGTGTGAATGGGGTGAGCTCCTATAAAAGCCAACTAAACCTAATTTTTACTCATTCTCTCATTTGTGCAATTGAAGAGTGCTCTTGCTCCATCTCCATCTTCTTCTTCTTCACCTCCTTGTGTGTGTGTGTGAGAGAGAGAGAGAGAGAGGGAGAGTGTGTGTGCGATCGAGCATTACGAAGGCACGACGGCGGCGAAGCGGTTGAGCGCGGCGCGACTTCAGCTTCTTCTTCATCGCGGCGAGGAATCCACCACGAAGGCGAGCGTAGAGCGGTGAGTGACACACCCTTTGTTTTCTTGAGCTTGCTAGTTTAGGCTTGTTGTGTGCTTGGAGCCGTTTGTGGCTCGCATACGGTGTATTGGCAAGTCCCTTGCTTCGACAGTGCGGCAAGGAGCGCACATTTTTGGCGCCGCTGCCGGGGATATGCCCTACACTAAGCTCGGTTAGCACTTTACGCTTCCTTGTGGTGCAATTTCTATCATAGGAAAGGCAGGGAAGGAGTGTGTGGGAGATTTCTGTTTTTTGCGTTTTCTGCATTTGCTGTCAAGTTTCAATTTCTGCTATTGTCTGCGTTTTTTCAATTTCTGCAATTTCTGCGTTTTTTTTGCATTTTCTGCAATTTCTGCAATTTCTGTCAATTTTCTGCAATTTCTGCGTTTTTTCTACATTTTCTGCAATTTCTGCAATTTTTTGTAATTTCTGCGTTTTTTCTGCAATTTCTGCAATTTCTGCATTTTCTGCGTTTTTCTGCATTTTTTTAATTTCTGTATTTTCTGCATCAACAAAAAAAAAAAAAGGAAAAAATTGGAAAAAAAAAAAAGTTTTTTTGAGGAAAAAAAATTAATTTTGAAAAAAAAAAATTAAAAGGAAAAAAAATCGGAAATTAAAAACGCGAGTGAGCGGGCGGCGAAATTTTTCGAAAATAAAAAACGTTTGACTTTTAAAACGGACGGGTTGGTTTGTATAAAAGATAGATTGGGATCGTTTTCCCAGGCCCAGGCCCAGGCCCAGGCCTCAGTCCTCAGTCTTATGATATATACTAGACTCACTCTTATATATATACCCTACTCCCACAAGAGAGAATGAGAGCATGTGGGACAAGTCCTCCACTCTCCTCCTTTCTCTTCCCACTTGCACCCTTAGACTTTCTAGTTTGGGCCTAGTTCCCTACTGGAAATTGACAGTTTTAGGGATTCCGAGGGCATAGAGTGACCAAACGGAGGGCTGTAAAGCACGGCACGACTCTCTGACCGATACGCTCGTTTCGAGCTATCACACGGCCCATTCCACGACACGCTCTAAAAAATCTAGCAAAAAAACAAACAAAAAACACGCTAAAAACTAGTCGCAAGGCCTCCTAGAGCAGCTTTTTGACACCTTAGGGTATCAAAAGCACATGCACTTACGCTCTGGGCGGGTGCTAGAACACGAGCATATTGAGGGTGCCTCTGTTCATACGGACACCCATTACCCATCCACGATAAGCTCTAGACCCTCAGCGGGGACACAAGGTAGCACCACCCAAGACCCTAAAATAGCCGCTAGTGATTCCTCCTCCGACTCAGAAATCATGGAAGCATACCCTACCCAAAACACTGAGAGAGAAGGCCATGCACCTCCCGAAGCTCCACAGCCTAGTACTAGTATGTTTAGCCGTTTCATGGAAACATTAGGTAGAGCTACTCGCTCGGAACCTGATGCAAATGAAGCACACGAAAGGGGTGGGGAAGTGGACTCTCCTTTCACATCGCACGTGGACCCCACACCCCCAAAGAGTGTCCATGTGGATATCCTACCAACTTCTTACCAAGAAGGCCCTGTTGAGCTGCCTCCTTCAGAAGTTCCCTCTAGAGTACCGTTGGTGACAAGTAAAACCACGGGGAGCAACATTGCTTCTACCTCACAAGAAACCGTTAACACGTCGACTCTAGAAGGATGGTTCATTAATGATCATTGGACATACGACCTCCACACTGAGGTGTTGACGGATCTACACTCTGGCCACGCCTACCATGTAGGATGGATAGAGATTGTACAATCCACCTCTAGTGCCACGAGCATCGAAGATCAACAGAAAATGATCTGTAATGTTATCCATGGCATTATTCAATCAGAAAGGCAAAACCGAGGGGTAAATATACTCTCAACTGGCCCCATGAGATTTCTGGATACGAGCAAGGCTCAACAGCCTACTCTATCACAAATGGAGACTCCTCTAATGAGCCCCATGGACCCATCTTACGTCATTTCACATGGGGTCTCTATGCAATCTGAGCCTCCGAGCGAAAACTTTAGCTTCCCTAACTTGGCTCAACCCTCTATCAAGGAAAACACAGTGCTCACTCCAGGGATAAGCCTAACAGAGAATGTACCGATGACATCTACGGTTAGCGCAGTGCCACTACCTAGTGTTGTAGTACCTAATATGGGGCCTCGACCATATGTGCCTCTAGCCCCTTATGCACACATGGCCCCCACACCTCCAATTGTACCACTTGCTTATGCTCCTCGAGTGCCGCTCCCTAGCTCTTATCTGAGTGGACCTATGCCCGGTTATGTTCCATATCCTGCATCATCCACACATATGCCAAGACCGGTACCCGTTCCTCTCCCACATATGATTCCAAGAGTACCTCCACCGGCCCTACCTCCTCACATAGGTGACTTGGCAGCGTTTGCTCAAACCATAGGTCGATCTATCGCGGAAAATATGTGTCACGCATCTGATAGAGAGCCTAGAAGTAAGGCAGTACAAATCGCCAAACTCACGCAAAAATTCAATGGGGACGAAGATGCTAGAAAACACATTGAAGTGTTTGAACAAGTATGTGATTCCTTAGGGGAACGCAACGAACTACATAAGTGCAATGCCTTAAGCTTGACATTAAGTGGGAAGGCTGGAGATTGGTATAGGACCCTAAGGGTGGACGAGAAAACAATCTACCCTACCCTTCGAAGGTTGTTTCTAAAGGAGTACATACGAGAAGGTGTGCTTTGGGGTGTAGCATCTCAGCTACAGAAGGCCGAACGTAAGGAAGGAGAGTCAGTAAGGGACTTCATTAGTCGTCTAAAGCACTTAAACTCTCGTTGCCCTGTAAATGAGCGCTTCAACAATAACCAACTGCTTGATCGATTCATTCGAGGGTTGAGGAATGAAGGAATCTATAATGGACTAGTGATTAGAGGTATCACAACCTGGGAAGATGTCACTGCCAATGCAATCCAATTAGAGGACAACTTGATGATAGCAGGCATGAGGGTGTCTACTGACACGAGATCCACTAGCTCACAAGCCATTGAGTATGAACCCATGACTGCAAAGCCCATTGCCAATGAGCCAAAGGTATTTGAGACATTCTTGACAGACCTCACCAAGGCAATCCAAAAGTCTCTTAAGGATAATCGACCCCCTCAAAATAGTCACATGTATCCAAGAAGGGAGCAACAATGGTGTTCCATTTGCTTAGGTCCACATAGCACTAGTGAGTGCCCTACGTTTAGAGTAAAATTTAATGGAACTTGCAACGCATGTGGTAGGTATGGTCACCAAGCTAAGGATTGTTTAATGATCAAACGTATGATGGAAAATAGACCACCTGTAGCCTGGACGGATGCGCCTCGAGCTCCTGTATTGATGCCTACTCCACCTGTTGAGCAACTACCGCAACACATGGTCCCTAGACCTCAAAATGTTGTACAAGCTACACCGCTACCACCTCCTGTGCTAGGACCGCAGCCCCCGCATCCAAGAGTCGCCCCTATGAACCAAGTGGGTTGCGAGCCATCAAATGCTTATGCAGATGGCTGTGAGGAGGAAATAGACACTAGTATTGCCTACGGACTTGATACATTGGAAGAGTGTCCTATATACTACATGGAAGATTGTTGGGGACAAGTCAAGCCGGTTTATCAAGCTGCTGCTCTCGCATCCAGAGGTCAAAATATCAACACCTAGGCTAGAAGGCCACCTCTTCAATGCTACGAGTGTGGTGGACCACATCGAGTAGCGGAGTGCCCTATTAGGCTGCAAAACAATGCTGCACAGATGCAAATGAATCAAGGGAGCACGTCTGCAATGCCAATACTCACATGTAATCGTTGTGGCATAGATCACTTGATTGCCCAATGCCCCTATAACCCAAATGCGCCTAAAATCACACCCCTAAATTTGGTTGAAATTGCTAGTGTGACATCACCAATACCACCCGTCGCACCTGCTTATGCGATTACACGGTCCATGCTTCAAGGGCCAGGACATATCCTCGAAGAGAGAGATACCGCGTCAATTATCCAAGCAAAGAAAAGGAAGACACGAAGGAAGAAGTCGCAGAATACGGAAAATTCAAAGCCAAGTTCCAAAACAAACATAGGAACAGGAGATGACCCCGTGTATATGAATGACCTCGAGGATGATTCAGATTCAGTCGAGACAATGGAGACTAGAACCAATACCACAAAGGGAAAGACCGACAAAGAAAACCGTAACATGGAACCAAATGAAAACCGAATGAGAGAAAACCATAAAGAGCCTCTGAAAACACCACAAGTGTTTCCAAATCCAATCCAAGACCCCCAAGATAAACCGCAGGGGCAAAAAGGAAAAAATCGTAAAAAGAAGATTGGGACGTATCCAAACCCTGTAGACGAGATTAAGCAGGTGAAACATCTAAGAGGTTTAGTGGAGGAGACTCAAAGGAAACTAGAACCAGAACCCATGCAGGTCAAAATTCATGACACAGTGTTTCCCACGCAAGTTCATCCACCCCACATGAGCCATAGACCGTTAGCCATATCTAGTATCATCCAAGAAGGGAGTGAGGACAGGACATCAGAAAGTGAGCATACACCCTTCTTGTTGGAAAGGATGTTTAACGAAGGAATACCTGATCCCATTGAGGAATATGAGATTCCATCCTCACCAGTTCCTAGTCAAGGACCTACACCCTGCAAAACGCCAATGAATGTTGCCAAACTAGTGGACTTCATGTCTTCTGAGGTCCGAACCACGATCATAGCAAAGCTGTATGGAGATCCTGAGTTATTCCTTGCACTTCGAGCATTCCTTAACGGAGAGCTACGAACGGGATTACCGCAGTTTGCGCAACCAAATAGGCCTGACTCGATTATGATTGATGAGGAAAATCATGTGCAATCACTTGACTTAGATGGACACGAGTCTGTGATCGAGGTACCCATTAACGAATTAGGCCAGTATTTTGAAGGCGACGAGTCTAATGCGACCCTACCCATCACTACCAAGGGATTAACTATAAAGGGAATTCTTGATGGTGGTGCGGGAGTTAGCATCGTTACAAAAGATTGTTGGGAATCCATGGGAAAACCCCGCCTCAGTGTTACTAACATTGTGGTAAAGATGGCAAATGGTACCATAGCCAAACCTATGGGGATGCTCAAGGATCTTAAGATCAAAGTTCTAGGACACAAGGTGCGACATACGTTCATTGTAATGGATTTCTCTAAACACCTTATGTCATATGAAATGATTTTAGGACGACCATTCATGAGGGAAGCACAAATGGTTCACGATTGGTCTAAAAATCATGTCTATTTGCAATTCCAAGACTCTGTCCTTAGAGTGGATTTGGTGACTGGTAAGGTACACCCCTTAGGGAGTAAAACCATTATTGATCATCGCTCTGACACCACAGTTCACTCGGCCCCACTACAATATTGTTACACTTGTAAGAAGGATACAGACATTGGCCAAGATTCTCCTTACATGGATGTGTTACCAGGTATGACGGAATCAGACAATGTAGACTGGGTCCACCTAGCATCAACCATAGACACTTGGGGAAATAGGGGGACGACCTGGGTAACACCTGAGGGGGATGAAATGCCTATACCCTTAAATATGCTACAAGCAATGCATATCGCTTCTGACAAGACTCATCCTAAGGTAACAAAGAAAACATACAAGTGGGTCCCTAAAGCTTCTTTAGTGACCATAACTAGTGCTAAAAAGCAGAAGCCTTGTAAGAAACGTACCACTCGCTCCAAGAAAAGTAAGAAAATGTTGCGATGGATCCCTAAACGACTATTGGAAGCCCAAGGCTACTATCAAGGAAATGATCAAATCTGGGTGCCAAAACGTAGATTGTGCTCTTACCTATCACCTGACCCATGTAAACCCAATCCTGTGGCTACAAAACAAATTGAAAATCGCGGAAAGGAAAAAATCACAGAATGCTACACACCTGCTCCCGAGCTAGTTTGGGTACCAAAGAAAGAACGATTTGTTCCACCTACCTCAGGAAGGGGGGAGTCCCATGAAGATTCTAGCTCCTCATGTAATACATCCATAGAGGTAAAAGCTTCTACACAGCCTCCATCTATAGTAGTGGACCTCCATGAAGCTACAAAAGAATCCACACCTCCCAGTGTTCAAGAATCACCTAATGAACCACTTCAAGTTCGATCCTGGGAGAGTACCTTACCACCCTTGCAACTTGACGAGGCACCTAGGGTAATAGAAAACTACTGGCAAAAATCCTCACCTATTACCAACTGGAACAATTGGTTTCAAAGGGTAACAAGCTCATTTCAAACGGTATGATCTACCCAAGGAAGGGGGGAGTGTTTGCTGACAGTCATCATTCATTTGTTTCCCTCTCAACCTTTTTCCCTGACCTCTCAATTCTAATATTAGGGAATGTACATATAAAGCTTTATACTCACAAAAAAAAAAGAAAAAGAGCAAGAGCAATTAGCAAACGAGTATGCACATTAAAGTCAAAACATTGACTCAGACCTACACATGTCACATTTGGTACAGTGAACCAGAAACCTATGCCATAAAACACCTTTGATCCTCATCACTTGAGTGATGGAGGGTAGGTAAGATTAGTACGATAGAGTGTTTCTGTTTTAGAGTTGAGTGATTAGAAAAGTTCTCTTTTCCCACTGATGTGCCTCCTGGAGGTATTCCTTTTGTTTCCTAGTGTGTACAGGAGCGTGTTGCTATTGATAGGATTTGGACCTTCATGGAACCTTTCTCTCGTTCACACTTCAAATCAAGCGCGACCATCAACACAAACAGGTGTTTCTTGTCCATTAGCATTGCCCTTATCTTTTTTGCATCCATGTTTGTCTGCTTTGATTGTGATTGGTAGCATACTATTCAGCGCATTGGCTTAGTATCCAACGTTTAATTCAATGCAATCTTTTGTCATAATCACTTGTTTAGAGGTAAAAATCAAGCAGTCCGACTAAGCTACTTTGACCAAGCTAGGTATTAGAAATCTTCTCTTAATACCATGGGGAATGCCTTCCTAATAATCAATGGTTACTTAGGTTCTTAATCCGATTTAGGTAGCATTGTATGAAATGTACTAGGGCTTTCTAGTGGGCTTAACCCTATCGACCTTTAGCTTAAGTATTATAAAGGGAGTTTACTAATGTGATGAGCCTGGGGAGGGTAACAGTGTTATATGGCCCCCCAAAGTTACAAAATTAAAATGATGAAAATGAACAAACAAAAAATCAAAGTGCCACAATGTAAAATTTTAAGCTGGAAGAGAAATCTCAGCTTGATTTGGTACTTCACTCACATGTATTGCCTATGGTACTAGAGCCCTAGAGGTTCCCAGTGTGGGCGCTTTTCCTTGAAAAGCAAAAAACCCAAGGCATACAAAATAAGCACACACATCATAATTGAATCACTGTGAAAAGACCTTGGGGGGTCAAAGAAAAAGTAATCAGTCAGGCGATGATTTCATGAGAAATTCCTTTTATGGTAGCTTAACTACAAGGTTTTCTAGATATAGCCTCTAGTCAGCCCTCGAACATGAATACTTGGCTCTCGCGATTAAACAACTTAATTGACCACTGAAAATTAAGAAGCTTACCCATGGTATTAATATTCGATCTCTAGTGCTTTTCGACCGTCAAATTAGTGACCCCAGACTTGTTTAATTTTTTACCTTTACATCTGTTTATGCATTTGATTACATTGAAATTTAATGTTCATTGCTAACAAATTGTTTGAAATTCTTTTTCCAATCAATGTGTCTACCTAAAACTGCATATGCTTTTTAAGAGAATGCAATTACTGTGCCAATGTTGTTTGATTTTGCAGTGACTGAAGAAGGCTAAGGACATTCATCTCAAATGCTCTTCCACCTCGACGAACCAGCTTCAACTCAATAGCTTCCGAGGACGGAACCTACATCAGGAAGGGGGGCATGTTAACCCTCACGGCACACGGACACCCATCACCTACGATGGACGCGTATTATGTATTTGGTAGAGTCAGGTACCGGGCTTGTCGGACCAATAGGGAAAGGTAGAGTGATCGCCGATGAGAGGCGCACTTTAACTTGGACATTCAAGGGATTAGTTGGTTAAGCATGGGCGCCCAAGTGTGAATGGGGTGAGCTCCTATAAAAGCCAACTAAACCTAATTTTTACTCATTCTCTCATTTGTGCAATTGAAGAGTGCTCTTGCTCCATCTCCATCTTCTTCTTCTTCACCTCCTTGTGTGTGTGTGTGAGAGAGAGAGAGAGAGAGGGAGAGTGTGTGTGCGATCGAGCATTACGAAGGCACGACGGCGGCGAAGCGGTTGAGCGCGGCACGACTGCAGCTTCTTCTTCATCGCGGCGAGGAATCCACCACGAAGGCGAGCGTAGAGCGGTGAGTGACACACCCTTTGTTTTCTTGAGCTTGCTAGTTTAGGCTTGTTGTGTGCTTGGAGCCGTTTGTGGCTCGCATACGGTGTATTGGAAAGTCCCTTGCTTCGACAGTGCGGCAAGGAGCGCACAACCCTATATTCCATTGAGGGCTTTCTTCACCCGCTTCAGGCAGGCATCGCAGTCTATGGAGACCTAAATCTAATCTAATATAACGTAAATCTAAATCTAGCGTAAATAAACGTAAATCTAACTAAAAATAAACCTAAATCTAATCTAATTTAACTTAAATAAACCTAAATCTAATTTAACGTAAGTCTACATCTAACCTAATCTTTAACGTCTTTTAGGATAGTTTCCTACGACGTTATAACTCTCTTCTTCTTGTGTGTGTGCGCGTGTGTGGATGTGTGTGCCAATAAAAAGAGATAAATGGTATAACCTTTCTATCACCCATGCCAAGTATGATAGATTGGTTATGCCATTTCCCTCTTGAATAATAGGTCTTGAGTTCAACTCCTCGTCGGCTAGATCTTTAGGTCTTTTAATTTTAATTAGTTTCCTACGACGTTAAATTAGTTTCTCTCTCTTTCTCTCTCAATGTGTGTGCGTCTTTTTGTTTATGCATGTTTTCTCTCTCTTTTCCTCTCTCAATGTGTGCGTTTTTTGTTTCTCAATGTTCTCTCTCTCTTTTCCTCTCTCAATGTGTGCGTTTTTTGTTTATGCATGCTCTCTCTCTTTTCCTCTCTCAATGTGTGTGTGCATTCTTTGTTTATGTATGTGTGTGTGCGTTTTTGTTTATGTTTGTACTCTCTCTCTCTCTCTCTCTCTCTCTCTCTCTCTTTCTCAAAAACACTATGTGTGTGTGTGTGTGTGTGTGTGAGAGAGAGAGAGAGAGAGAGGGAGAGAGAAAGAGGGGAAGGGAACATGAGAGTGAGGAGAGGGAAGGAGCATACCTGGCTCTCCTTCCTCTCCTCGTGTGTGTGTGTGTGTGTGTGTGTGTGTGTGTGGAGAAGAAAGAGAGAGAGAGAGAGAGAGAGAGAGAGAGCGTTACCTGCTCCTTGCTTGAGGGCGCCGAAAAACTCAGATCTGAGATCTGAGTTTTTCGGCACTCTCTGTTATTTTTTTTAGCCCATCCGGCGTCGCTATGAGCGTCGCAAATTTACAAGTAAATTTGCGACGCTCATAGCGACGCCGGGAATATTTTTTTTTTAGCGTCGCTGTGTGAGCGTCGCTAATATGAATAGCCTCTTGTAGTGAATCACATTATGAAAATGGAATTTTGCTTCATTGTGATGTGTAGATTCAAATAATACGTAAAAATGGTAATGAAAAAAATTGTACACAAGACTGCTATTTTTGATGAAAAATTATATTCAAAGTCCAAAATTTACAAAAGCCAAGTAAATTGATTATAGAGGGCATTTTTTCCAAAAATGTAAGAGTTTTAGAGCTATAACTGACAGCATAGTTCCATCCATGCCCCAATCATCTTGGACCTTCATTTTGTCTTCCATTCTCTTTCCAATTTGCAAACATTCAACAATAAGTGAAGCAATGAACATCAAACTTTGATGGACCAAAAGTTTGGTGAAAGGATCCCCACATTGTGACCTTGGAGACAAAATTGAGCTTGTTGAAGGTCCTCAAAACCCATAATGGCTAAATGTTCTCGCATGTTGCTGAGAGTCCAATGCTTGTTCACTTGGACAACTCCCAAAGCATCATTAGGCATCCTCACTATAACTCTCCATCTACACACTGTAAGGGAGTCCACACTTGAAGGTTGCACATCTAACAATTATAGTGAAATCGTATGTACAAGGAGGTGCGGGATTTTTAGTAGCACAAGCATCCCAATTCCTAATGCTCCAACCATACAATGATACTTATCTCCATTGTGCATGCCCTCCACAAAACCCCAGCTCTCGTCTAAAAGCTTCCCTAAATCCTCATGATGCACATCTTTACATACAAGCATTGTGGTTGTCTCCGCAAATGCAAAATCGTTAACGATATGCACAAAACAATGAATAGACAAACACCAAATCAAGCCCACATACCTTGAAACCCACATTTTGACCTTTGGAGGTCAAAAAATGTTTTTTTTCACCATAAAAGAGGTTTACGTGGGTTTTAAGAAGATAAGATTTGATTTTTGAAAAATTCTAAAAATGCCAACTTTTTGGGGTTTTCTCAAATTGGGTAAAAAAGGAGGGAAACTTGGAGGTTCAAAGTATCCCCCCCCCCCGCCCCTTCCACTAGACAAGAGGCCATTCAAACGTGTAAGACTACTTTGTCCCCTTAGTATTTTGAGAGCATAGAGTGTGCCCACCACCCTCTTCCTATTGGTTGGTCGTTAATTAACCTTAATCCCAAAGGGCCCTTGGAGGGTTCGTATTTTTCCTAATGTTTTTCTTGGACTTGACAAAAAAGGAGATTGATTGTTTATGCTTTTAATGTTCTTAAATCTCATGGTGTAACTCACTTACTTATGTTTGCATGGCATTATTATCTTTTGGCTTGAGGTCTCTAGTAAAAAGTGATACACACCCTTAAGTGGGGAGTCTTTGTAAAGACTATTAAATACTACTTGCATTAGACAATGTATTTATGAAAACCCTCTTGATATGCTTAGATATATTAGCTAGTGTTGGACGGGTACTCCGTGACGGACGTCAGCACAACGAGAACTCACCTAACAAGTAATGTCAGCTAAGGATGAAGCTCGACCCGCAGGCGCGTGGAAGCAAGCATAAGGTGTCAACCTACACTCGACCGACTCCTAACTAATTCCTACAGAGGTCCCTACCAATTGTCTAAGTTACAGTCTTCAAAAGTGCAAAAGAGGATTCTTCCTACAACGCTTGCTAGAGCCGAACACCCATCAAACACTTTTGAAACACCATAGAACTTGAAGGAGACCCAATTAATGCCTATAGGCCGCTCTCCCTAAGGTCTATGAACCAAAATCACGACCCAAAACACCCGGTGCAGAAACACGTAGGATGTCTGGCCGAAATCTGCAGGTCTTTGTTTCCAAAATCTGAAGTGCCTAATGTGTAGCTCTACTCAATGTGAACACGTGGATATGCTGCAATGAGAAATCAGATAACACATGCTCACCCAAACAACCGATGATGCTCGTTGAAGGAGCTCCCAAAGCCGGACCGTACACGCGCAATGTTGGTATCGGCTCGTAGCTCTAGTCGGGGGCAACACGCTGCACTTCTCCGCACTCGATTCCGACCACCGTAGCACACGTAGCGTCAAGACGAAGCTCACACTCTCTCTCACGTACACAGCACGCTCACTCATAGACTTCAACTTGTTTTAAAATGACAAAAGGTTTTTCATTAAGGTCAAAAAGTGGTATATATACCTTACAACTTCTCAAATCCTAAAGTTCCAAAATCAACCATCTACTCAATCTAACTATCAAAACTGGGATACAATCTGGAAACTTCTGTAAGTCCCAATATATACAATGTGAAAAATCGGGTTTTCCTCAATGAATGAATAATTACAAAAAATAATAGTCCGCCGAGTAGTTAGATGCTGTGGGGTGTGTCCAGCTTCTAACATCCCCCCCCTCCTTGTTCATGTCGTCCCCGACATGGACTTGATCCTTTGCTTCATCTTATGGTCTCCCGCATCTTTAGCAGTGATTCGTACCGTGCATGTAGATTTAGCATTGTTGGGCCAAAGATATCTGTATGCATGGTGAAGAACCCCGTGTAGAATGCTTCTTCAAATGCCTGGAGGTGATAGGATGGGAGAAACATAATTCTTTGATACAACGCATGTATCACCTCCTTGGAAGGCTGACCTGACATATCATAGGTACATCTGTATGTGTCCTGGAAGAAGAATATGCTGTCAATCACGTGTCCTGGCTTGAAGGTCTCAAACACTGCTAGGATGGTTTTGCAGATCTTTCTCATCATAATGCATGTAAGGTCAGGTGAGCCAGTGAACAACTTTATGGCGCCCGTTAGGGTTTTCACCATGTATTGTACACTTATTCTCTCACCTGCCTTCACGCCTGGCAGCTTTGGGTAGTTCAGCCAAGTGGGTTGGCTTCTTTGTAAGATTTCTTGTGCTTTCCACGTCCTAACCCTTGGTAGAGGACAGAAGCTGAGGTTATCTCTGATGTGTTTAGGTGCCTCTACCAAGTGTATTAGGTATTGTGGGTACTTGGTAAGCCACGCCTTCCTCCACTTTGGCTGAGAATCCACTATTAGCTTTACTTCTTTTGGCCTCGAGGTGTCTGCGTTGTGGAGAGGGACCGTTGGCTCTTCTATGATTCGCCTGTTTATTGTTGCTGCCTCATACTTCAGCAATGGATATGGGAGAGAGGGTTGAAGCCATTCACGCATGAGATTGCTGGCGTCGATTTTCTGAATTGTCATAGATTTGAAAACTCTCTGTTCCCATTCCAAGGCTTCCTTTGTGCTTTCTCTGAGCTCTACCTCTATTGCTTTACGTAATTTTTCCTCCTCTTCTTGTGTTAGATCCTGGGGCTCTTGAGAGGAGCCTGCTATGCTTTCCTCTGGCATGGGTGTGTCCACAGGATCTGCCACATTGTCGAGGTCGATGCCCTCATTGGCAGCTGGCCCTGAGCTCTCTGCTTCTACTTGTTGCCAGCCTTTCAACTCCTCTATTTGCTTGAGGAGTGTCTGCTTTTCCGCTTCGGCTTCTTCGCCCATAGTCACGAGGAGGTCATTGAGTTCAGCATTTACCTTTTCAGCCTCCTCGAGCTTTATCTTTATGCTCTCCAATTCTTCTTGTAGGGCTTTTTGGCTGTCCTCCATTCTGGTTTGCATTGCGATAGAACCTTCAGCCATCATCAACCTCTGCTTCTTCTCGAGAGTCAACTCCTTCTGGAGTTCTTGCATCTGCTCCTCATATATTTGACTCTCGGAAATGATTTGAGTTGAGCTGGTAGCTGTAACTCTCGTAGGTGATGCTCGCAGCCTCTGGATGGTTTGATCTTTGACTTTTAACTGGTCCTTGAGCTCAAGGACTTCATCCAGGCTTGCCTCTTGTTCTATCTCTGCCTTTTCCTTGGCATTCCTCATGGCCTCTACTTCTTTAGTTTCCTCTACTAGCTGGAGTGTCAGATTATCCCGTTCTTTTTCGGCATCTCGCAATGACTTGCTGAGTTGCAGACACTCTTCTTCAGCTGCTTGCAATCTTTTTGTCGCTGCCTCAGTTGCTTCTTCCTTTGCTTGGCAGTTTTGTAGAGCCGTGGCCAAGCTGGCCTGGAGGTCAGCTTCTCTTTCTTTTTGTCCTTGGCTTTGTGCCTGCAGAATATCCCTTTCCATCTTGGTCTTTACTTCGGTGGCCTTTAGAGTTATCAATTCTTCGTTTGATGCCACAGATTGTGCTCTTATTCCAACTAGCATTGTGATCACCACGTCCCAATCATTCGAGGGTGGGTGCAGGTCTACCGTGTCGGTAGCAATTTCCTTTAGCTCAACTAGCCGGATGCCTGGCATCTGTTCTTTATGCCCTATTCTCGCCAAGTCGAATGCGACTGTGACGGCTTCTTCCCTTGTATAGCCTGCAGCTAGCAGGTCCAAAAATGCATAATATGCCTCCTCGAGCTCTTTTTGCTCAGATGCGGGCTTGGCCTCTTCTTTGGGCTTAGGTTCTGGCCTTTGCTCTTGCTCTTCAGCCTGGTGTTCTTCTTGATTGTCTCCAGCCTCCTTATCTTCTGGTGGAGGGCTGCTAGGAGGTGGTGATGGTGGTGGGCTAGGTTTAGGGCTATCTAGTAAAGCTATAGGTTTGCCCTTAAAGTCTCTATCTGCTTTCGTTTTTCTTTCCCTTTCTTGGTTCTCTTGTTCATCTAGCAATGTCTGCCGTATCTACTCCACTTCTTCCTCGGTGAAAGGGACATGGGGAATGTTTTTCGCTGCAGCATCAAGAATCTCGAAATTCTTGATATAGTTTTCAAAGCGGTCCCTCTGCACTCTTCTGGAGGATCCGGTCATAGATTCGAGGGATGGCTTCCATAGTTCGTTTAAATCACCCTTGAGGGCTCTTTCTGCTCGGAAACTCTCCATCAGCCTCTCGAGTCTAGCCGCTTTTTGTGATCGCGTCTCTTTGGCCAGCACTTGAGAAGATTCCTTTTTTCCTTTCTTCTGCTCAGGTTGCTCCTCTGCCACTGGCTCTAGTCGTCTCTTCAAACTTGTAGCCACCCTTGGTGCTGGTTGTGGCTCGTCTTCTTTGTCTTCATTTACCCTTAGCCAGTCATTTTGAGATGGGGGGTCAGGCCACCTTCCCTTGGTGTGTAGTGCTGCATAAATTACCTTGGTTATCATTTCTCCTGGCACTATGTAGGTTGGATTTTTGTTTCCCATTACGCCGCATAGTTGATTATCTTTGGGGTGCCTTTTGTCATTGCCCAAGTAAACGTTGTGGCAATTGCACCTGGCGGCATCCTGTACTTCTGTGGCCTCTTCGTGCACATGTGGAAGTACTGGTTGTACAATTGGCTCACGATCGCCACCTTTGGGTTGGCGATGTCTTCGAAGGTGTAATTAGCCTTTTTCTCTTTGTACACCTTGACTTCATCCCTTCTCTTTGTCACACTATCTCCCTGATTGGAAAGATCTAGTGCATGGGCTACAACCCGCTCCGTGATAATGATATCTGTATCGGGTCTGCCGTGCAAATCTGTCACTTTGGCCATTCCATCCTCTTGGATGCTTGTTACAAACTCCCATACTCTTTTGATGTCCACTCCTGCCGGTATTGATTCGAAATAGTTATGGAGGTCAATTTTCTCCAAGTAGCCGGCCATTTTGCTTCGGACAAATTCATTGAGCTCTCTTGGCAGCATTGGCAGCTCTATTACATTGCCGTCATTGTCTTTGAACACCCCCTGGTAGATCTTTAGGTCATTTGACTCTAACATATCTTCCTGTATCCAAGTGCTGGTGGGCTTTAGTGTTCCTTCTGGAATGACAAATGGTTCCACCTCATCCAGATAATCTTTGATTGTCATTCTCTTCTTCTTTGCCGGTGACTTCGAGGCTGCCATAGATCCTGTTGCACTCAGCAATCCAAAGTTAGCGTTTTTTCCATATCAGCTGCGAAACTAAGTTTTACTTATCCAAATGACTTGAAAATTGAAATTATAGCTTAAAAGGAACTTGTGAAGCTGTGCATGTGCTCACAGTGCAAATCTGGCCAAAAAATTCCATCTAGACATCCTACGCGTAGGATGTCTTTTTCTTCAGAATTGGTTCATACTTGACATGTAGGTAGTGTAAGGCTCATGGAACACGGCTATAAGCTTGGATTTGAATTTGGATGTCAAAAAGTGGATTTTTGGGCTGATTTAGGCTTTAGGTCACAATTTGGGTAGATTGTCCATCATGGGTAGCAATTGATGTCCAAATGGGTTGAAACTTGGTGTATGGGCTCAATGCATCATGGTATTGGCTCCTATGATATCATTTCTTGCACAGAAGGCTAAATTCAACCTTGTTCTGTGGGTTGTTCTTGGCCTATGGAACATGGCCATGTTCTTGGATTTGCATTTGGATAAGATTTGATGTCTGTAGGGCTCTGTGAGGTGTTTTTGGGCTCAAAAAGTGTATCTTGAAGGTGTTGGGGGTCAAAAGTGATTAGAATGGCTTCAAACTTGACATATGGGCTCTAGCTGATGAGGCAATTGAATCTGGAATGACAAAACTTCCCCCCCATGCCAAGAAGGTCAATTAGACATCCTACGCGTAGGATGTCTTATTCCTCATTTTTACTCCCTTACCACACATAAAGTTAGCTGATGTGTATGTGAATGTGTTGTGCAAGTTTCATGAGATTTGGACAAGATTTGGTAGGTCAATGGCCCATTAGTGCCGTTATGCCCTAACTTTGCGTTTTTCCATGCATATGAGGTCAAATCTGATCCAAATGTGATGAAACTTGGTGTAGGGCTTGTAAATGTCATTCAGAACATGTGCATGACAAGAATTGTTGGGTTTTGTGCCAAAAATGCCCTGTAGACATCCTACGCGTAGGATGTCTCCTGATGATTTTTCCAGTGTTAGTGCTCCCAGTGCTTGCCCTTTGCCCCCCTAAGTCCCTTTTGAGCCTAATTTCAACAAAAAAGTCAAATGAATAGAGTATAACTCCCTGTGTGGACTTCAGAGCCTCCGAGCCGTTTTCTGACTTTTGGAGTGCTTTTTGGCGATGAAATTCCTTGATGTTAGTCTCCATAGCTTCCCAATCCCTTGGGGATCCTTGCCGTATGGTTTTTGTTGACTTTGGCTTCACCGGAGCTCCATTTGGCAATTTGTCGCTCTAGAAGTACCCGTGGTTGCGTTTACATACCTTTGATGATTTGTGGTGGTCTACCACCATAGGACTTGGTTGTTGATGGTCTAGGAAAGCCGCTCGTGAAGTTTGGTGGCAAACGGACTTGCGGTTTGGCCACAAGTGCATTTTGACGCTTTGTGTGTCTGATGCCGTTTCTGAGGTTTAGTGCCGCTTCGGGTCACTTTTTGGTCATGCGGGTCATATGGACTTGTCGAGCATGTCGAGGTGCTCTTACCCATAAATTTTGGTAGCATTTGGTCGCCGTTTCGCTGATTTCCCATTTGGTGGCCTCTTGCGGGTTTCTGGGAATTAGGGTTTTTCCCGATGGTTTCCCACTGCCTTTGGCTATCCAGGAATGGTCTCCTAGACTAGGGTAAGCTGCCGATGAAGTCTTGTTGCTTTCGGGTTAGCCGTTAGGCCTTCGTTTCTACTTGCAGGTCTCTACCGCTCGCTTTGTATGTGACCTCTACGCTAGTTTTCGCGACAGAATGACAAACATGCGCGAAAAGCTCAAGGTGGTTAGCCTACCTCTCATGTCTGGAGCTGTCGGGTAGACGTGCGCGTCGTAGAAGCTGCTGGAAGGTCGATCCGCTCTAGGTGGCAGAAGCTCTCTCCACAAGGTTAATAGTGAGAATGAGCTAAAAATGGGGTGAAAAATTCTTATAATGGAAGTCCCCGAACCATTTTTCATGAAATTTGACATGTGCTCCTATCTTTCTATAAGATGCAGTTTAGGCTCAAAAATTTCTTGATTTGGACTCCATTTGCTCTGTTTACCAGAAATTTGTCTTTTCGGTCAAAACCTGGCCAAAACACGCTTTCCGCTCCAATCTCATAATTGCACCCCCACTGTACCATAGGTTGTTCTTTGGTCACTGGTCATCCCCATATTTTTTGTTTTTCATTACGACTGTTTTTCACTTGTTTTTTATATTTTTGAAGTTTTTCTGCTGAAAATTAGCAAAATTAAAAGGAAAATAGCAAATCAAACCCAGAAAATCCCCAAAATTCATAATAGATCACAAACATCACCGCAACACATTATATACACTCACATGCAATTTTTATGGCCGGATTTCTCCGTTTTACCAATATTTTGCCTGAAAAAATGGTTATTTCTACTTATATACACACACCTAGGGGCTTGATTTGGCGTTTGGCCCCATATACCTGTAGCTTCATGCTGTATAAGGGCATATATACTTGGGTTACTCCAGAAAATTTTGCAATCAAACGTCAACCCTTAAAATAGTCGAAAATCATGCCCTTTTTTGTTGTTTCTGTTATTGGTTCCGCATTGAGAATGCCTCCCCCCCTCCTAGTCGGAGTCCTCCCGGACGACAAGGTTTTGCCTCGGAGTATGTGCCATGCATAGGTTGAAAAAGTCGTGCTAATTCCTGGCCAATTAATGTGGCCCTATTTTATGCATACTCGGTCAATGCATGGAAAAATTAATGCTGTGCAAGAGAAGGGAATAAGCAAGATGCTTATTGGCATTCGCCGTCGAGGCTTCCTGCTTTCTTTGCAAGTAGCTACTGTAACTCTACTGCTCTCTGTTTAATTGTCTTTTTGGCAAGAGGCAATTGCTTTGCCGACACTGTTGTCGGAGTCGTATCTGTATCTGAGGATAGAAATGGCCTGGATGTGATAGCTATGGGCCTTATGGCCTTGGCTTTCCATTGGTAGTTTGGTGCTGCCAACTTTTGCAGATGGTTTGGCACTTTCTTGTTTGCCACTGGTTTGTCTGTCATCGGCATCCACATATATCGGTTCCCCTTGTTGACCTGCAGATGTCTGCTTTCTATTGTTGCTTGTACCATAAGTATTTCCTTTGTCTTTTGCTTTGGTATCCAAATGTGAGTGACATTTGGATTATGGCTAAGCATTTTCTTTGGGTTCCATATCTGCTTGGTTACCTTGGTTTTGGGTTGCACCGTCTGCTTTGTTGGTATCCGGTTGTTACATTGTTTCTTTCCCGCCATGGCCTTTCTATCCTTCCGCATCCATACTTGTTTACCTTGTTTTGGTAGCCTAGATTTTTGCAGTGTAGCCGGTGACTTCAGCTGTCTGTGATTAGCATGGTTGGCCTTTACCTGCTTGTTGGTCTCAGGTTTCATGTTGCTCTTTGATGGTATTTGTTCTTTTGTCTTTGTTGCCAGTGATTGCATGGCTTGTAGTTGATCATGATGGTACTTCTGAGCAAAAGCTATTACCTGTTGTTCATGTCGTGCTGAATTTTGACTGCCTCTGCTTTCCAGTCTATCTGGACATTGTATGCCTTTTGCCAAGGTTGCCCTAGCATCATTGGTTTGCTGTGTGCTTTCATCTGTCACCACATAGAACTTATGTGGGTAAATATATTGATGTATCTGTACATGCAATATAGTCCATCCTAATGTTTTCAATGGGTGTGATGTGCTACTTTCCAGCACTTGGGGAGTAGGATGAAGTTGATCTGTGACTTGGAGCTGTTGGTATAATCCGTAAGAGATCAAATTTGCTTGAGCACCCGAATCGAGCAAGGTTGTTGATTCAACTTGATTGTTGCCCACCTTGACTGTAATTATTGGCTCTACTGTTTCCTCCTCCAAGTTCATCAGTCGAATGGCATTGATTTTCAATGGTGGTTTACTCTATTGTTGTTGTCGCAGAAGCCGTCTTTTTGCAATGCGTTCTTGTGCTTCGGTTTGAGCTTCCTCCCGTACTCTCTCTTTTTCCTTCATTCTTTGCTTTCCTTGATGAATTTGTTGGAGCATCTCCTGTGTGAGTGGTAGATGATATCTCCTCAGTCGACACCCACTAATCCAGTTTGGCATTTCTTCACCTGCTAATGGAGCAAGCTTGACAGCTCCACTTTGTGATAGATCATGAATCACAAATGGTCCCATCCCTCGCTTTTTAAGTTTCTTTGCATGTTGCTTCAAGGTATAAACAAGTACGTAATCACCTGTTTTAAACTCTTTGGTATGCACATGTTTGTCAAAAAATTCCTTTTGTCTTCTCTTTTTAGCATAGATCGAAGCGACAGCTCATAAGCGGAGTTCATCTAGCTTTTCAAGATCATTAATTCTTGAAGAGAGTTCATGCCCTGTCCATTCCAAGCTTGTTGCTACTCGTAGAGTTGGGATTAAAAACTCTATGGGTAGTATAGCATTTAGCCCAAACACCATGTTGTATGGTGTTGTTCCTATTGATGTTTTGTAAGCTACCCTATATGCCCATAGTGTTGAGTGTAGCCGCTGATCCCAATCGGTTCTTGATTCTGACACTATTTTAGTGAGAACCATGCATAGTGTTTTATTCATGGCCTCCGCTTGCCCATTGGCCTGTGGATGGTATGGTGCTGATTTCCTATGTATGACCATGAGTTCCTCTAGTAGATATTCAATGACTTCATTGAGGAAGTGTGTTCCACGATCATTCACAATTTCTATTGGTAACCCGTAACGTACAAAAACATTCTCATACAAAAATTGAGCTGTGGTGCGTGCATCAGCTTTTTGTGTTGCTTTGGCCTCGACCCATTTTGTGAGATAGTCCGTAGCCACAATGATATATTGGGTATGGGTGCGATATGCAGGGGGTGATATAGGTCCCACAAAATCAACGCCCCATTTTGCAAATGCTCTTGCCCCCATCATTGGCCGTAATGGCATCTCATCTCTTTTTATTGGTATCTTGGTGCGTTGACATGCATCATAATGCTTTACAAACTCATCGGCATCCATGTGCAATGTAGGCCACCAAATTCCTGTGGTTAAGACAATTTTTGCTGTCTTATTGCCTGAAAAGTGGCCTCCACTTACTCCGCTATGTGCATGTTCTAGAATCAGCAGGTATTCGCTTTCACTTGCACAGATTCTAAGTTGATTGTCCTTTCCCCGCTTATAGAGTTGATTTCCAATTAACTGAAAGTCACGAGCTTCCAGCTCTATAACTTTTTCCCATGCTCTTGTAATGTTCTCAGGGAACGTTCTAGTGGTTAGGAAGTCAATGATATATCGACTCCATGCAGGTGCTATGTTCACCCGAAACAAAGTTGCGTGATCCACGGGTCGTTTGGCACTACATACTGTACAATTGATAACATAAGAATGTGTATCGGCATACATAGTTGGCCAATACACCCCTAACTGTTTCAATCTCTGGTGTGTTTTCATTGTTGAACAATGAAATGCACAACTCTGGACATGTGCCTCTTCAAGGTAGCACTCAATTCTTCCGGATTTATACATAATCATAGGATTAGGTCAGATTCAAGATGATACAGCCGTCCTGCTATCAACTGGAAGTTTTTTGTTTGTCGAATTGTTTGCTGTTTGGATTTACATCCTGTATTATCAAATTCACTTCCAAAGGAGAGAATGCTAACTATTTCCTGAGACCATTTGGGTACCATTTCAATGTTGAAAAGATAAGCATCTGGTATGTCATCATCTACTCCTTGAGGAGCTTCCCCGTTGTGTATTCTTGAAAGATGATCAGCTCGTAGATGGGTTTTACCCTTTTTGACCACCACTGTGAAGTCAAATTCTAGCAATATAATAAACCAGCGTACAATTCTCCCTGTATTGCAAGGTTTATTTACTAGGTATAAAAGAGCTTGATGATCCGTGAAGAACACAAATTTGTTTGCAAGCAAATAATGCCGAAATTTCTTTACAGCATAAATCATTCCTAACCCTTCCCTCTCGGTGGTTGTGTAGTTCTTTTCTGCACTGTTTAACTGTTGGCTCGCATAGCAAACGGGAAAATCCATTGTTCCGTCTCCCGGTTGAGCTAGAATACTTCCAATGGCATATGCTGAAGCATCTATGTGCACATGGAATATCTTTTCCCAATATGGTGCCTTTAATACAGGTGTGGATATAAGGTTTTCTTTCAGCCTTTGGAATGAAGTTTCACACTCATTGGTCCATTCGAAATTGACTAGCAAACGATACAGAGGTTGTGTGATAACCGCATACATGTATATGAATCTTCGATAATATCCGCAGTGCCCCATGAAGGATTGCACTTGTTTCGCATTAGTAGGCCTGGGCAGGTCTACTATGACTTTGACTTTGTCTAGTTCTGTGGTTATGCCATTTCTTGAGACAATGTGTCCTAAGATTCGTCCTTGCTTAACCATAAATACACACTTTTCCAGGTTTAGACAGATTCGATATGCTCTGCACTTTTCAAAGACCTTTTGCAGATGGTCAATATGTTCCTCTCGCAGAAGAGAGTGTACGCACAAGTCATCCATGTAAATTTCTAAGAATATCCTTAGGTATTCCTTGAAAGCGTGAGTCATTAACCTTTGGAAAGTGGCTGGTGCATTTGTTAAGCCAAATGGCATAACTCGATATGCATAAATCCCCCATTCTGTGGCAAAAGCTGTTTTGTGTTGATCCTCCCTCGCTATTGCCAGTTGGTTGTATCCTGAAAACCCATCCAAAAAGGAATAAGCCCGTTTCCCGGCCACTCGCTCAAGGACATGTTCTGTAATTGGCAAGGGATAATTATCCCTTATGGTTGCTGCATTCACCTTTTTGAGGTTTACACACACCCACAGTTTTCCATTCTTCTTGGGAACTACCACAATGGGTGACACCCAATCTGTATGTTCTATTTCATAGATGAACTCTGCTTCCATCAGTTTATCAATCTCTTCCTTGATTCGTTTGGCAAATGTATCATTATATGTATAAGGACGTTGTTTGCTAGGTTTAGCATCCGATTTTAAAGGAATTGTATGTTGGCATATCAATGGATCAACTCCTTTGAGGTCTTTATAGGACCAAGTGAACACATCTTTATACTTCGTGAGAAGTTGTGTTAGCTGCACTTCCTCCTCAAGCTGTAAATCGTTAGCTATATAGACCGGCTGAGGCTTTTCACCTGGTTCTGTGAGGTCTATTCTTTTTGCATTTTCAGGCCCATCGTAAGATTCTTGGTTGGTTCTCTCCCTGATTGGTGGTGTCATGATGATTTTTCTATCTTGGATAGTAAATTTCCTATAGTGTGGTGGTACGTTCATGTTGCTCTTTTCTGACTCTCCTTTACCATCACTATCTTCTTCAGTAGTCCATATCTCTCTCAAAGACCTTTTCAGTTCTTGGTATTTCTGTTTACGCTCCAGTTTGTTCCACTCTTGGTCTTTTGTTGGTTCTTTTTTTGTTTTTTTAGATTTTTTAGATTTTGTTTCGGTTCTAGCTTTTCTTTCCTGTTTTATTTCTTCTCGCGTTCGTTCTTTTCGATTTTCTGAGAATTTCCATGATATTTGATCTTTCACACAATCCTCTGCTTTTACAAGCATCAAATAGTGAGTTTTACCTTTTATCCTGGGCATCAGGTTCTCTCTCGCTTGCCTTCCGGCTCTTTTCCTCCTATAGCATTCTTGGCGTCTAGGGTATTGATTAGCAAAATCATAAAACTTGATATTCTCGGCTTCCTTCCCACGCTCACTGGAGGTGTCTGAACACTCATTATCTGCCTCATCATTTACTTCCAATTGTTCAGAGGAGTTGTAAAACTCTTCTTGTGCCGGGGGTTCTACCGTCTCTTTTTCTGGCACAACGCTTACCATGTAATAGGGTAGCACATCATAGCCATCCTTATCGCAAAATTTTGTTGTTGGACTGTCGGTATTGGTACAGACATCTAATGTTGCCAGTATGTGTTCCCATTCTAGAGGCTCCAAGGCATCTTCAGGGAAAGGTTCCGGAATATACTCTTTGTCCTCAATTGCTCTTTCTAAGACGGATTCCTCTTTTCTTAAGCTTCCACAATGTGAAGCTCCGCACATCCATAGCTCTTTTGGTTGCCCTAACCATGCTCATAGTTCTGATCCTGCTATTGTAGCCGAATCAAATTCTTCCACGGGTGTTTGGTTTACATCTTTGTAACTATGATCTTTTAGGTGTATTTTAGTTGTCGTCTCACCATGTCTGAGGTATATGTGGTCATAGCCCCAATCTTGGACCATCTTTAGTTGTCGCATGAATGGTCGTCCCAAGATTATCTCATAATTGTTCTTTTTGTCGAAATCGACTATTGCAAATGTATGCTCATACTCGATCCCGCACGAAGTGACAATTACTTTTTCCAAGAGTCCGAGAGGCTTCTCCATGAACCCATCTGCCAACTGGAGTTTCATCCTGGTAGCCCTCAAAGCTGGTTTTCCCCATTTTTTCCAGATTTCCTTGGTGGCGATAGCAACTCCTACTCCACTGACAGAATAGCTTTGGAAACTACTCGGAATTCTACCGGTAGCGTCGTGTTTCCGTCTTCTCCCTCACAATATTCTCCAACCTTATTCAATGGTACCGGCCTAGTGTTTAGGTTAGGCCTGTCCAACTCCCTGATTCCTTCTTGTAGCTTCAAGGTGGGGTCTTTCACTCCAAATTTTTCTAGGCATTTTCCTACTGTGGTCCACATGTTTGGCCTTAACCTTAGGAGTTCTGCTAACGTGATTGTGCATGCCACCGGGGTGGATAACAGCTCAATCAATCCTTGTGAATCCATCACCTTGTTAGAAGAAAGTCTTTGAGATGGGAGTGCTCTCACTTTCGACTTAGCTTCATATTCTCCTAGGTAAGAGGGTAAAGTTCTCAAAGAGTCTGGTTGGCTGTGTCTCGAACTAATAGATCCTTGGTCTCCCCCTTGTGAATGTATCTCAAAGTTCATTTGTGATCTTGCCTCAAATTCTTCAATAGGAGGTAAGATCACGTTCTTTTCTTTTCTCGTGCTATTCATGTGATCACTCATCCTATTAGCCTCGTTGGCCTCTCGGATTTGCTTCCACATATCATCTAGACCATTACCGTCCTTTCCCATTTCTGCCAATATTTTAGGATGGACCCCGTCACTTGCCTCATCGATGGTATTTTGCACTATGATAGGCTCTCCTCTGGACTCATAATCATTAGTGAGTCTTTCCTTTGTTTCTTCATGTTTCTCTAATGTTGGTTGGATAGGGGTTGGAGCTGGTGCGTCATGGCAATTTGCCGTTTTACCCAATGGGTCTTCCATCAATGATTGAGCCGTCTCAATCATCTTTTTACACATACTACCAACCTTTGTTTTTCTATTTCCGCATATGGATAAGTCATCCACCTTTGCTCCTGGGTTTGGTTTTTTTTAAGTCGAGCTTCATAAGATTTTAGAAGCGCATCCAGCTGCTCGTTTACCTTGTTTGCCAGTACAGATCCTCCTGATCCTGCACTTTTGGGCTCTGCTATTTCCTTAGGTGCTATGGCTGCTGTGGTGTGTGAGCTTAAGCTAGCTAGATCTTCTAACCGCTCCAATCTATTCTTTGTATGTTTCAACTCATCGGATAGGGCCGTTTGCTCTCGTTCTTTCCTGGCTTTCCTACGCGCCTTTCTCGCTTTCCAAGTGCTTCTCTGATTTTTTGTTTCTGAACTTTGGGCATCTGTTTTTGGTTCTTCTATTATGGGTTCGTTCGTCCTTCTTTGGGCTTGGGCCCGTGTTACCGCCTGAATAGGTATGATTGTTTCATTTTCCGATCCTCCACTGGAAGGTACTGTTTCCAACAGGTTCAAGGTGGTTTTTTCTCCTTTGCTCGGGTTTTTAGGGCAATCGGGAATCAAATGAGTAATTCCACATTCTGGGCAATACGCATTGACTCTAATGATTTCATCATGAGGACAGTCTCTCAGCCAATGGTCTCCGCCACATTTGTAACAAGGGCCCTTGGGTTGTTGAGGTGCTCCTTGAGCCCCTCGTTGCTAATGATAGCCGTTTTTCGGCTCTTTGCAATTGCCACATTGAGTTACCTCACCCTACCAAAATCACCCAAACACTGTGGCTATCCCTACCATTTCACTGTACATAGGCGTGCGTGAGTCACGGGACTTTTCCCATATCTTCTTAAAAAACCCTCAATTAGCTAGTCATTGGGCTAGTTGAGCCAAAAAGGAAAAAACAAAAAACAAAAAATATAAGTATATTATGGCCCATGCGTATGTAAATATTTCTTTATATATAGGGCCTAAATAAAAGATTTTTTCATAATTATTTTGGTATTTATTTAAATATTTCTACCTAGGGTGTGTTATTTATGCTCTGTACTTTGCCTCACCATTACCACAATTTTTTCTTACCATTTTTCATACTCTTTATTCCATATAGAAATATTTTCATGTAAGCTTCTCTTATATTTGGTGTAACTCCACCCCAACAAAAATCCAAAAAAACTAGTTTTATTTATGTGTATATTTTTCACTATTTTGATTTTTCCCTTCCTACATCTATTTTGTTTTTTTTTTCTAAAAAATTAGAACACCAAAAATATTTATCTTTTTATGGTAGCCTCATAATGCGAGAGATTTCTTTTGACCCCTTTATATTTTTTCCACTTATATTATTTATATTTGACATGTACATATTTTTTAGACCCCTCAATATTTGATTTTCTTAGTTGTACTATTCACTTATATCCTAATTTCAACAATATCTTCAATTATAGACCTACCAAATAAGGTCAAGGATAGGTGGCATGCATACATGCACTATGGAGGGCTCACTCTTGGAGGTATTCAAAAGAATCATCCAAAGAAGGACCCCACAAGGACCTTTGCAGTGGAAAAAAATGGTCGGTTTTGCTGAATTTTTAAAGTTCACTTGCTCTCCGAATTTGAAAAGGTGATACAAACAAAAGTTGTAGCTCGTGGGCTAAACTTTTGCCTCAAATTTTTTCATATTTTTTTGAGCTACGAGCTGTGAGCTATGATTTTTTTAGTGGACCCCAGTTTTCCCATGCTATGCAGCCACACTCTCTCTTCCACTTTATCATTTCCCTCTTTCACACACACTTCTCCACTCATCATCCCCATCTCTCTCACCACTCCTCTCTGCACACTACTCACCTTCTCCTCAACCTTGAAGAATAAGAGAAACCATGGTGAACTCATACCTTCCACACACAATTCCATTCCAAAATTGACCACCTAGTCTCATTTTTCCTCCTCCAATTTACCCATATCTATAAAAAAAACCACAAAATTCAGCCTCTTCTCTTAAAAGATAGCATCATGGTGGTTGATTACTCAGCTTCAGTTACCTTGTCTCTCAAGGAAGGTCAAGAGTAGAGAAAAAATGTACCGTCAAAGCTAGTGGACCGTCAACAAGCGTCAGAATTGGCCCTACTCAAGACACTTGGAGCATCAACCTTGTAAGAAATCCACCCTTTCTTACCTCTTAAGAGTTTTTCTTCCTTATTTGTATCCTACATGGATACTCCCATTGTAAATATCCAATTCCATTTGTAAATTAATACTAACTCTACTAACACTAACCCACTATGAAAAGTCCTATCACCTCCATTTCTCTCCTCTCTCTTTCCCCACCAACTTCTTGATAATTCCAAGCAAAAGAAATTAGATAAATTGCTAAAAATCTAACCCAACCATGGTTAGAGGAGTAACCCTAGCCTTCAAAATTGCTATAAAAGGAGGGTGTAGCTAGCACAAAAGGGGGAGCCATAAGCAAGAGCACTATGCTATAGCTTGAGAAGCCAAGCTCAACCTCTCTAGAAGGAGCTCTTGAGTGGAAGCTCATTGTCTTATGCATGTGCATGTGTTGTAATAGGGGATTAGCAAGGGAACTCTATGCCATTGTAAGAGAGAGAGTGATAATTCAATTGAGAGTAGGAAATCTATCATTTCTTCTACTAGTGTAAGCCCAACATTTGCTGAATCAAGGAGGGTGGATTTGGACTAAGCTTGGATACTTTGTCTCCCTTCCAACGTGAAGTAATGGACAACAATGATGCGTAAGTGTCTTGGTGTTTTTTGTTAAGTTCTTGATAGCTTGTCTCTGGTGTTGTCATCAATCTAGCCATAAATCCCACATACTGTAAGAGGGCGACAGGGTGGAGAGGACTCCCCTGGCCTTAAGACAGTGATTGGGGTGGCTTTTCTTGTGATGTGTTGTGGTGAAATTTACGCAAGCTATGTTGAACAAATACTAATTTCACTTTGATTTGTCATGACAGATTCGTAAGAAGGTATTAATGCAACAAGCACCCCCTCCCCCTTTCTCTCTCTTTCTTAAATATATAGTTGTGTTTGCTTGATCATTGCCGATACGTTTCAAAGCAGCCCGAGCACTATCTCTCTCTCTCTGTCTCTCTATCGTGTTTTAGTGTGTAAGAGTGTTCCATTGGTGTTAGGGTTAGTGTAAATTCCTTGCTTGTTTGTGGGTTGCTCTAACGATTCTCCTCTTTTGCGTCCTAGTTCGCTCTTAAACTAGGTGGTGCCCCTTGTGTAGTTGGGATTTGGCTGTGGGTTTGTTGTTTTGGTTTATGTTGTGTTGTGCCCCAGCCCCATTAAGCAGCACGGGAGCCTTGAAGGGTGTCTAGAGGCCACTCTTCTTGTTGCCCGCCCCGGACCGCCTCAAATTGGTGCCCCCACTCAGGACGGCTTGTGTATTTTTGTGTAGAATCAACCTTTAGCATAGTCAAGTAGTTTGCATGAATCACGAAAATTTGTATGATCCCTTCATTCCCATTGCAAGGCAAAAGGTCCACATAATTGTTAGTACTAAGTTGCAATTTCAACATGTCATTCGTAGAATTTTACGTCCTCTTAGGTTGGCCGAGATAAACGCTTCAGTAAATCCTTTTATTTTGCCTTTCATTAGGTACGACCTTAGTTTGGACGTCTATATTTTTGTTTTGTTTTAAGCATTAGGTCATGCATAGACCATGGATAATGGCCAAGGAATAGAGGTTTTCCCCTTCCATTTCACTCCACACATTAGAATAAACATTGCAATTAGTAGGAAAATCCATTTTCAACAACGTATGGTGTTCATGTTTGGTGCCCAAAGAGTAGGAGAAATTCTCGCATCACCAAACCCTGTCATCCTACCTCTTATTGATTATCATAGGTCGTTTGATGTGAATATCTTTATTTTGTTGTAGAATAGATTGCAAGCTAGAAAACATTATTGTGTAAATCTTTTTAAGAAAGAAAAACAAAAACGGGTGTCACTTTGAAATCAATTCAATGGAAAGCCAACGCCAAATGTCTGGGTATCCTCTTTTCTTTGGAGAGCCTGGAGAGGATGCAGAATTATTTTTAGCGAATTTCAAGATGTCTTACCGTATCAAGAGGATAATAACTGATCAAGAACGTGTAGAAATGTTTGAGGTGGTCCTTAGGAAAGATGCTAGCACTTGGTTTGACTCTTTGCCTGAGGAAGTTAAGGGGAATTACACAGAAGTTTTGAATCATTTCAAGAAATACTTCTTTGATCCCCAAAACACTCAAAAATTATGGCAAGACATTGTTTCTCATAAGCAAAAAGACTTAGATGACTACTACTTGTACAAGCAAGAGTTTCTACGTCTTTGGGCTCTATGGATACGAAATGTTGCTAACCCTGGTGATGGTGCAGAATGTTTAAAGAAGGAGAGGTTCATAGCCGGACTCTTTCCTGACCTTAAGGTAAAAGTTGAGGCGGGTGCACCTGCTACTTTTGATGCGGCCGAAACTAGGGCTGCTGAGAAGTATAGGAAACTCAAGTGCTTAAGGGGAGAGGGTCCAATAGAAGGTCTTAGACCCAAAGGTAAGTCACAAGCATCAACATCTAGGGAGCTTCCTGAGGTAACGGCTGAAGTGATTGAGAAGTTAAATGAATCTTTAAGCAACCTGTCAATTCACCTTGCACAAGCTGTAGGTCCAAAGGGACAAGCAAAGAAGTCAGAAGAGAGAGAGCCACGAACTAGGAGAGTCTTGCAATGTTGGAATTGCGGAGAGTCTGGACATGGGATGTATAATTGTCCTTGGCCCCGTGGAGAGCGAGGGAGACCTAACATGAATTACCCAGTGATGAATGCAGGAGAAGGAGCTGGTCAACAACCAAGGCTTCTACAATGGCCAAATGGACCAAGACCACCTCCACAAGGGGTAGAAAGAGTTCCACCTTTGCCAGATCCAAATGTGCATGTGGTAGAGGTGACAAATTCAAATGAGGTTGACATGGAAGCCAATGGCATTAAACGTGGCCGAGGGAAAGGTAAAGAGAAAGAAGGAGTCACATCACAGAGTGACCATGGACAAGGCAAGAAGGCAAAGGAGACCAAGGAAGCTAAGAGGGCTCGACGTCGTATCAATCTCCAAGACTTCCCTCTTGGACATGGTATGGCTCCATACAACCTGTTGGAAGACATGCGAGGTAAGGGTCCTGATATCTCATGGCCTCAATTTCTTGCATTATGCCCACAAGTTAGGAGGGATTTAACAAAGGCAGTTAGCACTAGGAGAAAGGTAAAAGAGAGTTTGCATGTTGTAAAAATTGCACATGCTGAAATGAACGAGGATATTACACCTGTGCTAGATTGTTACATAAAAGGAAGATTGGTTAGGAAAGGTCTAGTGGATGGGGGTGCACAAATTTGCATCATGACAGAAGGGCTCATGCAAAGACTAGGCATGCACATCCATGAGACACCTGAAATCAAAGTGAAAATGGCAAACAATAGCAAGGCTAGGTGCGTAGGCATTTGTAAAAATGTTTTTGTGGAGGCCTTTGGCATTAAGAAGGCAGTGGATTGTTATGTTATGTCGACCAATGGAAGTGGTTATCCATTTATCCTAGGAAGACCATGGCTAATGAAAATGCGATCTTTGCAGGATTGGGAGAGTGGGAAATTAATTTGCAGGAATGACAATCATAAGAAGGTTGTCTTTGACATGAAGGAGCAACGCCAAGAGGAGCTCCATGAAGAATCATCTCAAAGTGAGACGGAAGAAGGTTGGACCGATAGCACTTCAGAAGAAGAAAGTAGCAGCAGCATTACTGAAGAGGAGTCTTCCATCGAAGTCATGGGGGTAAGGTTTAAGCCAAGCAACCAAGAGACCTCTTGTCGAGGTTTTGAAGAGGTAGGTTCCCAAGAGAACCAAAAGGTGGAAGATGAAGGAATGTTAGAAGGTATGTTGTCTACAACACTTACAAAGGAGGAAAGAGAGGAGTTCAAATGTGTGCTAAGGAAATTTCCGAGGCTTTTTGCTAAAGACTACACCGATGTGCGTGGAGTAGATGTTGTTCAACACAAGATTGAGTTGAAGCCAGAGGCCACACCTAAGGCTCAAAAGCTACGAAGGCTAGGAGTCATTAAGGAGCAAGCTCTACTCAAGGAGGTAAGAAAGCTTCTAGCAGCAGGTTTCATTTATCCAGTGGAGAATTCAGAGTGGGTCTCTCCCGTTGTTGTCACTCCTAAGAAAAACGGCAAGTGGAGGGTGTGTGTGGATTATCGTCCACTTAATGAGGCAACAAAAAGAGATCACTTTCCCCTCCCATTTCAGGATGAGATACTAAATGAAGTAGCTGGTCATGAGAAGTACACTGTGTGTGATGGCTACTCGGGTTACTTTCAAATAGGTATCGCATTGGAGGATCAATTGAAAACAACCTTTATCACTCCTTGGGGTTGTTATGCTTTTAGAGTCATGCCATTTGGTCTGACAAATGCTCCTGCAACATTCCAACGTTTCATGAACATGGTGTTTCAAGCATTCTTTGGAAAGTCAATTAGGGTGTTCATTGATGATTTCTGCATTTATAGCTCAAAATCATTGCATCTACAAAGGGTAGAAGAAGGTTTAAAGAAGCTCTACGACATGGGAGGTCAACTCAACCCCGACAAGTGCCACATAGGTGAGGATGAAGTGATCTTGCTCGGTCACAAGGTTTCCTATAAAGGCATTGAGGTGGATCCTTCAAAGGCAAAGGCTCTTATTGAGCTCCCATCACCGAAGAGTCTTAAGGAGGTCATCTCTTTCATTCAGAAGGTGAAGTATATGTCACGCTTCATTCACTTAGCCTCGGAGTTGCTTCATCCTTTGCAAAAGTTGACACAACAAGTAGAATTTGCATGGTCTGATGAGCTTGAAGAGTATTTTTGTAACATTAAAGTCATTTTGTCAGAACTACCAACACTCATGCCTCCTTGTTGGGAGTACACATTCTTTGTTAGCTCTAGTGTTGGAAGGGAAACAATTGGTGCCGTGTTGCTACAACAAGATCCCCACAGTACAAGGATGCGACCCATCTACTTTGCTAGTAGGGTCATGAATGCTTTGGAGAGAGACTACACAGAAGCAGAACTCATGATGCTTTCTCTCATGTTTGCGGTGAGAAAGTTTAGATCCTACTTGCTCCCAAAACCTTTTGTAATCCTCACCGCAGAGAATTTGTTCCCTTGGGTGTCATCTCAAATGAATCTTAGTACTAGGATCTCAAAGTGGATTATGGAGTTGCAAGAGTTTCAATACTCTTTCAAGGTAGAAGATAGTGTGCGTGCACAATTGGCAGGGATTCTCACTTATAGGGTACATGAGAAGGAAATTAAGGTGCCTCAAGTAAAGACCCTACCCGTGCCACCACCAAAAAGTATTTCCAATGCTTTTACCTTGTTCTTTGATGGAGCTTTTCATCGAGCCACAGGGAAAGCAGGGGGAGGGCTAGTGTTGCTCAACCCAAGTGGAGAGGTGGTCATGAAAGAGAAGTTCAATCTACCAAGTTCAGCTAGCAACAATGAAGCAGAATACGACACACTAATTCATGGTTTGAAGATGTGCATTGGCCAAGGGATACAACGCCTCATGGTAAAGGGAGATGCACTTCTCATTGTTAAACAGATTTTAGGCATTTGGGCATGCAAGAATGAAAGCTTACGGACAAAAGTTCATGCCATTCGTAGATTGTTTAATCAATTTGAAGAAGTGCAACTATATCATATTCCTAGGAAACAGAATGAAGATGCCGATTTACTTGCACAACAAGTAGTTACATGTGCTGAGAAAGAAGTGCAGGTCATCATGGCGGCAGCAACTGTCAAGCAACCGAGATACCAGGGATTGGAGTCATTGACTCCCATTATTAGCTACATTTTGGAGGGCGAGTTTCCACAAGACTTCACGAAGGCTCAGAAGAGGAGACTCATGAAGAAGGCAAGCGCATATCTCTTCCTAGAAGGCTCCCTCTATCAAAGAGGGAGGGATCAAGTATGCAGAAGAGTACCAACTATTGAGGAAATTCCAGCCATTCTAAAAGGTTTGCATGAAGAAGCATGTGGTGGTCATTTTGCCCAAGAATTAACTGTGAATAAAATTTTTCTTGCGGGGTATGTTTGGCCAAGTCTGCATGTGGATGTCCAACATTGGTGTAAAAGTTGTCACAATTGTCAGGTAAATGGGAATAGAAGATTGGTTTATGGTCCAAGGCAAATCGTGCTTGCAAATGGACCGTTTGAAAAGTGGGGCATTGATGCTATGGGTCCTCTGCCTAGGACAAAAAATGGTAAACTCTACATTCTAGTGGCTGTAGACTATATGACTAGGTGGGTGGAAGCACAAAGTGTGGCAAAGGTAAATGAGAAGACAGTGAGCAAATTCGTCTACACCCACATTTGTTGTAGATTTGGCACACCTTTGGAGATTGTTTCTGATAATGGTCCAGGGTTTAGAAAGGGATTGCTCATAGAAGTCTGTGAAGAACTTCACATTCTACATCGTCACAGTACACCCTACTATCCCCAATCAAATGGTTTGGTAGAAAAAGCTAATGGTGTCATTGCAGGCATCATTAGAAAGATGGTGAAAAACAAGACAAACTTGTGGGATAACTTCTTGGATGGTGCCTTGTGGGCGTAACCACATATAGGGAAGCCACGGAGTTCACACCATTTCACTTGGTCTATGGTCAAAAGGCTTTACAGCCAATTGAGCTAAACATTCCAACAATGCGACTTCATGGCAAATCAGCACAAGATGATCAAGAAGCATGGATGGATCGACTTCTTACCTTAGCTGAGCTTGAGTGGAAAAGAGAAGCAGCATACGAGTGCTACAAGAGGAAAGCTACGCAGGCGAAGGAGAAGCTTGACAAGAAACTAAAGGACAAAGGCATCAATGAAGGAGATCTGGTGCTAAGGTATGACAATCGACTCGATAATCGTTTTGATGCCAAGTTTGAAACTAGATGGCAAGGGCCATACATAGTCAAGAAGGCTTTCAATTCAAGTTACTATCAGCTTATGGACTTGAATGGTAAAGAGCACTCCAGGAAAGTAAACGGGTATCGCTTGAAGCCCTATTTGAGTCGCCTTCTACCAAAGGATCTACCAAAGATCTGTCAAAAGGACACTGTCTCATGTAAGTATTGTTACATGAAGCATGAGTGTAACTCTAGCCAAAATTCCGAGGGGCCAAACAATGAAAATCTTGTCAAGGACTCTGAAGCACTCTCTTTGGAAAAGATGCTCTATGATGGTACATGAATATACCATCATCCAGGGGAAGGGCTAATGATAGCCGTTTTTCGGCTCTTTGCAATTGCCACATTGAGTTACCTCACCCTACCAAAATCACCCAAACACTGTGGCTATCCCTACCATTTCACTGTACATAGGCGTGCGTGAGTCACGGGACTTTTCCCATATCTTCTTAAAAAACCCTCAATTAGCTAGTCATTGGGCTAGTTGAGCCAAAAAAAAAAAACAAAAAACAAAAAATATAAGTATATTATGGCCCATGCGTATGTAAATATTTCTTTATATATAGGGCCTAAATAAAAGATTTTTTCATAATTATTTTGGTATTTATTTAAATATTTCTACCTAGGGTGTGTTATTTATGCTCTGTACTTTGCCTCACCATTACCACAATTTTTTCTTACCATTTTTCATACTCTTTATTCCATATAGAAATATTTTCATGTAAGCTTCTCTTATATTTGGTGTAACTCCACCCCAACAAAAATCCAAAAAAACTAGTTTTATTTATGTGTATATTTTTCACTATTTTGATTTTTCCCTTCCTACATCTATTTTGTTTTTTTTTCTAAAAAATTAGAACACCAAAAATATTTATTTTTTTATGGTAGCCTCATAATGAGAGAGATTTCTTCTGACCCCTTTATATTTTTTCCACTTATATTATTTATATTTGACATGTACATATTTTTTAGACCCCTCAATATTTGATTTTCTTAGTTGTACTATTCACTTATATCCTAATCTCAACAATATCTTCAATTATAGACCTACCAAATAAGGTCAAGGATAGGTGGCATGCATACATGCACTATGGAGGGCTCACTCTTGGAGGTATTCAAAAGAATCATCCAAAGAAGGACCCCACAAGGACCTTTGCAGTGGAAAAAACGGTCGGTTTTGCTGAATTTTTAAAGTTCACTTGCTCTCCGAATTTGAAAAGGTGATACAAACAAAAGTTGTAGCTCGTGGGCTAAACTTTTGCCTCAAATTTTTTCATATTTTTTTGAGCTACGAGCTGTGAGCTATGATTTTTTTAGTGGACCTCAGTTTTCCCATGCTATGCAGCCACACTCTCTCTTCCACTTTATCATTTCCCTCTTTCACACACACTTCTCCACTCATCATCCCCATCTCTCTCACCACTCCTCTCTGCACACTACTCACCTTCTCCTCAACCTTGAAGAATAAGAGAAACCATGGTGAACTCATACCTTCCACACACAATTCCATTCCAAAATTGACCACCTAGTCTCATTTTTCCTCCTCCAATTTACCCATATCTATAAAAAAAACCACAAAATTCAGCCTCTTCTCTTAAAAGATAGCATCATGGTGGTTGATTACTCAGCTTCAATTACCTTGTCTCTCAAGGAAGGTCAAGAGTAGAGAAAAAATGTACCGTCAAAGCTAGTGGACCGTCAACAAGCGTCAGAATTGGCCCTACTCAAGACACTTGGAGCATCAACCTTGTAAGAAATCCACCTTTTCTTACCTCTTAAGAGTTTTTCTTCCTTATTTGTATCCTACATGGATACTCCCATTGTAAATATCCAATTCCATTTGTAAATTAATACTAACTCTACTAACACTAACCCACTATGAAAAGTCCTATCACCTCCATTTCTCTCCTCTCTCTTTCCCCACCAACTTCTTGATAATTCCAAGCAAAAGAAATTAGATAAATTGCTAAAAATCTAACCCAACCATGGTTAGAGGAGTAACCCTAGCCTTCAAAATTGCTATAAAAGGAGGGTGTAGCTAGCACAAAAGGGGGAGCCATAAGCAAGAGCACTATGCTATAGCTTGAGAAGCCAAGCTCAACCTCTCTAGAAGGAGCTCTTGAGTGGAAGCTCATTGTCTTATGCATGTGCATGTGTTGTAATAGGGGATTAGCAAGGGAACTCTATGCCATTGTAAGAGAGAGAGTGATAATTCAATTGAGAGTAGGAAATCTATCATTTCTTCTACTAGTGTAAGCCCAACATTTGCTGAATCAAGGAGGGTGGATTTGGACTAAGCTTGGATACTTTGTCTCCCTTCCAACGTGAAGTAATGGACAACAATGATGCGTAAGTGTCTTGGTGTTTTTTGTTAAGTTCTTGATAGCTTGTCTCTGGTGTTGTCATCAATCTAGCCATAAATCCCACATACTGTAAGAGGGCGACAGGGTGGAGAGGACTCCCCTGGCCTTAAGACAGTGATTGGGGTGGCTTTTCTTGTGATGTGTTGTGGTGAAATTTACGCAAGCTATGTTGAACAAATACTAATTTCACTTTGATTTGTCATGACAGATTCGTAAGAAGGTATTAATGCAACAAGCACCCCCTCCCCCTTTCTCTCTCTTTCTTAAATATATAGTTGTGTTTGCTTGATCATTGCCGATACGTTTCAAAGCAGCCCGAGCACTATCTCTCTCTCTGTCTCTCTATCGTGTTTTAGTGTGTAAGAGTGTTCCATTGGTGTTAGGGTTAGTGTAAATTCCTTGCTTGTTTGTGGGTTGCTCTAACGATTCTCCTCTTTTGCGTCCTAGTTCGCTCTTAAACTAGGTGGTGCCCCTTGTGTAGTTGGGATTTGGCTGTGGGTTTGTTGTTTTGGTTTGTGTTGTGTTGTGCCCCAGCCCCATTGAGCAGCACGGGAGCCTTGAAGGGTGTCTAGAGGCCACTCTTCTTGTTGCCCGCCCCGGACCGCCTCACTGGTAAGCCTGTCTCTGTCCACCCATGTCTCCATTGGCTATGAACAACAATGTTCGTTCATCTAAGCTATATCTTCCTTCTCCTGCGGCCTGTGCAGCAGTTGGAGGTCCTTGATTCCCTATCATGCTCCATGGTTCTGGTGTCGAGAGTTCTTCTGGTGGATAATAGACAGGGTTTGCCGCATATCCATTGGGATCTTCATAATATGCATGCATAGGCACCAAAGCCTTTTCTTCTGATTCAGTTACCGTTGGTGTGTATCTTATACCAACTGGTCGTAAACCTAGTAGGGGTGGTTGTTGCCCCAACACCGGTTGTGGTCTTTCTACACCTACAGGTCCTGGTAAGTTGCCTGCTTGATATCTAGGCATCGGTGGAACTTGAGGGGAAGCTACATGAGCTTGGGGAGCGTAAGGTCTCTCCCTCACATATCCCTTGTTATAGTAACATTCCTCGGTCCCATGGTTTGTCCATTTTTGTTCAATAGCACACCACTTGGGCTGTTTAGCGTGGGGTTTGGCATACAAGTTGATCTTTTTTAGCACTTCATCTATGAGCTGCTCCTGGTTTATCGCTATTTCTCCTTTCAGTGTTGTCTTGGAAGACTTGCTCCCACTTTGCTGTGAAGATGAATCATCATCAAGGTCCTTGAACTCCCCTTCTTTGTAGACCGCACAATTGTCCACAAGGTACAGAGCCTCCTTGGTCAACTCATTCAACGTCGTGCTCCTCTTCATATGTAAGTCTTTCTGCAGATCTGCATTCCTTAGTCCTTGGATGAATATTAGCATAAGTCTGGACTGAGTTGGAAGTTCTTCAACAGGACAGAACTTAACATATCTTTTTAGTCTTAGGGTTGCCTTCCGTACATATTCCCCATCTTTTTGTTTGAATTTATGGATTTGTGAGACGGTATTATGAGCTATTCCCATTTGAGAGAATTCCTCAATAAACTCGTCAAACACTTCCTCCATCGACTCAAAGTCTCTACGCTCCACAGAGTCAAACCAAGTTGCAGCATCATCCTCTAGGGTTAGACCAAACCCTGCAAATTGGGTAGAAAAGTCTAACACCTCTTCGGCTCTAATTACACGCACAAAGGCTGCTACATGATCTCTTGGGTCTCTGTTTCCTGTGTATTTCTTGTTTACCCATTTTTGCACTTGAGAAGGTCTAATTCTGCGATGGTCTACAAACCTCATCATTTGATCACCCCGTCCAAGTCTATACACCTCCTCAGGACTTCTGTAATAGGCTAGTTCCTCGCCCAACGGTGCTCCTAAGACATAATTTCTAACGGTTCTCGCTGGAGGTGGTTCTTCTCTTCGAACTCATTCCATGGGTGGTCCTCCAAGCTCGGTCGACCCTTGTGTCTTTGGCGTAGTCTCTGCTTGATACCTTGAATAGTGTGGTGGTTCTTGCAAATCCCTGAGCCCTCATGTAGCTTGATAACCATCTTGGTTTCGGTCTGGTTCCATTGTTGCATTCTGTCGAAGCCATGCCTGCAATGATGGCTGGTTTGTTGGTTGGTCTAAGTTGTTGAATACTTGCTGTCTAGTGGAATGTGAGGTAGTGTCATACTCATTTGAAAATGGATTCGTTGATTTGCTTGGGGTGTGGACGGCTCTCGGCATTTCTTCAGGGGCATATGCTGATGCTCCTGGACCTGTTGCTCTTTCTACTTCCTCTGGGAGAATACGTTGGTATTCTCGCCCGTATCTATCAACAAAAACTATGCCCTTCCCCGTAGCAGTTTCATAAGAGAATAAGTAAAGAACCTTGTCTTTGCTTAGTTCGTTTACGTATGGTTCTTTGCTGCGAAAGTAAGAGACAATACCCTCGCTCTCATGTTTGTAGATTCCTACATTCTCGTTATAAGTTGGAATCCTGATTGTTTTCTTATCGTACATAAAAATAGCTCTGTGCCGATCAATGTTTGGTGGCGGCTCTTGAGTTTCTGAAACCATTTTCCCTTTAGCCACGTTATCTCCATATCTGTTGTAATCTTCAGGGTTGCTAACTATTAATTAGTGGTTCCCCTTTTTGTCTCGGAATCTATCTCCATCATCATACACGCTGATTATCTCCAATCTTTGTGCTGGCCTCTCTTCGATACAAATGCACTTGCGGCCTCGATAGTCAGAATAGACTAGGGCTCCTCTTGAGTTTGTTCCCTCTAAGAAGATCACCGTAAGCCTGGAATCATTCAAAGGATTTTGGGAGGTGCTTCCTTCTCGCATAGGTCCATCATAGGTGAAACCTCCTGGCCGTTGACTACCCATCATGAAGAAAGATTTGTTTGACGAAGTGTCAGTATCACTACCTTCCTCAATAATCGGTGCTAGAGAATCTAACCTTGCCTGAGTTACACTCTCTTCGGTGGACACTAAGCTACCTTGGTCACCTGCCACCTTCTGGTCTTTAACAATGTATCTTCCTAATCTTAAATTCATCAAACTTATCAATGCAACTTATCACAAGTTCAACCACTAACCTGGCAACTGATCAGTTTCTGCACAACTTCTTGCTTTGTTGCTGAATATACCTGTACACAAGAGTTTTAATTTCGGCAATAGAATCAAAGCATTTATCTGCTAGAGGTTATCTTAGTAATGATTGGTATAACTGGAGAGTTAATCTCAACCACTACTGTATTTTATACACTGCTGATGTTCTGGATTAGGTTGCTGGTCTGAAACAGTACTTTTCTCTGATGTTGGCCAATTTACGCGAAAAAGCTTGAATTCAGTCTTTGCTCTATCAAATGGGAAATCAAGGTCCAAATTCACTTCTGAAAGAAGTTCTGGAACCCTTAAGCCAAATGGAACCTCACTGTCTAGGCCAGGTCAAATTTTCTCTGCAGTATGGCCCAATAGACATTCTACGCGTAGGATGTCTCCTGCTGTATTTTGCCTGGACTTTTGCACTGTTGTTTCCCCTTGTTGTGCTGAGCTTACAGCTGCTTTTACTTTTTGATTTGGACTTCTATAAGCTGGTCAATGAGTCAAAAATCTGTTCCGACTGCCTGTTGATGGTATTGATCAGTCTAATCAACTCCAAATTGGACCAAAATTGCCTAGCAGGCTTGCCTTAGGCTATATAACACCTTACACTGCTCAAAGTCAAATTATGGCTTCATTTTCTTGCATTAGACATTCTACGCGTAGGATGTCTTTTTCATCAGAATGGCTTTAAACTCAAGACTTAATCCCTCCTAGAGTTGCTGATCACCTTGGTATACTCAGATCTCAGTTTGGAGTCCCAAATCACTCAGAAGACATCCTACGCGTAGGATGACTTTTTGGGCCGTTTGACCCTAGATTTGTTCCACAGCTTCCCCTTGATGTCAGTATCCCAGTGGTATGCTTAGATCTTGATTTGGATGTCAAAAAGTCCCGAACTTCAGTTGTTTTTTGCTTTTTCAGTCAAAAGTGCTAAAGTCCACTTTGAACCCAATTTTCTTACCCGGATGAGGTGAAACCCCTTTCAGTCACTCAATATATCATGCAAGACACACTCATGCAGCCCTCTTATGGTTTTGGTTTCAAGTTAATGTTTTGGCACTAATTGGGTAGGATGTCTAGCAATTTCAATCTTTCTGGCCTTATCCTGTCAAGAGATGGCTAAATTTCCACTTTCCAGTTGAAATTAGGGTAAACCCTACCTTTAGAACACACTGGTCAACTCAAAATCCCAAAATTCCTCCCAGATTGGCCTGTAGACATCCTACGCGTAGGATGTCTCTTGGCTTAAAAATTAAAGTTTTTTCTGACAGGAATGCTCTTGATGCTCTGTAGACCTATCAGAAACACTCTCAGTAACTTTTGGACTTCAATTAGACTTTCAACCACACTTTTGCGTCTTTTTCAAACTTGTAATGATTCTACCAAGCAAGTGTACATGCATGAAATGCTCTAGATCTGAATCATGATGTCCTACTTACTCTACTCCTACCTATCATGAATAAATGGTGATAATGGAGTTTTTGGTTGCTTTTTGGTCTCTCCGGACTCTCAAGCTCTCCTCTCACCGCTTCTACCACTCCAACTCCTACACTAGAACTCGACTACTACCTAAGTCTACCTCCTCTACCTAAGTCGAAGAATCTAGGCCAGACACACGATTCCTAGACTCCCTCTAAGACCTAGAGAGTCCTCCACCCTCTGATCCTATCTAAATGTAAAGCGAGACTCTTGGCAAGCCAAAAATCCCAATCCTCAAGGATTAGTCTCGGTCACCTACATAAGGTTTTCGTCCCCGGCAGCGACGCCAATGTTGGACGGGTATGCCGCGACGGACGTCAGCACAGCGAGAACTCACCTAACAAGTAATGTCAGCTAAGGACGAAGCTCGACCCGCAGGTGCATGGAAGCAAGCATAAGGTGTCAACCTACAATTGACCGACTCCTAACTAATTCCTACAGAGGTCCCTACCAATTGTCTAAGTCACAGTCTTCAAAAGTGCAAAATGGGATTCTTCCTACAACACTTGCTAGAGCCGAACACCCATCAAACACTTTTGAAACACCATAGAACTTGAAGGAGACCCTATTAATGCCTATAGGCCGCTCTCCCTAAGGTCTATGAACCAAAATTACGACCCAAAACACCCGGTGCAGAAACACGTAGGATGTCTGGCCGAAATCTGCACGTTTTCGTTTTCAAAATCTGAAGTGCCTAATGTGTAGCTCTACTCAATGTGAACGCGTGGATATGCTGCAATGCGAAATCAGATAACACATGCTCACCCAAACAACCGATGACGCTCGTCGAAGAAGCTCCCAAAGGCGGACCGTACACGCGCAATGTTGGTATCGGCTTGTAGCTCTAGTCGGGGGCAACACGCTGCACTTCTCCGCACTCGATTCCGACCACCGCAACACACGTAACGTCAAGACGAAGCTCACACTCTCTCTCACGTACACAGCACGCTCACTCATAGACTTCAACTTATTTTAAAATGACAAAAGGTTTTTCATTAAGATCAAAAAGTGGTATATATACCTTACAACTTCTCAAACCCTAAAGTTCCAAAATCAACCATCTACTCAATCTAACTATCAAAACTGGGATACAATCTGGAAACTTCTGTAAGTCCCAATATGTACAATGTGAAAAATCGGGTTTTCCTCAATGAATGAATAATTACAAAAAATAATAGTCCGCCGAGTAGTTAGATGCCGTGGGGTGTGCCCAGCTTCTAACAGCTAGAGAGTCTTTTAAAAATAAAACCTTGCATTTTAGAAGCTACCATGATCAAGAACTATACTCATCAAGTTGACCCTCGTAAGATTGCAATTGATGCTCTGAAGAAATTAAGTTTATAAGCTCAAGAAAAAATGAAGCGACCTTGTCAAAAAATTTTAAGTGATTTTTCGACAATTGTGCTATACATAATTGAAAATTTCATGTGCAAAACATTTACTTTAGAGTATATAAAATAATAAAAAATTATACATGCTTGATATGGCCATTTCAAGCATATCATTCGCTGTATACAAATAAAAACATGTTTTTGATGTGTTTGTGAGTTTTAGAAAGTGATACATTGCTTGCCCTTTCCATTGAGGACTCAAGGTGGTAAGTAGAAGGGCTTTGGTATGCAACAATTATTGGATCATTTCAAACACTCAAGTAACTCTAATATTTTCATTCTTGAGACGTAAGCAATCAAAACCTCAAATAATATCAAACTTTCCGCGTAAATCAACTAAATGTATCAATGTACGTGGTATAGATACAATTGGGGTGCTTAAAAGCTTGGTTTCAATGTTATTATGCAGGACACAAGATTTTCAAGAGTTTTTACACAATAAAAAATTCAAGATAAAGTTCAAGCAATGAGCTTGAATTGAGTTAGGGAAGCCAAAAGAAAAATGTGGTTTCTTGGTCTCAACATATAAAGTCATTTGTAGTTGTCAAACTGCACTAGAATAGCGCTAATTCCATGAGGCGACCTTTGGAAGGCAAAAATTATGCTCTTATTCAACACATGCTCAAGTATGAAATTATGTCTATAACTTGCATGTGACTTGGAAACTAGTATTTCAAGGACATTCCATTGTTTTGAAATACTAAGTACTAACACTTGGAACATAAAGAAGACCTACAAAAAGATATTAGAATTTTATGATTTTTTTTGGCAAACTTCAAATTTTACTAGAATTTATGACATAGGTTTTACCATAATTCTCTCCATAGGGATTGTATTTTGAGGGGAAAAAAATTCAATTTTTTTCTCTCCCTCATAACCAAACTATGGTAGAAGCAAGGTTAAAAAAACTTCTTTCTAGCTTGACAAATAAATTTCCAAAATTTGGTAGGAAAACAGAACACTTGAGTGTCCAATTATATGACTAGTGTTTAAAAAGAGAGAAGAACTCAATATAATCACATAGCAAAAGGAGTGATGACATATTGCTGAGGTCGTTGTTTTTTATGAATAATAGACTGATGTGTCCTAGGTTTGCTTGGAATTAGATACTATTTGGTGTGCTATATATGTGTAAATAGGCTCACAGATAAGCTAATGGTGGCGACTACGTACACATAATTGTGTTTCTTCAATTTATTATCGTAGCTTTCAATTGAATGGCTCCAATCGTGTATTTGTGTGTGGCCTTCAATGTAGTAGCTTTGATGCAATGCAGCCGACATACACGCGCTAATTAATTTTAAATTAACACAAAGGACAGTGGCTCAAGGAGAAAATCCAAGAACGTATTCGAGCATGGATGAGCAAAATTGATTTAGTGGTGCTTTTTATAAAGAAGGATCATGGATGAGTGATTAAGAGGTATTAATTATTGTGCATGCTCTGATACCAGTTGAAAGGGAGAGTGATTAAGAGGTATTAATCATTGTGTAGGCTCTGATACTAGTTGAAAGAAGCAAATCCAAGAACGTGCCCGAGCATAGATAACCAAAATTGATTAGTGGTGCTTGTTATAAAGAAGGATCATGGATGAGTAAATAAGAGATATTGATCATTGTGGATGCTCTGATAGCAATTGAAACGGAGAGTTGTAGCTATGGAGAATCACACAACGAACCATTCATGTTGAAAATGAACGTAGTGATTGTATTCTACTTTGAGATAATACAAGTTTAGCATGTGGCCTTATATAGGCTCAAGAAAGGAAAGTGGCATTAAATGTTGGAAAGTGATATGCATCACATGTGGGAAAGAAGGGTCAAATAGCATGTGGCTATACCAAATAGCATGTGACTATAAAGTTTAGCATGTGTTAGGAAAATCTATGTAGTAGGATACATGCATGCACATAAGGGTGCATGCTTGGCTTTAAGGGTTGGTCACACATCGAGTGTAAGCGAAAGGCTTACCCCAACATAATAGATGTTTTTAATGTGGTGAACAAGGTCATTCTTACCATGCATGTCCTCAAAAGAATGCAGAAAAAGAACCCTCTAGAACTGCAATGATATATGTGCAAGAAGAGGGTTGTCTTCCCCTTGGAAGTCCCTTATGCTATGCATGGTGAAAAGTGACAAAACTTGATCCACTCACTCTCTTTGATTTTGGATCCACACACAATTATATATCTAAGGGACTAGCAAATGAGCTTGTGCAAAAAGTAATGGTAAGACCTAGGTCTTTTCCATTGTGTTCTCCTATCTTATTAAGACACAAAAAGGATGGTACATACAGAATATGTGTAGGCTATATGGTACATTAAACAAGATGATAATATATAATAGATTTTTGGTCCCAAGGATTGAGGATTTGTTTGATAAGCTGCAAGGATCTACCTACTTTAGTAGAATAGACCTTAAAAGTCGCTATCATCAAATACAAATTGTATAGGAAGATATTCACAAGATTGCCTTTAGGACTACCTTTGGCTTGTACGAATATCTCTTCATGCCTTTTGGACTAACAAATGCTCTTTCCACATTTAGCCAAATGATGGAAATCATTTTTCCTGTATATAGGGCTTACACCAAAGTATTCTATGATGATATCATAGTTTACTTTAAGTCCTTAAAAGGACACAAAGAGTATCTCAAAGTAGTGTTTCCAGCATTGCAAGAGAATAAGTCATTCATTAATCGCAAAAAGTGTGAAATCTTCCATGATCTACGAAGATTTATTAGAATGTTCTCATACTATAAAATATTGATTGCACAATTCTCAACCATAGCAGGACCATTACACAATTTGACCAAGAAGAATGCCAAGTATGTATGGACTGACAAGGAGAGAAAATCTTTCACGAAGCTTAAAGAGAGACGAGTGTCTCAACATGTCTTAGTGCTAGTAGACCTCTCAAATCCATTTGAGGTCCATTGTGATGTTAGTGGTGATTGCCTTGGAGTGGTACTACTTCAAGAAGGGCATGACATAGAATATGAGAGACATTGATTACAGTATGATGAAATGACTCTTGAAATCTATGAAAAGGAGCGTCTAGCTATCTTACATGCCTTGGATACCTAGAAGCACTACCTACTTGGGATGCCCTTCATCATTCCAACGGATCATCAGAGTATCAAGTACTTCATGACAAAGACCAAGCTTTCTTACAAACGAATGAGGTGGGCAAATTCCCTTTCACAATTTCAGTTTTGCGTTGTTCACATTCGTGGAAAGCACAATCAAGTTACTGATGCACTTTCATGTAGACCTCGACAAACTTTCATGTCAATAGCTTTTCACAATGATATAACCTCTACAGTAGACGCTACTGAACTAGATTTTTGGGATGTTATGTCTGCCATAACACTAGGGAAGATGCAAGAACCATATGTGGTTTAAGATGGATATCTTCTCTATATGGCTCTTAGCTATGTGTTTCTAAAAGTTTAAGAGATAAGATCATTTATGAATCACATGCTCCATCATATGTTGGGCATATAGGGATTTAGGCAGCAATGAATGCAATTGAGACATATTTCTTTTGGCTTAAAATGAAAAAGGACATGCAAGAATATGTCACTCAAAGCATTACTTGCCAAAAGATCAAATGTTTAGGTGATCAAAGGAAGGTCAAAATTTCTCCAATTTTGAAAATGCATGGGAAGATCTTTGTTGCTAAGGAGTATAGTCGTGACTTACACCACTATACTTATACATGATCATTTTGCTAAGATAAAAAAAGTTATCTATATTGTACAACAAAAGCAGAAGGCTGCTATTGACACGCATAGAAGAACTCTTCAATTCAAAGAGAAAGACTGGGTCCTCCTAAATTTTTCCAAAGCTCACTTAAGCACACTTCGGGAAAAATTTGGCATGGAGAACTCACGAGGCATAAAAAGTACCGTGCAACTTGGCACACACATATTATGGACCGTTCCAAATTCTACAACCAATCAATGAAATGGATTATCAACTTAAGCTACCCTCTCATTGGCCAATCCATAATGCATTCCATGTAAGTCTACTAAAAGGCTACAAGGGTGATCCACCATAAGACCTAGTAGTACAACACCTAGCACAATTTGAAGGGGTTGAAGAGATATTGCAACCCAAGTATATCATCCACCCCACGAAGAAAAGGTGATATTCAATGGTAAGGTACTACGTAAGTATCACATTGAATTCATTGGTAGACACCTACGATGAATTGCATACAAAGCCCTAGTGTTTTTACATCAGATTACTTAATGAAAATGCAATGAAAAAGGACATGATTCTCTCTTTTGAAATTTGTTGTCTCAAGTTCTTCATCAATGATTAAATGTAATGTGTATGCACACCAAATTTTGCACACTCGTGACAAAGTTTATCCCGATGAGTTTCGAGTAGACTTGGAATCTACTACAAAAAGGTGCTAGTGCTAAGAGGATAGACATACTTGCGGCAAATTTTCTCCAAAGTGCCTAGTAGATTAGTCATCTACTTTGGAACGATGTCCAATGTGCTAAAAGTGGATCCTAAGAAAAAAACCAATGGGCCAAAGATACCTCTCTTGAATAAAAGCATAGTCGAGGATGACTATGATTTCAAGGGCAAGGTAAAGTCACCAAATTTCATTTTTGGTTCTTAGATGAATTTTCTCTCGCTAGAATTTCCCATTCTAGTGAGAGAAAATACAAATACTAGAAGGGCCAATTATGTACAATGGGCAAAGGAATGTCTTTGTGAACTAGTGTGTTCCAAAATTTGAATGCATTTTTTGGAAGTGCGAACAAAATTTGATAAGGATTCAACCGTGATTTTATGGGACAAAGACATGATATTTACAAGTCCAAAATGGATCTTGAAAGCCTCCAAAACTGAGCAGTATGGCTAATCAAAAGGTGGGAATGGGAGCCAAGGTGTTATATTCACACATACCAACATAAAGCTATGTGGAGAGAAGGGATGTGGTCCACAAGCCTCTTATGCAAGAGAGAAGGTAAAAGGAGTAATACTAAATATAAAAAATCGCCTCTAGACTTAGTGTGAGTATGTTTAGAATAACCCAAAAAAGAAGGCATTTTCAAAAAAATGGCTCGCAATCTTATTTGAAACTCTGAGATAAATGACTTTCATGCATAGTTTTTTAAAATTTTAGGACCACAAAAGGGAGATTTTTTCACTTTTTTGTAGGAATGCACTAAAGAGAGCAAGGGTAATTTTGTCCTCCTAGCTCTTAAAGCTTCATGCAAGCCTCAGACAAAAGAATGTCTCCAAGGCTCATCAACTTCTCTCTCTCTCTCTCTCTCTCTCTCTCTCTCTCTCTCTCTCTCTCTCTCTCTCTCTCTCTCTCTCTCTCTCTCTCTCTCTCTCTCTCTCTCTCTCTCGTCCTGCTCGTCGAGCTTCTACCCACTATGGTAATGCACCTCTCGCTCCAACCCCGCCTAATTTGTCCTAGCCTCGACAAGAAATTGTCCTGCTCATCAAGCTTCCACCCACTGTGGTAACGCACCTCTTGCTCCAAACCTGCCTAATTTGTCCTAGCCTTTACTCCCAACTCAAACTAAGCATCAACCCTTCGGCCTCTAATCTCCAGCCTCAAAGAGATCCATGGCCTCCTTTGGTATCGCTATTCACACACATGGGAGTTTTCTTGTTGTCGCAGTTGCACCAAGGAAGGACCCCATCGCATGTCAAGATGCACAAATCACATCCCTCAAAACGCAGATTCAAGCCCTCATCGGAGAAAACTCAAGCGACGCTTGCACAAGCTTGAAGAAACAAAGGAAGTAAAGAGCCAAACTCTGCTTGCAAAAGCCCACAAAGTAGAAGCATCCCTCATCCAAATGGTCTTGGCGGTCAAAAAGGAAGCACACAAGGCAAACATAAAATCACAGAGAAGCTCGATGCCGAAATACAAGCGGTCTTCCATGAATGCCGATTGCAAGGATCTCTTAGTCTAGGATCGGGGAGTTCCATCCATCTTGGTGTACCAACGAGGACACCCTTGAAGAAGAAATCAAAAGCTTAATAATATTTTTAAACCAGTGAACATCAAGCTTGAATCCATCTCTTGGATCAATGACACACATCGACATGTACCACCCAAGCAGTGTATCCTTACTTTCAAGGACAAAGAAGAACGGATGAAGCTGCTACGCCAATCCCCCCTCCTCAAGGGGAGAAAGCTCTAGATTGTTGAGGAACTGACAAAAAATCACATCAAGGCTAAATCAAGTGAACTTAAGAAGATGCATGAAGCCTGAAAACAAGGTAAATGGGCAATCTACCAAGGTGCTAAAACCATCATTCAAGAGTTTGGTATTCCCAACCTGGCCTCCTCCATCCCCTCACCAGATCCTCTTAGGTTCTTTTGTTTTCTTTTATACTCCTAATGGACCCTCAATCCTTAACTAATGTGTACATTCACTCAAAAACTGTTGTAATGCTCTTTTTTTGGTCCCATAGGTTATATATGACCCCCATGGACGATAATTGAATGTATCTCTCTCTCTCTCTCTCTCTCTCTCTCTCTCTCTCTCTCTCTCTCTCTCTCTCTCTCTCTCTCTCTCTCCTCTCTCACTCACACACACACACACACACACACACACACTGTGGTACTATTAAATGCTTTATTTTTCACCCTCCTTCCCCCGGGTGCATAATGGGGACTTGGTCCCTGCTTAGACCAAAGCGTGAAAATGAAATCATTCCACGGGGTAGGCGGGCCCTGTCCACACACACACACACACACACACACACACACACACACACACACACACACACACACACACACACACACACACACACACACACACACACACACACACACACACACACACACACACACACACACACACACACACACTGTGGTACTATTAAATGCTTTATTTTTCACCCTCCTTCTATATTCCCCCCCCCCCCCCGGGGTGCATAATAATGATAACTGGGGACTTGGCCCCCGCTTAGACCAAAGCGTGAAAATGAAATCATTCCATGGGGTAGGCGGCCCCCTGTCCACACTCGATCACCTTCCCAGGCTATGGCGCCTACAAGCTTGAGAAGTTGAGGGCAGCCGACTGCATTCAAAACTGACGCCTCTGGGAGCGTGCATGACTTCCTATTTATACTGAGGTGAGGGCATACTCTGGCCCTCACTTAGCCCTGGAGTAGGTCTTTCTTTCTGTTTTTTTTGCTGCTGTCTGATCTTGCCAACATGGAGCTCGCAGCTCAAGTAACACAGGTACCTTACTAAGCTTTGGATTTTGTTCAAGTAGTGTTGCAATACCTTGCATGGTAAGAGAGGAATGAAGTCGTCTGAGCTTTACACTATGTATTTTTTGTTTTTCCTAAAGCACTTGAGCAAAATAATGGATTCTTTTACCTGCATATAATCGGCTCAGAAAGTAGCCGCTGCATAATCTCAACTACTGTACTGTGAGATTTTTTTGAGCCTTGGGACTGCTTGTGCATATAAAGCATCTGGTTATCTTACTGATTGTACACTTGAAGGAATAGTGTTAGCATGGGATGGTAACTATGGGCATAATACACCCCCGTCTGCTATGGGCCGACATAATAGGATATAACATCATGGTAATATGTGAGGGGCTCCTAACCTTGGATTGGTTATGCCACTTCTTTGGTAAGCTGTCGGGATCTGTTGACTCTTCATGATTTATGTGGTTGGCACCTCTTAGGCAATAATTAAATGGAATACTTTGGTATACATCAGAGATAGGGGACTTTTTTTGCGTTTGTTTGGGAAAGGAACTATGTGCAAAAAGGCTTTAGACTGCGATATGATCTTGTAAATGGGTTTCTCTAAGAAAATTGCTGCAGGGAATTGCCGTCTACTTGCTGTACCTAAATCTTGGCATAACTGGTTTTTTTCTCAGAAAAACAGGGTTATTCTTGGTCTTTATAATGACTGAGGCACTGGGTATTTTTTGTACTACTATACGTTCTCACATTTCCTAGTCTTGGCATAAATGGTTCTTTAAAAAAATAGGGATACTCTTAGCCCTTGTAGCAACTGAGGCGCTTGATATTCTTTATCACTATGTAAGATACCTGGTTATGTGGCACGACTGGCTTCAATTGGGAGAATGTTGTTATACATACGGTTAAACTGATTTTTTTAAAAAAAACTAATGAGCTGGGGCATGATTAACATATGCCTAAAGGCCTCATTTGCATAGAATGGGGATAAGTTACTATCAAACACATGCTTGGACTGTTTCTTGCTAACGGGTGTTATACTGGCTCCTTCTCGAGTAGTCGCTGGTTTGTAGCTTCTGGTTATTGGTTGTTATGCAAATGATGCGCTACTGGCTATAATAGGTGACCTTTGTGCGCATATTGATTAAGTGGGGCTCTGATCTTAAACCATTGCAGGGCGTTAAAATTACATTTTTTTGACATATTACATGACGTGAAGAATTAGAAGGTATATGTTAAAAACTACTTGTGTTAACTGACGAGATAAATTGCTGGGCTTAACTACATCTTGGCACTTGTAATTTCATTAAAAAAAAAATGGTTGGGGTGGTATTCACTGCATCTAGTACCTCTGGTTGATAAACAAGTAAGGCATCTCACTCAGTCAGACATTTTCGTTCTTGTAAAATGGATAATAACTTGTGGATATCATTGGCATTATAAACGTAAGTATATGGCTGGAGTTTTCAGCTTTGGCATAGCTTCCAAGCTATGATTCAAAAAATTGGGATTCCATGTGCTAGAAAAAGTCGGACATGATAACCTACCTTTGAATAAAGGGATACCAATGATGCCATGGGACTACTAAATCTGAAGGTAAGTATATGGTTGATATCTTTGGGCATAAGCATAGCTACCGAGCTATGGATCTTGAAATATTTTGGACTCTTGATGGACTTCACCACTCACATTAAGAAGTAAAAAAATATCATTTTTTCATTAAAAAAAAGAGACTACTTAATTAACCTAGCTTGTCTAAAGTAATTAAATCCTATAAGATGGACATGGATAACAACTGATATGGTCCATTGATACCTGTAATACACATCCAAGGCTAACTGAATTGTTGTCTTGTTTGGATGGATGCAGGTAACGACTCTATCTTATCTTGGAGGGTTTTCTTTTCTTTGGCAAGCAACATTACTGTGGTGAAATACCCACTGAGGAGCGGGGAAGTTTTTTTTACTACCAACCCTACTGAAAGAGTACCTCTTTCCTACAATCATTGTACCTAAATAATTCTGATACTGAGTTATTTTTGTACATATCAGCTCATTGTTCCTTGGCCAGCTATCTTTTGAATGTAAAAATTCAATTATGTCTTATTAGTTAAGATTTAAACAGCCACACACACACACACACAAGTCTCCATAGATATGGTTGCTCAAGTTTATGCATAGTTAACTAAAGAAGTTACTACTTCTTAGTGCTTACATATATTCTTTCTAGTTCTTGTTTAATCTCTATAGATTCTATTGCCTTGGGATTAAGTTCAACGAGGTGTTTTAAGTGAAAAGTCTAATCGCAATCTTTGTCAAATTTTAGAGCTTTTGTCTCTTCAATATGTGCAGTTAAAAATTCGATTACCCAATTGTATTGATCAAAATCTCTTTTGAAGAAGAAGAATTATATGAATAAAAAGTCCTTTTAGATGGTGGATCGGCTCCAAAAAGTCAGGCCCTCAATTGGTTTTGAATTCTCTCTCTCTCTCTCTCTCAATTTGTGTGATGTGTGATTGAGTCTAAGTTAATGCTTGCTTTGCAATTTGATGCTCAAATACGCTCAATGTTACAAGATTGGTTGATTATTCTAATTAATCTATAATTTTCAATGCACTTTAATGCCAATTATCTGACATAAAGTTTTGAGTAAACTAGAGATAAAAATCAATGAGAGATAGCACATGAAACTTTTTTGAAAAAATTCCTCATTAACCATGACTTTACTAGCAAGCTTGTTTTAAGAAACCTACACCAAGTTTAGCATTGAAGGACACTTTGTGACCCTTTGCAAGAACAAAATCTTGAACCCAAACTTCACTATAACATGTTCTTTCAATGCATTTCATGTCTCACATTCATGAATTGTGTAAATGGAAAACATGATATGGAAGATGCATCACCATTAAAGTTTAGAAAAACTCTTGCACTCAAAAATCTGACACGAATGATTGAGAGAGACATATGAGTGGTCTAATTCCATTAATTATAAAAGATAATCAAATCCACACACACACACACACACACATATGTGTGTGTGTGTGTAGCTCTTTTAACTTATATAATAAGACATAATTGAACTTTTACATTCAAAAGACAGCTGGCTTCAAAGAAAAGGCAAAAATTAGTACAAAAATAACTCAGTCTTAGAATTATCTTTGTACATGGCATATGAGAATGAAGCCTCATTCTAGTATACGATGACAATGATCCAATATAAAATTACTTCCCAAGTGGTAAGAGCATGTATATTATCTTGATTGACAATAGTTTTAAGACAAAAAAAATTCCAAGAAAGAATACAGTCCTCACCTGCATTCGTTAGCCTTGGATGTGTCTTATAGGTGTCAATGAACTATATCAGTTATTATCCATGTCCAACTTACAACCCTTTTTAACGTAAAACCACTGTCAAAAAATGTGGAGGTTTTTAGTTTTTTTTTAAAAAATTCCAGTAATTTTATGTTGTATGTATATCCCAATGTTTCAAAAGACCTTTAAATAGATTTTTAACATATATATATCATTTTGATCAAAAGGCCATTACCCCTTTTGATCCAAGTGTCTTATTTTAACCCATAAGTTAGTTTGTTTTTAGAAAATTGTTACGCCAATTTGTTTAAGGCCCAAATTCCCAAGTATCATAAAGCATAAAGTAACCTAATTATCAGCTTGAGATATGTACCAATACAAAAACATCCTTGCCAATTTTGTTAGGCTCCAATTTCACTAGCTTAACTAATTACCATGAAGCCATAAAGTGTTTCTCAATACCAACTCTAGATACCTTTAAAAATTCCTTACATCATTTGTCAAGCTGTCTTAACAATCACATATTCATTTACGACTGTCAACCTACCAGAGTTTTTATGGAAAAAAAAAACCCACTAAAAGAGCCCAAGTTAAAAGGATTAGTAAGGAGAAAAAAACCATATATGTTACCAGTATTGTCAACTTCATGCAATATAACTTACCATGCGGGATCCTTTGTAAGTGTAGCCCAAGTTAAGAAGACTAGTAAGGAGAAAAAACCCATATATGTTACTAGTACTATCAACTTTATGCGATATAGCTTACTACGCGGGATCCTTTTTAAGTGTAGCAAACCCAAACGTGGCATGAGGGAGAAAAACCCCTTTACACTACTTAGTAGTATGCAAAAATTTCCATGTATCTGATACAGAGTCTAAACGACCCCAAATCCAGGCCAAAAAAACGACATTATCAAGTAGAAGATCCCCCATTTTTCATTGTCCGAGTACTACCACATTAAAGCACCACTATTTTGGTTGTGCATTGGTTACCATATCATTTAAAATGAGTTACAGGTGTTGTTCAAGCTGAAAAAAACCAACCCCAACCTTTTGCTCAAAATAAACCAAGCCCCTTCGCACTACCCAATAGTATGCAAAAATTACCATGTATCTGATACAGAGTCTTACCAGCCCCGATTTTAGGCCAGAAAAATGACAATATAAAGTATAAGGTCCCCCATTTTTTATTGCCCGAGTACTGCCACATTAAAGCACCACTATACTGGTTCTGCATTGGTTACCATACCATCTAAAGAGAGTAAGCAGAAAAAACCCATCTTTTTGCTCAAAAACAAACCAAGCCCTTTCCCTCTACGCAGTAGTATTGCAGAAATTTCCATATATCTGATAAAGTGACAAATAGCCCCAACACTAGGTTAGTCATACGACAGTATCTTGTATAAGGTCCCCCATTTCCTTTTCCAAATATTGCCACAACAAGCACCATTTGTATGGTTTAAACAAATACCTTGATTAAAAAAACGATTTACAGGTGCTTATACGAGCTACAAAAGGCAGGTTCTAATTCCCCTACAATGGCCAAGAAAGAAAATAGTACGCAGTATAATCATCAATGTATTTCAATCCATCTTTTAATTACCTACTTACAATCACAAAAACAAGGTACCGTTAGTTGGTAACTGCTCGTTTCAACAAAAAAAAATTAACGTATCTCATCAAGATATCAAGGAAGGTACCAACTTCAGATGGTAGCTCAACAACTTTCATAGTTGCTTAGTAAAAAAATTACCCTCATACCCCTTCTTGAAAAACACACATAGAGGAGAATAAACCCATAGACTAAGTGAAGGGCCAGAGCACCCTCACCTTATATAGCGCCTGTTGGGAGAAGAGGGGGAGTTTGTCCACTTAAACTATTCAACACAAGTTGCCAAGCAATCACCATCAACCTGTCCACCTCTTCTTCCAATTTCCAAGCACACACACTCACACCTAGACTATGACACACACTCACACCTAGACTATGACACACACACACACACACAGTAAACATAAAATTGACATAGACATGATTGTAAGAGAGTGTAAGAGATGTGTAAGAGATGGAGAATAGATTAGAGAGTACACAACAAATAACCATAGCATAAGAGAGTAGAGAAGAGAATCTGCAAGAGAAAGGCCTAAATCTAGCCCCAAACTCCACGGCACCTCTCTTGTGGAGTTGGTATTTAATATATTATTTTTGAGTTTAAGGTGCCAAAAATTGAGGCCCCTCTTTTTACAACCACTTCACTTTTGTAAATGAGTGAAGCTCATTAGTTCTTGCATGACCCATAAGGGGAGTTCCCACTACAACTATTTACAAAGCCATAGTGGCTTATTGCAATGATGTTCTAAGATACTGTGCAAATATAAAATGGCCAAGAGTAATTGCCGGCACCTCTTCATCAACTCCCCGCATTCCACTCTACAAAATCATCATCAACTCAATTAGTAAAATAAATAGACAACACATAATTAACCATTACGCCAGCTATCCCAATTGCAGCTAACCACTACAACAGGAGGGTGCCCAATCTCGTAACATCCCTCCCACCAGGGATAGCAACTGTCCTCAGTTGCTCAATAGAGAAATCAACTGGACAGTGAGTGATGGAAAGTGTGGAGAAGGTCGGGAAAGTTGCAAAAAAACTTTTCAGGCATCCATTTCGCATCCTCTCTAGGGTGGCCCTTGAAGGTCAAAAGGTAACGGTTATAAACCATTCCAGTGCGTGTAGTGGTGGTCTCATTGTCAACTATTTTGTTAGGGATGAGTTGCTCTTCTTGGTCTACAAGTGAAGGTGGGTCTTCATAAATGTGGTGTGTAGGTAGGGGTCCTCGGAATGGGCGTAAAAGACTAATGTGAAAGGCATTGTGAACGTGCCAATGTGCACGTAGTTCTAAACAGAAAGAAACATCATTAATGACAACTGAAATTTTGAAAGGTCCATAAAAATGAGGAGCAAGCTTAACAAAGACATTAGTATCAACACTTTTGATCCTTCGTTTTTCGATGCGAAGTAAAACATGATCACATTCTTTGAATTGGTGTGCCTTGCGGTACTTGTTAGCATGCTCGGTGTAAAGTTCTTGTGAGTGTTTAATGGCAGAATGCACACTTGCATAAATATCATGAAAGTCAGTAGTGAAATCATCAGCGGCAGGCACAACATTAGAAAGACGTGAAGCAGGAGTAGGAAGTGAGTGACCATATACAATTTCAAATGGAGACTTACCCGTGGCAGTGTGAGTGGTGTTGTTGTATGCAAATTGCAAAATATGTATGTAATCATCCCATTTCTTAGGTTGAGAAGAAACATAAGCCTTTAAGAAGTCAATAATAGTACGGTTGGTAACTTCGGTTTGACCATTAGATTCAAGATGAAATGCAGAAGTGAAGTCAAGTGTAGTGCCAAGATTTTCAAACACAATAGTCCAAAAAGCATTACAAAATTTTGAATCTCGATCAGAAATAATCACTTTAGGCAAACCATGATTGATTATTAAAAACAGTTTTGACCTTGTGAGGTGATGAGATTTCAGAGAGTGATAGTTGCTGTGCCAATCGTGTGGAAATGAAATCATGGCTACTACCATCATCTAACAGAATGGTGACATTTTCACCCTTAACAGTGCCTTGCACTTTAAACAAAGTGTGAGGAGATATAGGAGTACCTAAGGATGGGTTGTCATCGTTATCATAATCAGGATCATATCCCTCACCGTAGTTAACTTCCACTTCATTGTCCTCGGGTGTAGCATCTTCGATGAGGTTAAGAGTAGCTCCGTTGGGGCGGTTGTTGTTGAAGGGTTTTTGAGTTGAATTTCTATGGACTCCATTGGAATGGCCATTGGATTGACCATTGCCCTTAGCATGACCATTTGGGCACTTATCTGCATAGTGACCATACTGAAAGCATTTAAAACACTTCACCTTTTTATTACCATTAGAATTTGGAGGAGAACATTGGTTGAAAGAATTTTGGTTGCCTGCTGGGTGTTGTTGTTGTTGTTGCTCGTATGAGGTTGGACAGTTGTAGGAGGATTGTCGAATCTACGTCTTTCGAAAAAAGTACGGCTTTGGTGTTTGCTTCTGTCAAAGTTACGACAGAAAGGAGGTCTCTTGTTGCGGTTAGTGTTAGCAGGTTGATCAGTGTGAGAGGAATGTCCACCTTTCTTATTTTCTACGTTGAGAGCCAAATTAATAGCCTTTGACAGAGAATCTGGGTCGAACATATCTACCTCAGCACTAATTTGTAGTGCCAAGCCTGATATGTACTTTCGCTTCAATTTCCTGCGACTAACATGTTCAATAGCTTGCAATTGAATTAGAAAATTCCAAAACCGGTCAGTGTAACCCTGTACATCTTCATTTCTACCCTGTCGAATTAAATCCCATTGACGTCGTGCTTTAGCTTTGTATTGTGTGGGCAAAAATTGGGGTAAAAACACTGTTTTAAATGCCTTCCATGTGCGTGGTCTTCTTCCATGTTGTTTGGTGGCGTTCCACCACAATGCAGCGCTGCTAGTGAGATGATTGGATGCACACTTTACCATTTCACGCTCAGGAAAGTCTTCATCATGAAAATAGTCATCTAGTTGACTAACCCATGCTAGAACCGTGCTAGCATCTTTAGTGCCATCAAAATCCTTGAAAGTGAAGGCTTTTCTGCTAATTTTGTTTTTCTTGGGTGTTGGTGCAGATTCGGTGAGTGCAGAATACAATAATTTATCTTCAAGTTCTTGCCTTCGCATGCGTTCATATGTGAGTGACTGCTGTAAATTTTGAAGTTGCTCTGCAATCGTGGGTGCCTGAGGAAGGTGTGCCATGATTGCGTGCTTTTTATTTTTCTTTTGTTTTTAAATAAATATTTAAATGGTAATGCTTAAAAAGGCTATTTGGTGATATTCATAGATGCAATATGCGAAATAAAGAGTAAAATAAATAACATAAATGTAATGTACTTAGCTGAGAAATAACGGTGACGTCCAGTCCGGAATGGCGATGCGTTAGAAAATTGCCAAAAAAGGGAGTGGTCCGACGGTGCGTCAGCTAGCCGGTCGAATTTTGTAGCGCCCGATCTCCCGTATCCCCAAAAAGGTAATGGTAATTTTAGCTTTCACTGTAAACTTTGGTTCATAAAATCGGCTATCTTTGATGAGATCATGATTCTGGAAATTATCATAACAAAAATTGAACCACCAAATGTAGTCAGATATGGTCGACGAGGAATGAGACAGCCAATATTTTCCTTTGAACAGCAAGAGAGAGTGCTTGTGCGACTGAAGGAGTCGGTGGCTTGATGTCTTTTAATGGTCGGGTTGGCGGAAATCGACCAAGAGAGTTGGAGTGGGGTGTGTATAGGTTCTTATTAAAGGGGGGGAATAATTTGCTTCTTAATTTGGATGGCCGGCCAAGCTTTTAACTAAGGCCACACTTTTTAATAAAGTGTGGAGCCACCAATGCATGGCGTGCAGGAGATCGCCGACAGCGTGAGCAGAGGAAGGACGAGGGTGACTCGCAGAGGCCGTTCCAGTCGGCGTGCATGCCCAGTAAAACAACCCCAATGCTAGGGCGATCCCTTCGATGCTGACTGGGTTCGTTTCTGCAGAGGTCGACGGTGATGCTTGTTGTCCAACAAGGGAGGATTCCCACAACACTGCTTTGTTTTGATTGTGTCGGACCTCGTCTTGGCTACAAGGTGTTGAAGTTAACACAACCTTAAACTCCTCATGTTGGGAGAAGAGGGGGAGATCGTCCACTTAAACTATTCAACACAAACTTCCAAGCAATCACCATCAACCTGTCCACCTCTTCTTGCAATTTCCAAGCACACACACTCACACCTAGACTATGACACACACACACACACACACACACACACACACACACACACACACACACACACACACACACACACACACACACACACACACACAGTAAACATAAAATTGACATAGACATGATTGTAAGAGAGTGTAAGAGATGTGTAAGAGATGGAGACTAGATTAGAGAGTACACAACAAATAACCGTAGCATAAGAGACTAGAGAAGAGAATCTGCAAGAGAAAGGCCTAAATCTAGCCCTAAACTCCACGGCACCTCTCTTGTGGAGTTGGTATTTAATATATTATTTTTGAGTTTAAGGTACCAAAAATTGAGGCCCCTCTTTTTACAACCACTTCACTTTTGTAAATGAGTGAAGCTCATTAGTTCTTGCATGACCCATAAGGGGAGTTCCCTGATATCACTGTTGGGAGAAGAGGGGGAGATCGTCCGCTTAAACTATTCAACACACGCTTCCAAGCAATCACCATCAACCTGTCCACCTCTTCTTCCAATTTCGAAGCACACACACTGACACCTAGACTATGACACACACACACAATAAACATAAAATTGACATAGACATGATTGTAAGAGATGTGTAAGAGATGGAGACTAGATTAGAGATTACACAGCAAATAACCATAGCATAAGAGAGTAGAGAAGAGAATCTGCAAGAGAAAGGCCTAAATCTAGCCCAAAACTCCGCGGCACCTCTCTTATGGAGTTGGTATTTAATATATTATTTTTGAGTTTAAGGTGCCAAAAATTGAGGCCCCTCTTTTTACAACCACTTCACTTTTGTAAATGAGTGAAGCTCATTAGTTCTTGCATGACCCATAAGGGGAGTTCCCACTACAACTATTTACAGAGCCATAGTGGCTTATTGCAATGATGTTCTAAGATACTGTGCAAATATAAAATGGCCAAGAGTAATTGCCGGCGCCTCTTCATCAACTCCCCGCATTCCACTCTACAAAATCATTATCAACTCAATTAGTAAAATAAATAGACAGCACATAATTAACCATTACGCCAGCTATCCCAATTGCAGCTAACCACTACAACAGGAGGGTGCCCAATCTCGTAACAGCGCCTCCTGGCAAGTTTCAGGTGAATATTCCCACGATCAAGTACTCAGTAGCTTTGCTTCCCAAGCCGCCTATATGGCCACTCCTGCAGACATACGGGGAGCTGAGAGGGAGGGAGACCCCGTGTAGGGGGGATCATATGCATTATAGTGTAGTTAAGTGAGATAGACAGAGCCAGCGGGTGTGAGGTTCAAAGTATGAAAGTTATCTACCTCAAAATATCCCCCAAGGGGTGGGTCCCCATGTTGTGTTAGGGAGGAGGAAGGCTAAACCCCCATTTTTCAATTAATTCCTTTTCCAAAAAGTATTACCACAAGGGATTTGTGTACAAAAATACATGCTTTTTTTTGTTTTTATATAATCAAACTATTGTATAGGTAAACATGTGTGTGTGTGTGTGTGTGTGTGTGTGTGTGTGTGTGTGAGAGAGAGAGAGAGAGAGAGAGAGAGAGAGAGAGAGAGAGAGAGAGAGAGAGAGAGAGAAACTCCAAATCCTCTTCTTTCAAAAGAATAAGACAAGATAGCTAAGGTTAAACTAAAAAATTCATAGCATTCAAAGCATTTGAATGCTATGAAAGTCATCTCTTCCTTGAAATGAGTCCTTCATGTGCATAAAGATTTTTATCGGCACAAACAAATTGCATTGAATGATCCACATGTTGTGGTGCATTTACATCGACACTCCAACATTTACCATTGACATTTATTACTTGCATGCATTGCACATTGAGGTAGACACATTAGCATCATTTTAAGTGCTATGTGTGAATACACCAATGTTCGTGCAGTGTGTTGGTCTATCCCAAGCTGTGTTGACAATGACAATTTTCAAAATGTCATGGTGAAACACATTACATGTTTTTTATGGCCTCTATATGGGGCTAGAGATAGAGATGCCATCATTTTTTGGATGACAAGGGTGCACACATATATAGCTTTGGATTTACCATTTCAATCGAAGCGTTGCTACTTACCTCAAATGAAAGAAATTCTCAAAGATAAGACGCAAACAAGTAATGCTTTTTATGAAAAATCCCACATTCTTAGCACATTTCCTCTCATCAACACATTTGAATTGTGCGTCTAACTTTGGTGAAAATGATACATTATCAAGGTATGTATTGTGTAGACATCTTCGGGGAAAAAATTGTTCTTTTCTTCATGGAAGATTTTCAACCCTCTTGACATTCTTGAAGGTTAGATGTGATTACATAGTCTTCAATATGTGATTAACATGACATACACCATTCTTGTGGTTGTTCCATGGATGTCTCATATTCAGAGTATGATCATTATTCTAGGAGGTGCAATTAATTGTACTTCTTAGAGTAGATATCCTTTCAACACAACTTGGAAGAGTTTGGAGTTTTCATTATAGACCCATTATAGAGCCCTAACCTATTCTCTTCACATGATAACCTTTCACAAATCTCAATCCCTTGGCTTGTATGATCACATTCTCCAGGACATTGAGCAATATATTGGCAAAAGTTTGTAGGGTTTTTTTAATCATCTCTCCAACCATGCATGGGTATACCTACTTAATGAAATTTGAAAGTTTTTATGTGCTTCAGTGATTTTTTTCTTATGGTTGAGAATGCATTTGGATGAACTATAATGGTGGGACAATGTTCTACAGCTATATGAATCTAGCACTTAGCACTGCCAAGAGCCAAATATGGCTATGAGGCTATGGGAATAGGTGTGTTTTTCCAAAAAAATGGTTTATAGTGGTATCATAGCAAGTTCAATTATTTTCCTCACCTATCTTTGTATGTGAAAGTCTTTGGTGCCATCTTTATGCATTTGGCACCATCTTTTGGCATTGTTTTCCTTGTGTGATTGAACTCTTTTAGAGGAGGGGTTGCAATCAGAGAATGCATCCAAAAGTAGTTGCCCTATCATGGGGATTGTTTTCATTTCATGGATCAACCAAAACTTCTTACACTCCCTAGGGCAAGATCTCTTGGTGGTTGTATCTTGTCATGCTTGATTGCAATTTTGTTCTCACATTGATTGGAACCGTATTTTCATAGCATCACCTTTTGGTTTGCTCGTAGTTGAGATCAGGCTACTTAAATCATTTTTCTTTTGCTGTAACTTTTTGCACTTATCGAGCTAACATCATTTGATTTTATCAAATTTGATACATTTTATGTTGGCATTGCAAGAGTTTGCTAACTTAAAACTTTTCCAATCGCAAGAAAATATATTGGATGCATGAGCAAAGTCAAAAGGGATTAAATAGACTCTATAGGTACAAATTTGGAATTTTAGGAATAATGAGCAACAAGCTTCCCATCTAGGTAACATCAATGCTATGAGATCTATGGTTATCATAGACCATCGTACCACAATTCAAGTTCCAATTGATATTTTGTGTGAAGTCTCTTTTGCAGTTGTGACACAAAAGCGCGTCATGGTAATTTGGATTGAGTAGATTACGATGTATGTTCTTGTGTGTGACAACAAGGCTATTCCATAAGCTGTTGAAAAGTATTCACATTGAAAGGTCCTCTCATTGTTTTGGATCAAGCCACAATATCCATGTGTTGATTATAGATTTCTAGTAGCCCAAAAAAACTATAGATCCACTTGTGTGCATGTTTTTCAATGTCCTAGAACAACACTTGGAGTTAGTTCTTTTATGAGTCAAAATTTGGGAAGCATTGACTTGACTTGTCCCATTGCCATATATGGGCTTCACATGTGCTTGCAGCTAAAATATTTTGATATAAACAACCAAGAAGGGTAGTTTTTGTTCATGTTTGATTGCACATTATGTGTGTATGCAAGCATGGATGTAATTGTTGATTTTAAGTAATCTATGTGGTTGCTCGAATGTTAAAGCAAAGGGTGTATGTCTGTAAGCTTTTTGAGTGAGATGGTTTCAAATGTTGAGAGATTCTATATGAAAATTTTGGAATAAGGTACCCTATGATAATAGATGTCACATTCTCATGCTTGAATTCTCACCTAAGAAGTGTAGAACGAGTCACTTCAGTGATAAGTATGTATTAGCAGCAGTGAGGCAAGCAACATTGCTCACCATGGGTTATTGCCAATCATGGCTTCATAGTTAGACTTCAAATCAACTAGCTACGCATTTTGATAGTACAGGATGCCAAATTGTGCAAACTATTTGGACCACCAAAACCTTTTATGCATTTTTTGTGGTGTGATATGCAAAGATTGCATGAACTACTTCAACCTCAAATCCTCTGGTTATGCATTTTTTGTGGTATGGGATGACAAATTTTCCCTATAAAGGTGATTTGTTTCAAATTTAGTTGTGATTATGAAATTTTTGTGGTATAAGGGGACAAATTTTCTCTAGTCAAACGATGTTTTTTACCTTTGATCATGCATTTTTTGTGGCATGGGAGGACAAATTTTCTCTGGCAAAATGATACCCTTTCAAAATTTCCAAGTGATTTTATGAAGGTTGGATGGTATGCTATAATTTTAGTAAGATTTGTACTAAGTTTTAAGCTAGCTATCATTAGAATTTCATTGATAGGTGTAGTTATTGTGCCCTTTCCACGGATGATCTTAGGAGTACCGTTACAAGGTGGCACCACTTGACGCCAAGAGAGTGATTACTTGGTCAGTCTTGTACAAAGTTCCATTATAGAACCATAACTTTCTAGAAATTCTTCTTTATCCCAATTTGAGGTCAATAGTTGTTTTTAGTGTGCTAGAGGGTTTACATGTGGGCCCCCTTGGTAATATATCTCTAGAGAGTTCAATGCATTTCTGGAAAGTTGTGGTAGTCAAGATGATGTTTTCTATGGATTTTGTAGCTTAGCCTTTGTTAGCATGTAGTAGTTCCAAAAAGTATACCCATATCCTATTCATGTTAGCATCAATCCAGATAGCCTAGAAGGTGTCAGGGAGGATAGGAATTGCAATGTTTCTTCCCTCCACATCCTTGAAGATTGGTCTACGAGATTATTCTTCACAAGGGCATTGAACACATGTCTCAAAGAAAAGAACTCAAAATTCATTGGACACGCTCAAAGATCCGTTGGTTTTGGATACATTGTCTAAGTGTACTTGAGTGGTGGTGGAGAGAGCACATGTCTCATACGTTTTAAGGTTTGGTTATTTGCCTTGTCAACATGTTGCGAGAAAAATTGGGTCGCATATGACACCATTCACACAAGGCAATGGAACAAACCAAACGCATCTTATAAATTGGCCTTTCCTTGTTGAAGCATGTGCTTGGTCCATTAACCATACTCCATTGGCACTCGCATGACACCTCTACCAATGTAAGATCCCTTTAAACACATTTAGGATGTGATAGCCAAAGAGGGAGGATTAAAAGATGAAGATGAGTTAAAACTTGCTTGCAGCAAGACAAGTTTCAAAGGAATTGATGGTGTGGTGCATAAATTTTGCAAAAGACCGGAGAAATATCAATTCAACTCAATGCCATAGTAAAAAGTACCTTTTAAAAGGGAGCGTTGAAAAAGCAAACCCAGAATAGCAACCATATTTCAGAACCACAAAAAGAGCCAGATTGTAAAACCAAAGTAACAACCATACTATAAACTAGAGTAACATCCAAACTCTAGAACTAGAGTAAATACTAGGTCACCACTCCATTAGTTGCAAACGAAGGCAAAAACCAGCAGAATACATAGAAATGTCCAAAGGAATTGTGCCCAATAAGTGGAGAGATGACATAGTAAAGCAATCTAGCTATAAATCATAGTAGCAACCAGTTTGTAAAACCAAAAAAGCAGCTAGAATGCAAGCTTGAGAAGCTACCAAATTGTAAAATCATAGTAGTAGCTAGGTGGGAAAACCATACGTTCCTACAGAAAATGTCAAAAAACCATTTCAAGCCTCAAAGACTAATGATATCAACAACAAAACCTCAGTATAAACCCAGGTTAAACAATAAACCAAGTACAATCTACGAGCATGGGAATGTACAAAGTTAGTATTCACAATCACAACAGTAAGAGCCAAACAAGCCAATAAAGCTTCTTTATAATAAAAGAAACCAAAGAATAAGTAATACAAGGATCCCTCTAATCATAGAGAATAAGACCTCAACAAATTCTCTTCATTCTCTGAAATAAGCAGAACAAAAACAATATCAACCCTAAGGTATGCCAGCTAATAATCCCCACTTAAGGTCTAAAAAATGAACACAATGCATACTTTATGAGAGTGACCTTCAATCAAGGACTCTGCCCAGCATGCGAAGCATCTAAAGGTTGGACCCAAACAAAGATAGCAAAGCCCAAAAATTTCAGTAATGAAGGTTTCATTTAAACCAAAAAAAAACTTAGCTATAATGGACATCATGGTTAGTAAACACTTGTAGCTAGATTAGCCACATCCAAGAGTAACCAACAATAGGTGAAATATGTCATAAACTTCTATACTAGATGAGAACAAAAAACTTCTATTGTTTACCACAAACAATCAGCTACTTAAGCCAAAGGATAATAAGGTCTGAGAAAGCCAAGCTTTGGAAATGTGCAGAAGGCCTCATGTCTAGGTCAGTATCCTCCCAACAGTGGTTAAATATTTAACATTTTCCACGATTCTCTCTCTTTCAAGTATTTGGGGAATTCTTTTGAACAGAAGAAATATTACTATTATGCTGACGCTAATTGAGTCAATGCTATTGGCTGTCAATTTGAACTTTTCGGTATTTCTCATATCATTAGAGAGCCAGTCCATAGATCCAACTAGTGTTTAACTAAGAAAAATCAAGTACCATACTTCAAAGACCCATATTTCTTTTCACATAGCTTTCCAGAAGCCCCAAATCTTCTCCTACTTAGTGATTCACATTAAAGTAATAAGGATTGCAAGCTAGTCAAGAAGTCCAAATTGGAAAAGTGAACTATTTGAATTAAGACCAAATTTCAAAGCCAAGCATCCTTTACAGAGTTTTAATCAACACCATAATTAGTCAAACAAGTGAGATAAAGTCAGTTTTAAAGTAGGAAAGTTGTGAAGAAGAAGCATTCCCATTATCTCCGTAGAGTAGCAAAGAAGGTATCATTACTTACTTCCCAAAAAGTATCAAAATGGGAAATACCAACACACTACATCATATTAATATCTATTTCTTTCCTTGGAAAGACTCTCTTTCTCTCCCACTCTTTAAAGCAAGAAAAGTTGACTAAGTAGCTAGAATCGAAGAGGGAACAAATCCCTCACCTTTAATTAGAAAGGGGAAATATGTCAAGTCCTCCTCCTCCTTTCACACCCAGTATTGAGTAGGTAGGCAGAGAATCAATCTCACCAGCTAGGTATTGGTCAGTTTTGAAAATGAAAACCCCATTAAGATGAGAGGTCATTGATGGAAATGCAAAAACAATAAACAAAATTCATACGAAAAGGAAGCAGATGGTAAATACCTTTACATCCGTGTACAAGGTAATTGAGAATGATGAGATAAGGTAGTCAATGGACTCAAACATTCAACTAAAGTTAATGCCTTTTCTTTTGTGAGCCAAAGTAAGTGAGAGGATGTCCATGCAATAAGTTAGGGGTTCAATTGAGCAGGAAAGCAAAAACACCATATCTATGGCTTCTCCAATTCCGTATGCACCTATGGCCCTTAGCTAGTTTGTTGGGGGTATTTAAGGAGAGAGACCATCAATGGGTGATGTAAGCAGCCCACCGTAGGGGGAGGTGACCATTTAATTTTGCGATATACTCGTAGTGCAAAAAAACTTGGGGGACCAAATTGGTTGCAGACCATCGCGATGAGGGTAGAGCATTATAATCCCTGTAGAAGAGTCAGTCCGATTCTCGCCAAGATGAAAGAAAAATGGGAGCCTTCCATTACTTTAGTGAGTGTTTCATTAAGAGGTTAATACCACTTGCCAAGCACCCCTAGGGGTTGAAGTGTGAATCTAGGAGACACTATAAAAATATTATATGTAGAATTTCCCACTGAACAAGCACCCTTGAGGGGTTAGAGTACAAAAAATTTCTAGGTGATGGGTTTTTGAAGAGGGAGGATGAGAAAAATCGAATTATAGATAGTATTATGCAAGTTCAACAAAGAGAAAGCCGCACCGTAGTCCTAGATTTGGGGGAGAAATTATTAGAGCCCAAGGATCAGGGTAATTTCAGTAAGCAGAAGGGCATGTGTGTGTGTGTGTGTGTGTGTGTGTGTGTGTGAGAGAGAGAGAGAGAGAGAGAGAGAGAGAGAGAGAGAGAGAGAGAGAGAGAGAGAGAGAGAGAGACTCATGGTAATCACCATAAGATAACCATTAGTTCCATCATGCATAAGCCAAATAGTGTAACCTAAAGTGGCAAAGTGAGTGTGTAGTAATAAGGCCACCAAAATATTATAGACTGGATCAAGAAATCACAACAAAGTACAATGACCAAGTGTGTGTGTGTTTTTCAATAACAATATAACATATACACCAAAGAATCCTTTCAGATTATAAAAGACACTAGAAACTATGTAATGAAAAGGAGGTATAATTCCCATTCATAGTACGTAACAGTCTTTATACACCAGTGATGAAATCAAGAGCGAGAGGATATAATAGTCTGCATCTTCTAGCCCGAAGGAACTTTGAAAACCATAGTTGAGAAGGTAACCATCATTTGCACCCATGGAAACAACACAACATTTAGTTAGCATTGGTACCGTATGCAGGTGATTCATGGGTATCCCACATGTTATAGATGTCACCAACTAGATTGCTTTCAAAGATAAATAATAAGAAAGATCAAACTAATCGTATATTCAGAGATGAAATCATTTACAAGGAGGGGAAAAAAATCCTATGAAGCCCCTTGTGCTTTACAAGCTCTCATGAGATAAAGTTCAACAGAAGAAACTATTCAAGTGCCTCTACCGACATATGCATGAGGAATACTCACAACCATTAAGCAGTTTGGACAACAGTCCATTTAAATGTCAAAAGTCACCTGAGATTGAGTTGGAGCAGTCAACTCCACAATAGCCTGCTTATCCTTGCCATTTGCCATAGATCTAACACTTAACACTACCCCTTTGCAGGTAAAGTCCTCACAGTCCTAATGTACAGACACTTCTCCCAAATGCACACACCACCAATGCTAAGTGAGCATGTAAAGCTCACCTTTTTAAAGGGTTTGGAGCAAGTGGCCACATTTGTTCTAGAGGGGGATGGTGTAACAGCGCCGCCATGGAGAGAGAGAGAGAGAGAGAGAGAGAGAGAGAGAGAGAGAGAGAGAGAGAGAGAGAGAGAGAGAGAGAGAGAGAGAGAGAGAGAGAGAGAGAGCACTTAAGAGTGCAGTATCGTAGACCTGTCACGAGGGAGCCACCTCGCTATTAAGCAGAAGACATTTCGAGACATTTTCAGCCATAGCCAGAAATTGTACATAGTACATTTCGAGACATTTTCAGCCATAGCCAGAAATTGTTTGAAGCACATAAAACTTCGGACTTCGCTTTAAGCGGAAATACCCATGCATGCCTGGAGTAATCATCAATGAAAGTCACGAAGTACAGGTAATTGCCCAAGGACAGAGTTTGCATGGGCCCACAAACATCACTATGCACAAGCTGCAACTTGCATGTGGCCCGAACTGAACCATCCTTTGGAAACTTAGAATGCTGCATCTTACCCAAAATACAACCTTCACAAACATGTTTGAGAGGTGCTTCAAGAGGCGGCAAAGAAGCAACCATATCAGACTTCTGCAAACGCAACAAACTGGCAAAATTCAGATGACCAAAACGTGCATGCCAAAGTTTTTCATTTGAAATAGCCCTTGAATCTGCAACAACATTTGCAAAATTTTGTCCACACTTGTCATACAAAGTGAGCTTATATAGCCCACGACACAAAAGGCCAGATGCAACAATTTCATCACCAAAACTGAGATCATGAACTGTACATCTGTCATCCACAAATTTGACTACAAGTCCAAGTCTAGCAAGTGCGGATACAGATAAGAGATTCTTCTTGATCCCAGGTACATAAAGTGCCAACAAGTGTGAAGGAACTGCCATTAGCAGCAGTGAGCAGAATCTTTCCAACTCCCTAAACTGGATAAGAGGCGTTGTTGGCACAAGTGACTGAATTCCCATGAGGGACAAACTCGAGAGAGGTAAACAATTCACGATGTGAGGTAATGTGCTTTGTAGCACCACTGACGAAATACCACACATGTGAATCTGCAGCAACTGACAAGCATGCATCATGGACAGCAGGATTGTGAGTGCACTCTGCGTTAAAAGCCCATTCTGCATCAACATCAGCATCATAGTCTCCTTTCACAGAAGACTCAACAATGGTTGCATTTGTAGTGGAACCAGCATTTGCAGTGGAACCACCCTCTTTCTTCTTAGCCTCTTTGGCCTTCAAATTAGGACACAACTTGATCAAGTGATCATTAGCTTTACAATAATGGCAGCGCATCTTCTTTTTGCCCTTATCACCAGAATTGCCAGACGAAGTGCTGCCAGCAAAAGCATTAGGAACAGATGTTTTGCCACTCGCAGCAGAACCATAAGAAGTGGCTGCATTGCTGTTACCACCCTTTCTTTGAGAAGCAATAAAAGCCTGTTTAACTGCACGCTGTCTAGTCCTGTTTTTTCTGGAAAGTGACTCTTGCAACAGCAATGTGCATAATGCATCAAACTTGACAACTTCTGGATTTCCTTGGGTCATAAGTCTCCAAGTACTAGCAAAAGCCTGGTAAGAATCTAGTAAGGCATCAAGAACAGTCTGCACAAGGGAACTGTCTGAAATAACTTCACCTGCAGAAATAAGTTGCTCATTGATATCCTTGACACTAGCAAGGAAAGTGACCATATCATCTTCCTCATGCATAATCTTCGACTCCAGCTCTTTACGTAGCAAAGCAATTTTAGCCTCATTGCGGCTTGCATAAAGACCTGCTAGAATATCCCAAGCCTGTTTTGCAGATTTTGCTGAACGGATGTGAGGAACAATGGTGCGCTTCACAGACAACGCAATCAATGCATGAGCCTGCACATCCTTAACATCCCAATGAGCTTGTTTTGCCGTAGGCAAAACAACTCTAACAGCTGCAATCCTTGCAGCAAGACCTGCAACATACTCAACATCGCCTACATCCTCTGAACCAGGACGTACATCGATGCCCTGCACAATGTTCCAGACGCCCTTTGACACAAGAACATGTTGCATCATATAAACCCACATGGGGTAGTTGTCCCCATCCAACCTATTCTCAGCAGCAAACATCTTGAACACATCTGTGTTGTTGTTGTCAGCCATGGTAAATGCTGCACCTGATGTGAAAACTGCCCGAAAATAGGAGAAACGAAGCGGGAACAACCTGTGCTATATAGCACAAACTGTAGAAGATTATAAGGCACCTGTTATGCAGAAAACGGCAATGACAGAAATTCTGCACAAAATGACAAAATAGCCTGTGCAGTACTGCCTGTAGTGGAAACGGGGGCCGAAATGCGAACGCTTGCCAAAGCTCACTGAAATCGAAGAAAGTGAGCAGGTGTGTGTTGGAGCAGTTGGTGACTAAGCTTGGGAGGACATGACCTGCTCTGATACCAATTGTTGGAATTAGGGTTGCAGAGAAACGCACACAGCTTGGAGAAGACGAAGGATGCTCAAGGCACACAATAGAGAGTGCGTTACTTAGTGTGCAATGGAAAGATCGATAGCCCTAAAGTGATGGGCGTATGTACAATGCTCGGGGGAAAAAACCTCCTAAAGAGGGAAAAAATGCCCCGGCAGTCCTAGTGTGTTCACACACATCACTACCACATGTATATGGTAACAAGAGAAACGAGAGTACCAAAGCTACTTTGTCTATTTATACAGAATATACATAATAGAGAAATAGACATATGAAAAAGAATGAGAGTACCAAAAGTTTCTTTTCATATAAAATAATTGAGCATTTTGCCACAGTCAAACACTATCCCTTACGAAAAAGGAAACAGAGAAGGTTGTCTTTTACATCCAAAATCAAGATGCCAACTGAGAGCTTCATGCCAGAGAAAGTGTCGACCAGATTCATCATAATGCCTCAAATTTTTTGCAATCCAAAGGCTAGAATTGTGTGTGTGTGTGTAGAAGAGATTCAAGCCTCACGTGTCACAATTGCTCCACTTGTATAGCAATTCAAACCAATGTAAGCTAGAGAGTGCATCTTCAGAGTCCGGATTCACATGTTGCATTCGAAGTCAACAATCGTGTATGTGTGTGCATGCACGTGCACGTGTGCAGATGAGATGAGATGGGAGTTTACCATTAATTTATGAACCAAAGCATTAGGATTCAGGTGTTCCTATACCTCATGGTCTTGTGAAGAAGAAGAGTTTGTTTCATAATAAATCCCAAGGCAAATGTTGGTATATGCTATGCCCAATGTATAATATCAAGACGTAAGCCACCTGAGTGAGGGTTTTTTTTTGTGATAAAAAAATGTATTAGTTGTCATGATATTCCTAATGATAAAAAAATGTATTAGTTGTCATGATATTCCTAATGAACATTCAAATAATTTTGAAAACGTTTCTGCATACTATTTACTTATGGATCTTTCAGGGAATAATGGTGGGTCAATTCCAAAAACTGACAAATGAATGGTGATAAAGACAAATCCATAAACCCATAAAACAAAATTATAACTTGTTATTGGTGGAGGCATAGTATGGGCTTCACTGTGTTGGACGAAGCCACAGTGCTTGGGAAGCTGGGAGAGATGAGTATGCCTTTGGGCTATCATCTTGTAGTGCAACTCAGAATTGTTGGAATTGGTAGAAATGTCCGTACAATGCTACTTGAGTGGCCAAGGTTGTAATTCAAGTGTGAGTGGTTGTGTGGGAGTTGTAGCAGGTAGCCGATCGTCAAGCTAGAATTGTGTGTGTGTGTGTGTGTGTTGGGGTGAGAGAGAGAGAGAGAGAGAGAGAGAGAGAGAGAGAGAGAGAGAGAGAAAGTATCGCAATAGCTTCAAATGCATGCAAGTGAATATAGAAAGCTTCCATAAACTAATATGGTGAGGCCAATGCCAGCTGTATACATCATCATGTTAAAAATTACGTGGAACTTCATGTGGCCACTTGCAACACCTCATAATATTTAATGCTTTCATTCATAGCCAAAGCTAAAAAAAGTTGCATACCCATGTGAAATCTTAAATGAGGCCTTATTTGATTTGATGATGGCAACCTATCCTACCACCTCTTAGCCTTGAATAAACACCAACGGGGAAAAAACCCATACTGGTTGCCGTTTCCACCACGAAGGTGTTCTTAATATCCGATTTTTAATATATGTGCAAACCTAGTATTTTTTACAAGTTACAAAGAGATGCATTGTATAAATCATATGTAGACAAATATGAGAGATATTTGTCATTTTTTTGTACAATCCCACATGTAAGAATGTGTGAGTGTGCGTGTACAAAAACCCAACAAGTATAGAATACCTGACTATAGAGCATAACATATATTCCAAATAACCAGGTAAGGATATTAAGGATTAAAGATATATAATGCTATAGAGAGCTCTTAAAAACTCAATTATATTGGGTCAAAGTGATAGTATCTGTGTGTGTGTGTGTGTGTGTGTGTGTGTGTGTGTGTGTGTGTGTGTGTGTGTGTGTGTGTGTGTGTGTGTGAGAGAGAGAGAGAGAGAGAGAGAGAGAGAGAGAGAGAGATCCGAGGATAGGATCCACAAGCAAGGCCCACCAAGATAGACTCTTAGAAAGAACTTTTAAGATTTAGATTATGTTAGGTTGAAGAGATAATAACATTCCTGTCCATGAACATGTGTGTGTGTGTGTGTGTGTGTGTGTGTGTGTGTGTGTGTGTGGCCCTCCCCCAACCCGAGGATAGGATCCACATGGTGGGAGGTAGGGCCCACCATGTGGCACCCCACCCCAACCATCATGTATAGAATGAAAAACTATCCAGATTCTAGTAAAGAAATTAAATAGTATTGTAAATTGTAAAAGGGGTACCATTTGGTAAAAGGGTGTCCATGTGGCATATAAATGAAAATTATCATCCAAGTATCTCATTAGAGTACAAGTAAGAGAAAAACTATTACCTTTGTTTGTGTAGATTGAGTCTATCATTTTCCTCCACTTCCAAAAATAATTAGAGAATATGTGACACAAAAATAATCACAATAATCAACCTGAAATACATTATACATGATTAGTTGAAACAACAATAACAATGAATGTAAATAATGTTCTTATATACCAAAGTAGGGACCTAGATCCCAAACCTATCTGGTTGGATTAGGTGGGCATTGCAAGAAAATCATCAATGATCTTTGTAAAAGTGAGTTTAGATCATTTGTATAGTGCTAACCTGACCAAAGGTTAGCTGGGAAACAAAATGTGTGTGTTTATGTTTAAAACCCCATCTCAAGGAAACTATACAATTGATCTGACACATCATTTACTTAGATAAGAGTTCATATTTGGGATAAAAAATAAACCAAATAAATAATTATAAAAGACATCATATACTTCCTTAATAAAAGAGCTCTACAAACCCATGTAATATGTATATAACTTTTGGCCATGTTAAACAAGCTCCCCGCGTGAAAGTGTATACATGACTTTTACTTGTTAATTCCATAACTTTCTATTATGTCTTAATGCTTTCCACAACTGAAGGCTTGATTGCATTTCCAAGGAAGGAACCTGTTACCTGCCACCATCCAAGAAACAAGAACAATAACACTATTAGTACTCTAGTAAATATTTACTTGGGAAGACATGTGTCAATGACCCCTTCCCCTTGTTATTGATGTCGAGAATTACAACCATCCTAAAAATTTGCAGAGTATAATGCACATCATAAAAAGGTCAAGAGTACCAAATATAGTGAAAGAGAAACAAGAGTACCAAAGCCACCTTGTCTATTTATACAAAATATACATAGTAGAGAAATAGACATATGAAAAAGAATGAGAGTACCAAAAATTTCTTTTATATAAAATAATTGAGCATTTTGCAACAATCGAACACTATCCCTTACAAAGAAGAAAACAGAGAAGGTTGTCTTTTTTCACATCCAAAATCAAGATGCCAACTGAGAGCTTCATGCCAGAGAAAGTGTCGACCAGATTCATCATAATGCCTCAATTTTTTTGCAATCGAAAGGCTAGAATTTTGTGTGTGTGCGCGTGCGTGCATGCGCGCGCGTGTGTGTAGAAGAGATTCAAGCTCACGTGTCACAATTGCTCCACTTGTATAGCAATTCAAACCAATGTAAGCAGTGCATCTTCAGAGTCCGGATTCACATGTTGCATTCGAAGTCAACAATAGTGTGTGTGTGTGTGTGTGTGTGTGTGTGTGTGTGTGTGTGTGTGTGTGTGTGTGTGTGTGTGTGTGTGTGTGTGTGTGTGTGTGTGTGTGTGCGCGCGCACACACGTGCGTGTGCGTGTGTGCATGCACGTGCACGCGTGCAGATGAGATGAGATGAGAGTTTACCATTAATTTATGAACCAAAGCATTAGGATTCAGGGGTTCCTATACCTCATGGTCTTGTGAAGAAGAAGAGTTTGTTTCATAATGAATCCCAAGGCAAATGTTGGCATATGCTATGCCCAATGTACATTCACAAAAAAAGTTAATATCAAGACGTTTATGCAAGCCACCTGAGTGAGGGTTTTTTTCTGATAAAAAAATGTATTAGCTCTCATGATATTCCTAATGAACATTCAAACAATTTTGAAAATGTTTGTGCATACTATATACTTATGGCTCTTTCAGGGAATAATGGTGGGTTAATTTCAAAAACTAACAAATGAATGGTGCTAAAAACAAACCCATAAAGAAAAATTATAACCTGTTGTTGGTCGAGGCATAGTATGGCCATCACTGTGTTGGACAAAGGCACAATTCTTGGGAAGCTGGGAGAGATGAGTATGCCTTTGGGCTATCATCTTGTAGTGCAACTCAGAATTGTTGGAATCGGTAGAAATGTTTGTACAAGATCGTAATGTCTGTGAAGCGAGTCTCATCAAAACCGATAATGTCTTCAGAGAAGATTGTACTCTAGTAGGAGTTTAAGGCTTTGTGAAACATTAGAAAATATTGTGGATGTCTTTTGTAGTCTTTATTGGAAAAAGAATTAAGTATTAGATACACAATCGAATCAGAGAAGTGTAATCGATAGCTCCTATCACCTGCAACCACCCAAGCCAAAGGACCATAAAGGCTATGAATAGGAACCCCTGTCTGAGGCCAATGTTAGACCACTTAGCACCTTTCAACCAAAAATGATTTGTCGACATTGAGCCTGTTAAAGACCACAAACAATAAATTAGTCCAAAGCCAACATCTCGACCAACCTAGTTGCCTAGGAAGGCCTTGTGTTTATGATGTGAGTGTTGTTGTATTAAGATACTACTTATATGCAAAAAACATTACGTTTAAAGGACAACTGGCTTTAGACATTTTTGAAGGTGGTTTGTACAAAAATAATTTGCATTCGACTCATTTTTGTACAATATGACCAGAATGACATCTCATTCGAGTTATCTTATACAACATGACTAAACCATATTTTGAGGATGAAATACGCCTTCATCTTCTACGTCAAACTACAACAAAGCTAAACCTTTTTAAGAAAACATAGAATTCTCACATCATTCATATTGACAAGGCAACAGATTGTTAAACTTGGTTATGTATGACAAGTGTCAAAGATTAGACAAGCTACAATCCTAAATGTGCAAAAGTAAGGTAAAAAATTTGATCCCATTCTTAAGCTTTAAACAATCATGTCATACTTCAAAATGATTAGACAAGCTACAATCCTAAATGTGCAAAAGTAAGGTTTAAAAATTGATCCCATTCTTAAGCTTTAAACAACCATGTCATACTTTGAAACTTTGTGCAAAGTTACGCAATTTCGATAGTAAAACCGCAGTTCTCTAAAGAAGCTTAGGAATTGAACTTTTTTTAACCGAGAGGAAGCACCTTTCATAAATTCCAAGACGTCACAAATTAACGATGAGATTAAAATCAAGCTTTTTTTGTCCCTTTGTTGTAATTGGTTTTAGACCTTGCCCCAAACCCAAATTTTGGAGGTAAGACCTGCCCTCTCTTGCATTAGATTTATCTTATGAGACATATGTAGTTACCCTATGTAACCCATATTAGCTTCCTCAATCAGAATCCATGCACTTCGTGTAAGATTCAACTTACAAGGGTGTCTATTGGGGTAAGCCTTTAACTTACAATCGATATATGACCAACCCCTAAAAGCCAAACATACCAAGCATGCACCCTTATGTGCATGCATGCATCCTACTACATAGGTTTCCCTGACATATGTTTTTTTAAAATCACATGCTATTTGGTATAGTCACATGCTATTGACAAGCCTTTAACTTACAGTCGATACATGACCAACCCCTAAAAGCCAAACATACCAAGCATGCACCCTTATGTGCATGCATGCATCCTACTACATAGATTTCCCTGACATATGTTTTTTTTAAATCACATGCTATTTGGTATAGTCACATGCTATTCGCCTCTTCTTTCCCACATGTGATGCATATCACTTTTTACCATTTAATGCCACCTTTCTTTTTTGAGTCTATATAAGGCCACCAAACTTGTATTATCTCAAAGTATAATGCAATCACTATGTTTATTTTCAACATGAATGGTTTGTTGTGTGATCCTTCATAGCTACAACTCTCCCTTTCATATTATCCTTACGATAACACTCTATATCTTCAGGAGACAATCAATCCTTACCTTGGTAGCCAAATTTGTCTTTGGCCATTCCAAATTTTGTAGGAACATTTTGATTTGAATTTCTTCTCTCCTATGGCCTGTCTCTCCCATTCTTTGGATTTGAACCCTTGTCTAAATCTTGGAATTTGATGTTGGAAGCTCCCATTGAGTGGTGGATAACCTTTGAAAATGGTCCCGGGTCTTTGTGCATTAATATAGTCTCTCAAATCTTTAGGGAGCCCAACACAAAAGTTGATACGCTTGTACACCATAGCTTTGAGATGTAGATCTCAAAACTTCTTTACATATTTTTGCATGTTCTCTCCATCATCAAGCTTTAAGCTTTGCCATGCCATAAGCACTTGGTCAAAAGCCCCACTGGCACCATTGACGGACTGATTTCTGGAGATATGTAGCAACATGTCAAAGTCTGGATGACTCCAAAAAAATTCATCTCCAAATGCCGTATCAAATTGCTAGATAAAGCGTAGAACTTTTTCCACATTGTCGAAAGTTCCATCAAAGAAGAGGAAGGTTATGCTTTTACCTCCTTTGAACTTTCTTTACTAAGATGCTCTCTTCCTGGCAGCATAAGAGTGTCGATGGCATCTCCGCTTGCGTGCTTTGATAGAATTGCTCTCTAAGTAGAAGGAACTCCTTGATCTAGATGAGATTGATGGCGACGAAGAGCTAGATGGATTCTTCTTTCTTCGCTTCTTTTCAGGCGTCTTCTCACTCTCTTCAGGAGCGATGAGAAAAACGAGAACTTGAAGATCTCCTTCTAAAAGGAGGTGGTGGTGAGCGAGTTCTTCGACGTCTCTTAGGGTGTACATCTGCATCAGGTGACACAATACTATCTTTGTCATGCACATGAGATTTCTCTCCTGTATCTCTGCATTTCTTCTTTTCTTTCGTCCCAAGTTGAGGATTTCTTCCTCTTCTTGTAGAAGATGAGTGCTTTTGCTGCTTGATAGAATTTCATCTTTTTTACGATATTTCTAAGAAGAATCCTCTTTGGGAGCAAGAGCAATAAGATTCCTTGTTTACAGGTGTGTTTGGACCACAACGTGCAAAGCAAGATTTTCCATAGCTTCTTATAATCTGTAGGCAAGAAATTTAATTCTCTAAATTCTATCAGTAGTGGAAACATCATTGTGCAAATTCAATCTGATGAAGTTAATCACTCTCTTCTCTTCTTGATTTTGTTCAAACATAGTGGTGGTACTTTGTGAATCAGAAGTTCCTTGTGAGAGAACTATTTCATGTGAACAATCAGAGCTATTCCTTTTTGTGTATCAAGACAAGCTCTTCGGATCTTACACAGCCTTAGTTTACATGCTTTTAACTAATCAAGGTAGAGAGCAAGATCATAACATTCTGTCTTGACGCTAAGGAAATCATTCCAAGTTTTCTATACCAAAGATAACCATCGCAAGGGTCCACTATCAATATGACAGCTCTCGAAGTGTTTAAACTTTTAGGTTACTCAACGGGTTGATAGATCCCAATAGATCACTTACAATGGTTAATTAAAAGGTTCAACCCTTCATACTCAATCCTAAAATGATCCTTTCTTTTTAAAAAAAGAGATAACTTAGATATCCTCCGATACCAATGTCAAAGAGTTGGAATTAAAGTGCGGCAAAAATTATTGATCGACTAGAATAATCAATCATATGTGTAATTGAGCATACTCGAGCATGACAATTGCAAAGCAAGCATTAACTTAAACTCAATCACACACAGCATACATGTGCTGAAATTGAGTGAGAGAGAGAGAGAGAGAGAGAGAGAGAGAGAGAGAGAGAGAGCATATTCAAGCATGACAATTGCAAAACAAGCATTCACTTAAACTCAGTGACACATAAAATACATGTGTTGAAATTGCGCGCGCGCGCGAGAGAGAGAGAGAGAGAGAGAGAGAGAGAGAGAGAGAGAGAGAGAGAGAGAATTTGACACAGTTGAGGGCCGAACTTTTTGAAGTTGACCCCCTTCTAAAAGGACTTTGTATTAATAAAATTCTTATTCAGAAGAGCTTTTGAATAGTACAATTGGTTAATCACACTTTTAACTACACAAATTGAAGAGATGAAAGCTCTAAAATTCAATAGAGATTGCGATTACACTTTTCACTTAATTTCGTTTTGAAGTGTTCACATTGAGTAAAATTTATGTTCAAATTCACTGTGACCCAAATTTGGACCAAATGCTTTGGAAGTATTGAATTTTTATCCAAGTTTGGTCTCATAAAACATGACATAAAAGACAATTAATTTCCAAAGTGAACTTGTGACAATCTGTATTGGAAGCATACAAACTAGTGTTAATTTTATAACTAAAATACGTATGTCTTTGATACATAACTCCCTATGAGATCCGTACAACAACCAAAGTCTTTTTGGGGTAGTGAAAATTTTTCTCAAGTTCGGTTTCATGAAAAATGATAAGAGCCAAGAACATACAATAAACAAAATTTAAGTGAATTTTCTAACTACCAAAAAGGAAATCGCGTATTGTAATGGCACAAGAGCGGTGCTAAAATCAACAATTAGAAAATATTTATAAATAAATATACCAATGCATTTGTATATGCAAACTCTTCAACTAACAAAAGTAAGCTTTTGGATGATTGGAAAGTTATTGCTTACATTTTTAGTCAAAGGGCTAACAATATCAACGATTGTTTCTTATTCATCACGACATATCAAAAGACACTTAGCTTTTATGGTGCAAAAAAAAAGGGACAGAAGAGATCTTCGAATATCGCTAAGTCTCACTGCACAAGCTTGCTTCTATAAACTCAAAGATTACTAGGACACTCTCAACATAGCAAACACTTAATATTGTAAAACAAGATGAAGACTCACGTTGGCATTTTAAAACAAAAAATTGAAAAGAAAGTTCCACAAAGGAACCATTTACAAACTAGATTTTTCTTTTAAAAAATCAAAAAGCTGAAATGGAAGTCATGGGCTCTTCAATGGGGGCCTCATTCACAGACCAAAAATTGGATTCAAAAATTTGTACACCTTTCTCCTTGTCCTCTAAAGCACATTTTGACTTGCAAAAAAGCACCATCAAGACCATGAGTTTCTATTTCAATGAGGCCAAAAGACTTGAACAACGTTGAGATTGGTATGGAATGAAGCAATTTCTTTCAACTGATTTTTAGAGAAGAGTGTATGGAGTTATCTAGAGAGATATTCACTGCTTAAATATTGACAAATGTCAATAAAATGCGAGTTAAAGATCAACGAGCATCTCACAAGTTTTAAAAGCTAAACAATCTATTGATAAGATTTAATATCACTTTTGAAAGAAGAAGAAGAGTTGCAAGAAAGGAAGCTTATAGCTTTTTAGATGGGTACTCTGGATACAATCATATCACAATTGCACCAGAGGACCTGCTAGTTAAGAGGGAATTGAGATAACCAATCTACCACACTTGGGAAGGTTATTCGAGATTCCTCGACTTATTCATTCACACTCCCACACCCACACATGAGAAGTTTTTGGCATCGTTGGAACAGTCCCAAGAGACCCTAAAGATCTATCCGACGGGGCTTGAGCTCAGGACTTGCTACTCAAGAATCAGCATTTTCTGAATTTTACAATTTTTATATGAATCATCAGAAAAAAATTCTTTTGGTGTTTACAATTAAAGACATGGTGTTTGACCATGTCATCTTTAAATGGCTGCCTGATAAATACAGGCATCATCCCTTTCAACATGAAGTTATTTACAAGCATGATACATGTTTCTGCTCAAAATATACACAATCCTGATGATGAGTGCGAGCATCTAATTTGCGCACCTCTCTCAAGCTTTACAATGGCCAAGTTACTACTGTGACCAAAAAATTGGATACAAGCTGCAACTTTAACCGTTCTTATAGAGTTCCCGGCCAATCAGCATCCTCCGTATTTCGCACGTCCCAGCACCGATTTCATAAAGTTTTGCATCTCGTAGAAGTCTCCCTGTTGGATATTCATTGATATAGCCATTGCCACCAAGACATTGTATTGCCTGCATAATGGAACAAGAGATAATATTTTGAAATCCCTACATAGAGTAGGCAGCATAGCATCTACTAAAGAGAACAGTTATCCACTATACAGGGATAAAAAAGGTCTGAGCATTGACCCTATGACAACTCCATAGCAGCCTTCTCTCTCCCGCATTTGAACCGTACTACCCCTCACTCCCGGTAGCTAGATTTTAGAGAAGTGTGATGTATCACATGCAAAAGCATGCGTCAACCGCATTATTCTATATAATGCATGCACTTGTCATAATATAAGAGTGGTCACATTTCTCTTAACAATAGTTGTGTGTGATATAGAAAGAACAAAGGAAAAACAATAATAGATTACATAATTGATGTTATAATATGTCTCTTTATCGTTAATATGTGCCTAAGCTACACTCGTCGTTCTATCACATTGATATGATGATGTGCAAAGTGCTAAGCCCCTCTGTTTCCTTTCCTCCTCGTTTGCCTTGAATATAAGAGTGGTCACATTTCTCTTACTAATAGTTGTGTGTGATATAGAAAGAACAAAGCCAAAACAATAGAAGATTGCATAATTGATTTTATAATCCGTCTCTTTGTCATTAATATGTGCCTAAGCTACACTCGTCGTTCTATCACATTGATATGATGATGTGCAAAGTGCTAAGCCCCTCTGTTTCCTTTCCTCCTCGTTTGCCTTGAATATAAGACTGGTCACATTTCTCTTACTAATAGTTGTGTGTGATATAGAAAGAACAAAGCCAAAACAATAGAAGATTGCATAATTGATTTTACAATCCGTCTCTTTATCATTAATATGTGCCTAAGCTACACTTGTCGTTCTATCACATTGATATGATGATGTGCAAAGTGCTAAGCCCCTCTGTTACCTTTCCACCTCATTTGCCTTGTGCTTCTTTCCTTCAAAAGCCCTCTCGGATGTTCCGCAATTCTTGTACATGTATTAAGCAAAGTTCACAGAAAGGCCGTACTGTAGTCATAGGGTAAGAATGGAATCTTTGAGCTTTCTCTGGAGGGACTTCACCTCCTCGAGTGTTGAGGAAACTTGAGAACAAGCAATTTTCTTAAACCTTTTTGAAAGACAAACGCTACTAATCATAACTAAATAATTTCTTGATTGACAAAAAATAGTGGTAGCTAACTCAATAGAAAAATCAATGATGAAATCATTCCTAAAAGAGTAATGGAGAATGCAATTCTAACTTTAATTTTATTAATTAAATCTAGTGAGAGGCCCCCAACCCCTTAAGAGCAGGGTACCTTTGATAGGTGCAATCATGCAAGGACAAAGGCAATGTCTTAGACCTTCAAGATTGGAAACCAGTAATGGAGAATGCAACTCTAACTTTAATTTTATATATTGAATCTTGTGCAAGGCCCCCGACCCCTTAGGAGCAGGGTACCTTTGATAGGTGCAATCCTCTAAGGACTAAGGCAACGTCTTAATCCTTACCAGATTGGAAACCTTTCAAAGGTACCCTGCTCTCAAGGAGTCAGGGGCGGCACACTGGTATGAGAGCACCAAGTTGTCGATGCAACCCATTCAAAAAAATATAATCGAGAGTCCAATTCTAGGTAAGGAAATGAATGGCTCTTTACTCTCCAACTGCCATGCATAAGAGAAATAATTTTTCCTTCACATGCACAGCACAAACCCATACCCTGAGACCGATATCTTTTCTACACATACCTCTAGAGCCACTTTTGTGGCATTCTCTGATGTGAAAAGAATAGCTGCTGCACAATCCTGGGTCACCACCAACCAAAAGCTTTCAGACTTGCAGGAAATTTTATCGTAAAAGCAGAACACACAATTTCAGCAAACAATACTACTTTCATCTTGGCCAGATTTTAAATTCTGTTCCTCTTTATAACACCGAGCATTCTGGCCCCAACTCATATCACTTTGAACCCACATTTGTTTCTTATAGATCAGACATCAGAAACTAAATGGGCACACACCTTTGTAGGAAAAAATATATTACACAGAATTTCCAGCAAATGATGCTTCCATGTTGGGAAAGTTCTTGTCTTGTTGGACAGTTCTTCTATTACACCAGATGGTGGTGATAGTCGGGCGACTTGCTTAGATGTTCACTCCGAGAGCACAAGACAGCTGATGGAGCTAAAAACTGTGTATACTAAATCAAAAGAACATTGGAGACAAGATAAGGTAGATCATAGTTTGTTAGAGTTGGGCATCTCTCTGGATTTGTCCAGTCCATCCCTGTATCTCCCAAGGGACAAGTAATAGGGAGTGGGGGCCATTTTGTGGCTGTGCCCGGCTGGAGTGAGATACTTTTCTCATGTCAGGATATTTCTAGTCATGTGTAGCCCGGGTTTTGGCTCTATCTGTGGCCATTTAGGCTCCTGCTGGATGGGACTATTTTTCCCTGAGCCCTATTGGTCTCTGCTGCCCTATATTCCCGTTTCCTATTTTCCCATGCCGTCAAGCAAAAACACCGACGTCTAAAACCCTGACAGAGATTAGCCATGAGACAACATTAGCGGTTATTTTTGCTTTGAAATGATGGATTGTATGATCAGAAATTAAAATGGCCCCTTTTTGGGAGACATAAATAAGTTTTTTAATGAAAGTGATGAGAAAGTACGCCCGAAAATTTTCTCTCTCTTTTTCACGCACTATGAAGTCAAGACAAACACCGCCCTCTTTTGTATGCAATATGTCTAATGCTACCGGCCTGATACCATCTTTAACATGTTAGAAACTTCTTCCATGAGACACACTAGTCAATTGTTTTCTTTCTCACAAAAAAGATCCTTCTATTTTTAATCTGCCCAGTGGGCTACATCTTCCCCATCAAGAGGGTAAGGCCACTAGACTCGTCTGAAGCACTCTGGCCACCATATTGGATCTGCCACAAACTGCTGATGTGTCAACCACTGAAGACAAAGGGGGTTAGGACTCCCTGATCCCAACCCAAGCCAACCTGTAGATCCTAGCCGAGGGAGCTAAACCCTAGCAGAAGAAGAAGCAAAAGAAGTTTTACCAACTTGCTAAAGCTGGCCGAGAGGCCTAAAAGACAAAATGGGTTAGAATTAAAAATCCTAACCCAACCAACTTGCAAAACCTTGGCCGAGGGGCCTAGACATAAAACAAAGTAGGACCCACACACACTCTCAGTAAATTGCGTGGAGCGTGATGATGTGGCAGCCAGCCCGCAATTCGCTGAAGTAGCAAACGATGTGGCCTATTGTACAGACCAGCTCTTAGGCTTGCTTTTGGGACCAGATTCTTTTGAATCGGTTGCTTTTTATGTTCTGCTTTTAAGTGAGACCAAGGGCCCTCAAATAAGTGTGTTGGGCTCTCTTTGGCATTCTACCCGTGGCAGAAGCAGAGCAGAGCCACAAGGTTGTGCCTTGTTTGGGGCCAGTACCGTCTGGGAGTGGAACTTCGCCACTCCATGTCTCTAATCTCTCTCTTTCAGTTCAGTTGTTTTGAGGTGCTAAATGTCTGTTCCAGTCTCTTCTTTTCAGTTAGCATGTGGTGCCCTCTTGTTACAAGGTGAAAGCATGTTAACCTGTCGCGCTTTTTGTGCTAGTTAGCAGTTTCAAGTTAGCACATCTTCAAAAAGTTGGGCGTCCGGTAAATTTTTTACAAATAATATCAAAATTTGTCGGAGGTTGTACATTTGGATTCCTTGTTTCAAGTGCTTTCTATTGATATATCATATGTCATAGATCTTGGAGATGTAGCTCAAGTTATTGTACTAGTTAGCATATGTCAAAATTGTGCTAGTTAGCATTGTCCGGGACATGAAAAAGCATGACAGGTTAACATGCTTTCACCCTACATTGGTATCAAAGCTTCATGCGTGTGCTTTTCTAAGCATACCGGTCCCTCAAGAGCAGACAACGTAAGATGGCGCTTTCAAAATCTTCAGAAGTTTTTTCCCCTTTTTCAGGAGAAGTGATGAGGGAGTCATTGAATATCTCATGGCCATACATTTTAGTTAGTTAAGGGGGGAGTGTTTTTCGACACTGTGTAATCACTTTTGGCAACGGATCGGACGGAAACACGGAGAGAACTGCAATTTACACACTCGGTAACACTTTGTACTTCAAAACACTTGAATAAAAGAGAGAGAACTCGTCCCGGTGCGGTGGAGTTCCGAGCCTATACGCGTTGGCCCCAAAGATTGGCGCCCCTTTCAGTATTTCTTTATTATTGATATGCAAGAGTACAATTCTCGTTGGGTCCAGATCTTTTAGCTCTGCGTCCAAATGCTTGAAAGAATGGCCCTAGGGGCACTTAGAAAGAGTACAAGGGATGCCAAAAGCAGAGTCCCAAAAGCTGTTAACTCAAAAGCTTGTGTGATCTGTCTCTCTTGGGAGTTTTCTACAACGTTAAAACTCTCTTCTTCTTCTTCCTCTCTCTCTCTCTCTCTCTCTCTCTCTCTCTCTCTCGGGAGTTTCTCAACACTCGGGATGGATTTTCAGCGCACACTGGTGTAGAGTCACAGCAGGCAGCGCGCGCGGTTTGGGGAGGGAGCAGTACAGCAGGACGTCCACGCAGGCAGCCCCATGGCGAGGAGCTGCTGCAGCCCCATCGCGAGGACTCTCTCTCTCTCTCTCTCTCTCTCTCTCTCTCTCTCTCTCTCTCTCAGTGAGGCAGTGAGGCAACGGGCTCACGCAGGAGACGCGGTACTCGCAGACACTGGGCGCGTGTAGTCCGTGACTCCCTACGCGTAGAAGGTCCTCGGCACCCCTCCTTTACCTACGCGTAGAAGGTCTTCCATTTTCTACGTTAAAGTTTAAAGGTTTTCTAAGCCTTGAAATAAACTTTTAAAGTTTAAAGGCTTATAAGCTTTAAAATAAACTTTTAAAGTTTGCCTTATTCTCAGTCCCTTACCTTAGTACCCTACCCCACATTTGCGGGGCGGGTTCGATGGATCCGCTTACCAAAGGGGAAGGGCCGGGTGTAGATAGCTACACCACCCCAAAAAAATCAACAGCCACATTTAAGCGGAGAAACAGAGATACAGTACTATCACCAGGATCATTACGAGTGGGGAAAACATCCAAGGTACATGATGAACTAATGATGGAGAAGGTCCAGATGATGCTCAAATCAGAGCTAAACTACATGAGAGATGACATCAAGAAGGAAATGCACGCGAGCGCGGAGAGCTACAGGAACTCCATGTATGGAGACATGATGAGAGAACTAAGGGGAGAGACCCGGGGGATACAAAATGAGGAGGTTCAGATCTTGAAAATAGAACTACGAAACCTAATCAAGGCCGAAGTAAATGTAACAGAATGCGTTATGCAAAAGAAACTTGATGAGGCAGTAGCAAGTTTCGAAGCATGGAGAACAAATATGGAAAAGCACATGAGGGAAAAAGATGCAATAATCGAGGAGCTAAAAGGAGAACTTGCGGCCTGCAAATCTGCAACTAAGGAGAAGGGAGACGACCAACCTTCGGTGCCCAAGGAGCTTGAGGACATGAAGGATCAAATGAAAGCTCTACGGGAAGAAGATGAACAGAAATCGAAAACGGCATCCTCATGGGCGGAACTTCTTTTTAAGACACAAGAAAAGGTTGATGAAGCAGAGAAATGGATTGAGGATGCGAAGAAAGGGAAGGCCCAGATGCTCGAGACCACACCTACTTCTACCATTATTAATATGACAATTGAGGAAGAGCAAAAAAGGAAGAATCGGGCTCTACATGTGCGGGTAACAGGACTCAAAGACAAAGAGAATGTAGATGAAGAAGTGAAGGAACTGCTACAACGCATGGGCATCACAGAGCCTACTCACACAAGTGCATGGAGAGTGGGCAAGAAAGGAATCGATGAGAAGGGAAACGTAAAGGATAGGGCACTTATTCTCCGCTTCCCGAATATAGAAATAAGGAAAGAATTCCTAAAGAAGAGGCCAACTCTTAAGAAAACCGGTATCTTCTTGGGAGATGATCTTACATTGGCACAAGTGTTGATGCCAGAGATCAGGGCAGCAAGAGAAAAGGGAAAAATCGCCTTTTATAGAGGAGGGAAAGTAGTGGTTCTGGAAAAGAGCTCAGCATGATGGTGCGAGACCTATGGGGCGACGCTACAGATAGCGGCGTGGAATTGTAATGGATCATATAGGCTAGATGTAGGTGCCTTTGAAGACAGCTTTAGGGACAAAGACATAGTTTTCTACTCATAGACACACCAGATACCGGGACAGCGTATGCCACATGTGAAGGGTTATTTATGGGAAACAGCTAGTCGACCAGACAAGAGATCTCTACAGGGTAGCCGGGGTTCAGGAGGAGTAGCAATCTTATTTAAAGAGGAGCTGAAGCCACTACTACATATTATCTGGAAAGATGAGCAAGCAAGGTATATGCGGGTGAGAATGAGAGCCGAGACAGGTAGATTTCTATATATCGCTATATGCTACTTCCCTCCAAGTACCTCAGTCTACTCCTCACCTAAAGGACAATCCCCTTTCTCCATATTGAATAATGACATATGGGAGTTCTCTAGAGATGGAGACATCGTTCTCTTAGGAGACTTTAATGCCAGAACGGCCAACTCTCAAGCAGTATCTATGATACTTCTGAAGAAATGCTCAAAGAAGTGGATTTATCACGGAGGGGGCTTACTAGAAACTCACAGGATAAAGAACACACTGAATATGGGAGACATCTCATGGAGATGGCAACCATACATGGTTTGGCCATACTTCATGGTCTAGAGAATTTCCCGTTGTCTGGGGGATTCACATGCTTCCCACATAGGCATGGGGCCAGTACAGTGGACTATGTCATGACTTCACCAAGCTTTATTTCTAGTATCAAGGACTTTAAGGTGTGACCCAAACCGGTTGGGATTGCAGTGGATCATGCTCTCTTGACCTTATCAATCTCCTTCCAATACAATGCCTCTCAAGTACAAAGGAAGAAGACACACACAAGATATACTTTCACGCCAGAAACTGACTCAGTCTATGTGGAAAAAGATCTATAATAGGATGTGGGCAGCCGAGCCAGTATATACTGTAGAGGAGATTACTTCTCAGTTAACAGAGATACTACATGGAGCAGCACAAAACCCACATACTCAACCTGCTCAGAAGAGAGGAGCTGGGAACATGCCTCAAAACAGCTGGTATGACGAGGAATGCAGAGAGACGAGAACCCAGGTCCAGAAAGAGCTTACACTTGGGATCATCACATATAAGAAGTCTCGGATTGCTCTTCGGCGTATAGTACATCACAAGAAAAGGGCATTTTTAGCCAAACTGGAGAAGGATTTATATCAGCTCTTCTTGAGTCAGGACTCACATGAAGCATGGCGCTTATTTCGAGAGCACTCACCGCCTCCGACGATTACTTCTCCTGAGATCTGGGGTCAATATGTAACATCATTATATATGGTATCTGGACAGCCTCCATTACCAGATCCGCTAGAGCCATGCCCTACTACTAGTACTTTCTTTACTACGGAAATGGTGGAAAAAGCCATTGATAAGATGAAGACAAGAAGAGCATATGATCATGATGGTTTAGTAGCTGAACATCTGATCCATGCCAGGGATCTACTTTCAGAAGTCCTTGCTCGTCTGTGTAATCGGGTCATGTGTGAAGGATTACCTAATCTTGGAAATTATCTACTATCGTACCTATTTTCAAGTCAGGGGATCCTATGATACCCGGGAACTACCGTACCATTATGGTAGGTCACACTTTGACCCGATTGTACACATCCATTCTTGAACAAAAATTGAGTAGATGGGCGGAGAATGAGGGCATAAGAGCAACAGGACAAGCTGGATTCAGAAGGGGTTATTCCACTTTAGATCATATTCTTACGCTAAGAGCCAATATTGAGGAAGGAAGAGCAAACGGGAGAAGGATGTATTGTTGCTTTGTGGATTTTCAGAAAGCTTTTGATACAGTACCAAGGGCCAGATTGATGCGCAGGATGCAAGAGTTAGGAGTCCCCAAAGAGATTATATGGGGGATCATGGCTTTATACGGGTCAGTAATGGGGTATGTACGTACTCCAGAAGGGGATTCCGACATTGTTCATTCCACCGTTGGAGTAAAGCAGGGATGCCCACTGTCCCCTACTTTATTTGGTATGTACATAGATGAGGTATCAGATTACATCGATAGAGAGGGTGACAAAGGGGCTCAACTTGCAAGGTCATGGATCCCTTTGTTGTTGTATGCAGATGATATTGTACTGATAGCAGAATCACCAGATGGAATGCAGAGGCAACTAAATGCATTACATAAATTCGCGGAGGACAGTGGACTGTCGGTAAACTTGGGTAAAACCAAAGTTATGGTGTTTAACACCACACTGCAGTGGGTTAGGAGATCGGCACCTACATTTACATATGGCCAGGATACAGTAGAGTACACAGATGCATACACATACCTTGGGGTGGTATTTGCAGGACCGAAGTTTACTCTTAAGAAAGCAGCCGATGCTAGATTATCCAGAGCCTCTGCGGCCTTGGGAGGGTTGGAGAGGATGTGTTCACAAGTGCAGTTTCAAGAACCACGAACAAAACTTTGGCTTTTTGATACTGTGGTGGCTTCGGCTATGCTTTATGGGGTCCAGATTTGGGGACCACCTGTGGATCAGGATAATTGGAAGTCAATGGAGAGACCTCTGGTATCTATGATTTCCCGAATGATTAGAGCCAAGGCCTCCGTACCACACGCGATAAACTGAGCGGAACTAGCGGCCCCTCCGTTAGAAATTGAAGCTCTTACCAGATTAGTGTCCTTTCTACATGGTTTCTAGGATACAAATAATTGCCGATATACTAAACTGGCCCTTGAATCCTCTCGACAATTAGCAATGAAAGGGGATACATCATGCTGGTATGCGCAATTGTCCTCGTGGTTTCAGAGACATGGGTTCAGTATGGAAAGATTACCCCCCTTCCAATACTCTCTTGAGGCTCCATCACTGGCAATTACACGAACAGAGATTAATAAAATCATTCGACAGGATCTTATACAGTTGGATACTAAGAGGACATGGGTAGACCCTACACAAGAACTAGGCACGAAGATGGCCAAATACAAAGAAAACTTCCTACAACTATCTGAAGATGGATTTGTGATTCGCCCGAGTTACATGGATACCCACCTGTCTCATGGTTTGAGATGTGCTATTGGTCAGATTCGCACATCCTCACACCAGTTGGAAATTGAATTTGGCAGATTTAGGGGAATCCCACCTGAGAGCAGAATTTGCAAGTTGTGCGGGATGGAGCCGGAGACAGAATTACACTATATATGCCATTGCACAGTATACTATGAGATACGGGGGCGTTTTCATTGCCTTTTTAAAGAAGGCTTTGGACCTCTAGATAGAATCATGCAATACCAAGATCAAAGATGCTTAGGCTTGTACCTAATGGAACTACATCGGCACAGGGATAATCTAATGAGAAGACAAAGAGCACTACAGCCTTAGAGGCAGATCACAGATTTCTTCGGATCGAGAGAAGCAGGAGTGGACGGAGAAACAAGAGGCCAACAGCCAACATGAAGGAGTACCAATATTCATACCAAAGGCACCCTAATTGACAGAGCGACTGAGCTTAGGAAATCAAGACGACCACAACCAAGATGCAGAAGCACACTCCATCGGAGGAGACTACAACAAAGGATTAGAAGCATTCTAGCCAGACACCTAGAATGCTCCTAAGAAGTCTATTTACTACTTTGTATTTAGTTTTTCACATTTATTTTCACTCTTTCACACTTTTCACACTTAGTACTTTAGTACTAAGGTACCCAGACATTGTAACAGATTCACCACTTTTGTGTCAGTTTGGTCTCATAGGTCATTCTGGCCTTTTGAAGACATTTAATATAACATTTCATTTCATTTCTCTCTCTCTCTCTCTCTCTCTCTCTCTCTCTCTCTCTCTCTCTCTCTCTCTCTCTCTCTCTCTCTCTCTCTCTCTTTTCTGGTTTTTAGTTTTTTGTACTTTATGTACTCAGTACCACGTGCTATTATCCGAGCAGAGCTAGTTGCCTCCCCCACTAGTGGTTGAGGCGCTCACCAAAAGTCACGTGACGTGTGACCTCTTTCACCACAAGTCCAACATTCTCTGCTATCTGGAGTATGTTGCTGCCTGCTTGATCCTGCACCACAAGGAGATTCAGCATGTTGGTATGGGGAGATGATATCATGGTTCCAGGTGCATGGGTTCAGTATAGACAGATTGCCCCCCTTCCAATACTCACTGGATGCACCCTCCTTGACTCTTACACAGTCCGAGATCACCAGGCTCATCCGCTAGGACCTGACCCAGCTAGACACCAGGAGGACGTGGATACAGCCAGCACAGGAGCTGGGCACGAAGATGGCTGTCTACAGAGAGCAACTTCTCGAGCTTACGGCGGACGGTTTTGTGACGAGGCCCAAATACATGGACACCCACTTGTATCATGGGATACGGTGTGCTATTGGCCAGATACGCACATTTTCACACCAGCTGCAGATTGAGACTGGGAGATACAATGGAGTATCAACAGAGGCCAAGACATGCCCCCTGTGTGACATGGAGCCTGAGACAGAGTTACACTACACATGCCACTGCCCCGTCTACTACGAGATACGAGGCTGCTTCCACTACTTGTTCAGAGAGGGCTTTGGATCACTCTCCAAAGTCATGAGGTACGAGGATCAGAGATGCCTGGGTTTGTTTCTGCTCGAGCTGCACAGACACAGAGAGAGCCTAATGAGAGGAGAGGCCAGGCAGTCTCAGAGACACATCACAGACTTCTTTAGAGCAGACACTGGACACCCGGAGGAGCTACTACCACAGCAGATCTTGTCGCCTCTCACTAGAGGCACATTGATCGACCGAGCGATTGAGTTGGGAAGATCCAGATGCCCACGACTACGGAGGACTACATAGCATCGACGAAGGCTACATCAGAGGATTCGGATCACTTTGGCTTGACATGCACGACGCCCGGTCAGACTGCTGACCATGGAGGAGATTGATGAGATCCGCCAGCTATCAATGCTGGATCTCTTGTGACTTGTGATTTAGCTATCCAGGCTAGCTACTTAGTTTTCATAGTATTTATATTTTATCATTTTGTTACTCTGACTTTGTATAGGGTCCACCACATTGTAACGCTCTGGTCTCATAGGTCATTTTGGCCTTTTGAAGACGCTAATATAACATTTCATTTCATTTCATCATCTCTCTCTCTCTCTCTCTCTCTCTCTCTCTCTCTCTCTCTCTCTCTCTCTAGTGAGCTTCCTATTGTTTGGCTTAAGCCTGTGCAATTCATGAAAGCTCCTGAAGGTGGTATCTATGAATGCCCCGTGTACAAGACATTGTTGCGTGCAGCTCTCTCTCTCTCTCTCTCTCTCTCTCTCTCTCTCTCTCTCTCTCTCTCTCTCTCTCTCTCTCTCTCTTTCTTTCTTTTCAGGTTTTCAGTTTTTTGTACTTTTTGTACTCAAACACTATCAGATTCACCAATTGTAACTTTTGGTCTCATAAGTCACTTGGCCTCTTAAAGACGTTAATATAACATTCATTTTCTCTCTCTCTCTCTCTCTCTCTCTCTCTCTCTCTCTCTCTCTCTCTCTCTCTCTCCCCCCACCCCACCCAAGCCCCTCCCCTCGCGCAGCAGTATAGCCATTAGGGTTCGCGCTATTGCTATGTTTTGCCAGGTTGCGCCTCTCTCACTCTGTTCAGCAATGGGCAGTGACTCGGTACAATAAGTGTGTTTGAGGATGGACCAACCAGCCGATGTAGGGGATGACAACATTTATAAAACCCGCCTAAATCGAAAGTGACATTTAGGCGGAGGTTTCGAGAGAGCACGTTATCGCTAGGTTCTGTGAGAGCAGAGAAAATTTCTATAGTCAAAGATGAGAAGGTGCAGGTGATGATTAAGGCGGAGCTGAGCCTCTTGAGGGGTGACATTCAAAAAGAGATGTATGCAAATGCGGAAACTTACAAAAAAGCTATGTATGCAGATATGAGGGAAGAATTGGACAGAGAAATGCTTAGTAAGCGTGACAAGATGTAGACATCATTGAAGGCCGAAATGCAGACGATTGTGAGGGCAGAAGTGAATGTAATGGAATGTACGATGCAGAAAAGTTTAGAGGATGCACTTGCTATGTTTGAATCTTGGAGATTAAAAATGGAAGAACGCATGAATGAAAAGGATGCATTGATCGAAGCACTTAAAGGAGACCTTGCAGCTTGCAAAAATACCCCTGCAAAGGAGGCACAAAATCAACCCTCAATGATCAAGGAGCAGGTGAAAACTCTACGAGAAGAGGAAGAGCACAAGGCACAAACAACCTCTTCATGGACGGAGCACCTATTCAAAACACAAGAGAAGGTTGATAAAGCTGAAAAGTGGATCGAGGACGCAAAGAAAGGAAAGATAAGATGCCTGAAGCGACACCGACATCAACTATCAACTATCATCAATAAGAAAATTGAGGAGGAGAAAAAGAGAAAGACTAGAGCCCTTCATGTGTGTGTTACAGGTCCAAAGACACTAGAAAAGTAGAAGAAGAAGTGCAAGAGCTCTTGAAGCGCACGGGTATTTCTGAACCCACACAGACAGGTGCTTGGAGAGTTTGCAAGAAGGGAAGTGATGAGAAAGGAAGGCCCAAGGAAAGAGCACTCATTATACGTTTCCCTACACTGGAAGCTAGGAAGGAATTCCTAAAGAAGAGACAAACACAAGCAAACTGGGTATTGTTCGGTGATGACCTCAATCTTGGTACGACAGAAGAAGAGGGTGCTTCTAGCTCAGCTAGAGCACGATTTATATCAGTTGTTTTTGAGCCAGGATTCAAGCAATGCATGGAGACACTTCCATGAGCACTCCCCCCCACTGGTCATCACCTCTACGGAGGTATGGGGTCAGTATGCATCATCTCTCTACACAATCCCGAGGCAACCACCTCTTCCAGATCCACCTGAGCCATGCCCACATACGTGTGCTTTCTTAACCGCCAAGATGGTAAAGAAATCCATTGATAGGATGAAGACTAGGAGAGCATATGATCATGACGGCCTGGTAGCAGAGCATATTATACATGCCAGAGATTTGCTCCTCCCTCTGAAGTCGGGCTCTAGTCTCTCTACACTCAATGCTCATCATATCAGCTATTTTGGGGTGTGCTCCTAGAACGTCGTCACTGCCCAAGCTCAGTGTGTGGGTATGCCTTTGTTGCTGCATCCTGTAGTGTCTCTGTCAATATATAAGTGAGCTCCCTTAAAGGTCTAACCGGATCCTTAGTGCATAAGCTTCTGTAAATACCATCTATGTAGACAGAATCAGTATCTGAAGTAAAAGTGTATCGGGTATGCATAGGTGTCTGTGCCAATCGAGCTGTGTTGTACTAGAATGAGACGGTAAACGTGAGGAGAGCATGATCTACTGCTACCCCAATAGGCTTGGGCCCAATTGTAAAGTTCTGAATAGAGGGTATGAAACTGGGTTGAGCCAAAACATAATCCACTGTTCTGGCCCCATGTCTATGAGGAAAACAAGTGAACCCACTCGACCCTGGAAATCTTTGGAGGCCATTCAAGATGGCGAGTCCGTGTACAATCCCCAAATCTGTCAGATATGCTCCATATCCAGTGTGCTCTTCATTCTGCAAAACACCTGGCCTATCCCATATCACTAACATCCAATTCTCTCAAAATTTCCCATGAGGTATCATAAAAAGCTGTCTGAGATTGGCCCGTCTTGGCATTGAAGTCTCCCAAAAGAATGACATCTCCATCCCTAGAGAACTCCCATAAGTCCTCATCCAATATCATATGTCGTGACTCCCCCTTGGGTGATGCATAATGAGATGTGCTGGGAGCAAATTAGCATATTGCAATGTAGAGTGGCCTCCCTGTCTCCGCTCTCACTCTGACCCACATATATCTGGCCTGCCCTCCAAACAACACGAATGAGGGGTTGCAGCTCCTCCTTAAATAGGACTACCACACCTCCTGACCCTCGTCCTCTATGAGTTGATCTCACTTCCTGCCTACAAGTAGTCTCCCAATGGTATCCCATAACTCTAGCTAATGTGCCACCATGCGTTTCTCAGTAAAAAATAATGTCTCTTCCCTTAAAGCTATCCTCAAATGCGCCTACATCTAGCTTCATTGATCCATTCCATCTCCATGCTGCCATTTTAAGGTTGGTTCCATAGGTCTCACACCGTCATGTGGTGGATTTTTATAACACCACTACTCTTCCTTCCCTGGAGAAAGCAATTTTCCCTCTCTCCCTCGCCGCCTTGATCTCTAGCATCAACTCTTGCATGTGTGAGGGTCTACCTGATACTTGGAGTTTGTCCATGATCGTACCTATCTTCAAGCCAGGGGACCCTATGGAGCCTGGGAACTACTGCACTATCATGATTGGACACACATTGGCATGGTTGTATGCATCCATCCTTGAGCAACAACTGAGTAGATGGGCAGAGAGAGAGAGGATCTACGGGCAGCAGGACAGGCGGGTTTCAGGAGAGGGTTCTCTACTCTTGATCATATTCTAACACTCAGAGACATTATTGAGGAGGGGAGATCACGTGGGAGACGGCTCTATTGTTGCTTTGTGGACTTCCGCAAAGCCCTCGATACAGTTCCCAGAGTTAGATTGATGCGCAGACTGCAGGAGATGGGGCTACTGAATGAGTTGATCTGGGAACGCACTCTAGAGGGGATTTCTGATTTGGTTCGCTCCACTATTGGGGTGAAACAGGGTTGCCCGCTATCTCCTACACTATTTGGCATGTGGATGAGGTTGCTGACTACATTGAGAGGGATGGTGATAGAGGATCACAGTTGGCAGGGACATGGATCCCAATATTGTTATATGTTGATAATATGGTGTTGATTTCCGACTCCCAAAGGGGATGCAACATCATTTAGATGCTTTGTCCACATTTGCCCACGATAGTGGATCGTATGTTAACCTGGGGAAACCCAAGGTTATGGTGTTTAACGCCACACCACAATGGGTCAGGAGGTCAGCACCCACTTTTACATATGGCCAAGAGAGGTTGGGTAGTCTTCAGTGGACCGGCGTTTTCATTAAGGAAAGCAGCATAGACTAGAATGATGAGAGCTTATGCAGCCTTCGGAGAACTGGAGAAGATGTGTTCACAGGTTCAGTTTTAGGAACCTCGAACATAGCTGTGGCTTTTTGACACTCTAGTGGCTTCAGCTATGCTCTATGGGGTTCAGATTTGGGGGCCCTCAGTAGACCACCAGGGCAGATCCGGTAGCATCGATGGATGGAGATGTATGGAGAGGCCTCTAGTCTCTATGATCTCTCGGATGATTCGGGCTAAGGCTTTAGTGCCACATGAGATTATTCGAGCTGAGCTAGTTGGCCCCCCTCTGGTAGTTGAGGCCCTTACTAGATCAACTTCCTTCATGCATAATTTATGGGACCTCCCTAGAGACAGATATGCTCGGTTAGCCCTTGAGTCATCCCGACAGCTAGCGCTACAAGGGGACACAGCATGTTGGTATGGGCAAATGACATCATGGTTTCAGTCACATGGCTTTAGCATGGATAGACTGCCTCCATTCCAGTAATCCTTGGATGCACCTTCCCTTTCTCTCACACGGAACGAGATCACTAGATTTATACGTCAGGATTTGATTCAACTAAAGCACATGGATACAGCCGGTACAAGAGTTGGGCACGAAGATGGATTTCTATAGAGAGCGTCTCCTCCAACTAACAGAGGATGGATATGTGATCAGACCGGCCTATATGGACACTCAGTTATCCTATGGGTTACGATGTGCTATTGGTCAGATGCGCACATCATCGCATCAGCTAAAGATTGAAATTGGTAGATTTAGGAGAGTACCAACAGAAGCCAGGATATGCCAGTTATGTCATATAGAGCCAGAGACAAAGCTACATCACATTTGTCATTGTCCGATATACTATGAGATACGAGGTCGCTTTCATTGTCTATTCAGAGAAGGCTTTGGACCGTTGGCTAGAGTCATGAGATATTAGGATCAAAGATGCCTCGAGTTGTTTTAGCTAGAGCTGCGTAGACACAGGGAGAGTCTCTTGAGGAGACTAGGCAATGGGAGACGTTCACAGAGGGAGATCACTGACTTCTTTAGGGCAGGGACTCAGCAGTCAGATGAGCATGCTTCACAGAAGATTTCAAAGCCCATTTCTACCAGAGGTATATTAGTGGACAGAGCCACTGAGCTCGAGAGAGCTAGATGCCCACGTCTACGGGAGCGACCACGAAATTGATGGAGGCTCCATCAAAGAATCAGGACTATTCTAGCACGACATGCGAGACGCCCAGTACGACTATTTACATAGGCGGACATTGACGAAGCTCTTCAGCGACCAATGCAATACTTTCTCGGGCAACGCCCAATGCCGGGCATCCTCGGGCATGGATGATGATGATGATGATTTCAATCTGACGATTTTAATCTTTTAGTTTAGTCTTTCACTTTACTTCATTTTATTTATATACCCAGACATTGGATTAGAGCCACAAGGATTGTATCAATTTGGTCTCATAGGTCATTTAGGCCTTTTGAAGACGTTTAGTACAACATTTCATTTCATCTCTCTCTCTCTCTCTCTCTCTCTCTCTCTCTCTCTCTCTCTCTCTTCAAAACTCACGTGAGGCATGGAGGCTCTTTCATGAGCACTCCCTCCCCCCCTGCCATCACTTCTACAGAGGCCTGGGGCCAGTATGTGTAAGGTCCCCACCCCGTTGTATCAAACAACGGATCTGATGGTAAACCTGGTGGCCACTAGATCTATAGCGGAAGCAAACAAAATGGTTCAGGGTTCAACTAGCGAACGATATCTCATCACAAAGTGAGTCGAGTTCGAGCCTACTAGTAACGAGATCTAGCTCCACTTCGCAGGGGAAGCGTACTTAACTATCTAGCGATCCTAAGACCCACCTTCCAAGACGAGAGAAACCCCGAGCGCCTTTTTCCCCATGTTTCAGAGGCACGTACACTCGAGATTTCACCGCTCTAGGGGCAATGAGTATTACTAATATCGAAGTAAGCACAATGGGGACAGAGAGTTCCCGACCAATCGGGACCACCCATCTCGTAGGCATTGGCAACCTGAGCCAAGCCCCCACTTTCCACCCCCACACTCACACTTCCTTGTGTGACCTAATTACTACCACAAAGGTTGTTCAACATAAAGATTCCTTGTTTAATTCTGAATCCCATTGTTCGTTAATACAGCCCTTCAACCAGTATTGCAAACAACACCAAGACAGAATTCTAATAAAAATTCTACTCAAACTTATTCATATAAGTTCCAATGTTCTGGAGGTACAACATCCCCCCTCCAGCGAGAGTTTACTCCTCCCGTTGTCGCCTAGCTGCCCATACAACTAGGTATGTCCACCGCATAGAAAGCACGACATGGACATTCCCACCGCTTAACCAACAGACGTGGGTATCCATCGCTTAACCAGTAGTCGTGGATTCAAGAGCCCTTAACCAGGAACTCTGCCCCTGTGATCAGAGGGGGGTTCATGACTAATTCAACATTGGAAATAGAATGAACATGCCAAGCTAAATTTTCCCTAGCAGACATTCTTTCCTATTGCAAACAGCATACCCATCAATCATTTCTTTCCTACTTTTTACTTAAATGTACTATGCTTTCAATGCCGAGGTTCTGTCGGATTTCTCCAACATGTTCGGGGATATGTTCATTCCTAACTAATCGTATGCAATGTTAATTAAACAACTTGAATAGAAATTGGGACCTACCTCTTCCATTTCTTCGTCAATAGCCCGTGAGATGGCCGGTATTTGCTCGTCCATGGGAATCTTTTCTTTTCCGTTGACATTGCTTGTTCCCGCCTCGCGATCGTGGGCTCCACCGAAGCGAGTTCTCTTAACCGGGGCCATTTTTCTCACTACTTAAATGATAGACTTGAAAAAAAAGAGCTAAGGTCCGAGATTAACACGACGAACCAATCGGCAGATTAGATTTATTAAAGACTCCTCCTTATGCACGAGGTTAGATTTTTCCCTTTTTGCCCTAGCAATTTAAGGGTAATTCTGTATCCACCCTAGGGGAAACGACTCTAAGGTTAATTACTTGGCTTAGATGATTAAGAAATTCAGAGTTTTTCTAATTGATTCACGAAAGATATGAAGTAAGCAAGCTCATTCATTTTCCTAAAGCAATGTGAAGGTGCAGAGTGACCGCAGGCATGTGTGATGAAAAAACCTTCTTCTTATTGGACTAATGATGGATTAATTTTCAGCCTTAATCGCATCTAAATGTGGGAGAAGATTAAGTATAATTTAGTTACAACTCTATTGAGTAGTGAAAGATTGAATTCTGACAAATCTACACTATTACTAGCTGCCAATATATTGACTATACCGCTAGAGAGAGAATCTTTCCTAATCATGTATTAATCCTTGATTAAGGATGATGAATGGCTGAATAAATTAACTAAATGAATGATAATTATGTAATGAAGTATAGCTATGAAAACTTAGAGAGCAGCTATAGAGAATTATAGCTAAAAGTAGGCATAGTAGACAAGAATTACGAGTGGGTAATGATGATATTAAGAAGAGCAGTAATTAAACCATAATTACCGTGATTAGGGGTTGAGAATCCTCTTAAATTTTTGATGCAATGAATCCTCAAGATGGGAATTTCGGCAACACTTCCCTCCTTGCTTCTCCTTCAAAAGCTGTGTGTGCCAGCAGCACCTTCCCAGTGTGTGGGTGTGTAAGTATGCAATGTGTGTGTGTGTGTGTGTGCAGGTCTTTAAATAGGCTCCTACAGGCTGAAAATCGCTCTGGGTTGCTAAATGCATTTGGGAGCTTCTCCAGTTAAGCATGGCAAGTCCAGTTCCCTGCCCACCAAGTGTCAGGTTGGCTTGGTTAACTGGTTCTGAGACTGAGTTGCAGGCTTGGCAGCTTTCCCAAGACTCCCACAAAGCAAGAGGGCGTCCCCTAGCTGCTAAAGCTGATCTGGAGTGGCCTGGGACCTGTTCCCACACAGTCCCGGGCCCACGGTACCTCCCCGGACAATTTTTAGGAAAATTGGTTCTAGGCTAAAACGGGTCATACGAATCGGATTTTGATGCCAAAAATTGCTATAGCAAGCTCTAACGAAGGCGTACTGGCCCGAGTACCTGCCATATTTAGTAGCCCACCGGGGTCCGAAAATGCATTTTTTTCAAATTCGGGGTACTGGTGCAGATTTTCGAGACGGTCAAAACTAGACGGGTCGGGTGACCAAAAACTTACTATATTTGAAAAATTTTCACAAAAATTATTTTAATTCACATTTCGAAGTTTTATGACATTTTAAACATCATGGCACTGACAGAATTCGGAAAACTGCTAAAAATAGTAACTTTTTTCCATTATGATCATTTCATGGTACAAGGGTCCTCTTTTTGGTTGGGGTCAGAGACCTTATAACCTCCCCAACGTGGAAAATTTGAGATGTCCTCATCTCAAGAATACATCTGGATAAACCCTATGCTAACTACTTGGGTACATATATCCTTTGTCTAAAGTAAAGATATCCTTTGATAATAGAGTAGTCTTTAGCTTTATGCGTCTTATTCTGCTGAACTTTGATGAGATTCTGGTGCTTGATTTATTGCTCACTAGGATTAGCAGTTGCATCATACATTGCTGCTCTCTCATCAGCTTCATCACCCGCAGTTGGTTGTCTCACTGCGGCATTAGCGAAAGCTCTACTTCCTTGTCCTATGTTTCCTCTTCCTCGGCCTCCTCTTCCGTTTGGTTGACCTCGCCCGTTGGCGTTCAGAGGTACATTATTAGCACCGGATGTTTGGGAAATCCTTTTTGGACATCGACTTTTGTAATGTCCATACTCCTGACACTCAAAGCATCTTATATTGGGAAACTCGGTAGCTGTCGTGGTAGTTACTACCGGACGATGGTTGTATGCAGGGTTGATTGGTCTGTTACTCCAGTTGTCTGTCCTGGCCCTCTTTGACAAATAGTATTCACTATCTTGGGTAGTCCTCTGAATCTCCTTAGCTAACGGTTTGGCCCTTAGCAAGGCATCTTGCAAAGTTACTGGCCTAAGAGCTTCTAGTCGGCTGTTCAGGGGGTCGACGAGTCCTTGGCAGAACCGTGCTACCTGTTGTTCCAATGTCATCTTAGGAGCGTATCTCCGAAGAGTGACAAACTTTGAATAATATTCTTCCACAGATGAAGTCAGCTGCCGAAGGGAAAAGAACTCGTTCATCTTCAAGGTTTTATAGGCGGGTGGTAAATAACGCCCCATTATCGCAGCTTTGATGTCTTCCCAAGATTGGGAAGATCCCTTGATATCCAAGTCCCTGCAATGTTGTTTCCACCAGATCTTGGCATCACCAGACAAGCGGAACATTGCAAGCATGGTTTGGTTCTCGGGTTGAGTTCTCGCAGCTTCGAAATAGTCATCCATAGCCTCCATCCATACTTCTGCATCTCTTACCACATTTTCCCCTTCGCCTTTAAAGGTTGGAGGCTGAGCTTGTTTAAGGAGGAGCTTCTTCTCTTGCGCTGCCGAGTAGAGAGCAGCAGGCGATGCCTATCCAATGGTATAAAACTCATTACTATAGCACTCTTCTCAAATGAACCTAAGCTTTTCCATACTCAAGAAGAAATTTAACTTTTGGGCTTAACCAGCCTACTTAATCTGTACATCTATCACAAAGGATTTCAACCATTCCACCATTTAAATTCCATTGAATACATCCAAAATTGTCCGATAAATAATGGTAAAAACTTTACTCGAGAGCTTTGATCCATACTTAAAACTTTATGTGCATCAACACGCTACCTGCCCGCAGCACTAGTCGCACCAAGGACTTCTCAAAAAAAAAACATCATGTGGAACCCACTGAATCCCGACAAGCTCAACGAGTAAAACTCTTCAACATCACTCAGGAGACAATCCACTAGACAAATCCAATGTCATTATTCTGCGAAACATCATGCTCAAGCTTTGAGTATGAGCTATCCTACAATCCCTTAGTTTTTAAAATTTCAAACAACATCATTTTCCAATTCGTAAACCTATAGCTCTGATACCAAGTGTGAGGTCCCCACCCCGTCGTATCAAACAACGGATCTGATGGTAAACCTGGTGGCCACTAGATCTATAGCGGAAGCAAACAAAATGGTTCAGGGTTCAACTAGCGGACGATATCTCATCACAAAGTGAGTCGAGTTCGAGCCTACTAGCAACGAGATCTAGCTCCACCTCGCAGGGGAAGCGTACTTAACTATCTAGCGATCCTAAGACCCACCTTCCAAGAGGAGAGAAACCCCTAGCGCCTTTTTCCCCATGTTTCAGAGGCACGTACACTCGAGATTTCACCGCTCTAGGGGCAATGAGTATTACTAATATCGAAGTAAGCACAATGGGGACAGAGAGTTCCCGACCAATCGGGACCACCCATCTCGTAGGCATTGGCAACCTGAGCCAAGCCCCCACTTTCCACCCCCACACTCACACTTCCTTGTGTGACCTAATTACTACCACAAAGGTTGTTCAACATAAAGATTCCTTGTTTAATTCCGAATCACATTGTTCGTTAATACAGCCCTTCAACCAGTATTGCAAACAACACCAAGACAGAATTCTAGTAAAAATTCTACTCAAACTTATTCATAAAAGTTCCAATGTTCTGGAGGTACAACATCCCCCCTCCAGCGAGAGTTTACTCCTCCCGTTGTCGCCTAGCTGCCCATACAACTAGGTATGTCCACCGCATAGAAAGCACGACATGGACATTCCCACCGCTTAACCAGCACACGTGGATATCCACCGCTTAACCAGCAGTCGAGGATTCAAGAGCCCTTAACCAGGAACTCTGCCCCTGTGATCAAGAGGGGGTTCATGACTAATTCAACATTGGAAATAGAATGAACATGCCGAGCTAAATTTTCCCTAGCAGACATTCTTTCCTATTGCAAACAGCATACCCATCAATCATTTCTTTCCTACTTTTTACTTAAATGTACTATGCTTTCAGTGCCGAGGTTCTGTCGGATTTCTCCAACATGTTCGGGGATATGTTCATTCCTAACTAATCGTATGCAATGTTAATTAAATAACTTGAATAGAAATTGGGACCTACCTCTTCCATTTCTTCGTCAATAGCCCGTGAGATGGCCGGTATTTGCTCGTCCATGGGAATCTTTCCTTTTCCATTGACATTGCTTGTTCCCGCCTCGCGATCGTGGGCTCCACCGAAGCGAGTTCTCTTAACCGGGGCCATTTTTCTCACTACTTAAATGATAGACTTGAAAAAAAAGAGCTAAGGTCCGAGATTAACACGACGAACCAATCGGCAGATTAGATTTATTAAAGACTCCTCCTTATGCACGAGGTTAGATTTTCCCCTTTTTGCCCTAACAATTTAAGGGTAATTCTGTATCCACCCTAGGGGAAACGACTCTAAGGTTAATTACTTGGCTTAGATGATTAAGAAATTCAGAGTTTTTCTAATTGATTCACGAAAGATATGAAGTAAGCAAGCTCATTCATTTTCCTAAAGCAATGTGAAGGTGCAAAGTGACCGCAGGCATGTGTGATGAAAAAACCTTCTTCTTATTGGACTAATGACGGATTAATTTTCAGCCTTAATCGCATCTAAATGTGGGAGAAGATTAAGTATAATTTAATTACAACTCTATTGAGTAGTGAAAGATTGAATTCTGACAAATCTACACTATTACTAGCTGACAATTTATTGACTATACCGCCTAGAGAGAGAATCTTTCCTAATCATGTATTAATCCTTGATTAAGGATGATGAATGGCTGAATAAATTAACTAAATGAATGATAATTATGTAATGAAGTATAGCTATGAAAACTTAGAGAGTAGCTATAGAGAATTATAGCTAAAAGTAGGCATAGTAGACAAGAATTATGAGTGGGTAATGATGATATTAAGAAGAGCAGTAATTAAACCATAATTACCGTGATTAGGGGCTGAGAATCCTCTTAAATTTCTGATGCAATGAATCCTCAAGATGGGAATTTCGGTAGCACCTCCCTCCTTGCTTCTCCTTCAAAAGCTGTGTGTGTGCCGGCAGCACCCTTCCAGTGTGTGGGTGTGTAAGTATGCAATGTGTGTGTGTGAGCATATGTGTGTGTGTGTGTGTGTGTGTGTGTGTGTGCAGGTCTTTAAATAGGCTCCTACAGGCTGAAAATCGATCTGGGTTGCTAAATGCATCTGGGAGCTTCTCCAGTTAAGCATGGCAAGTCCAGTTCCCTGCCCACCAAGTGTCAGGTTGGCTTGGTTAACTGGTTCTGAGACTGAGTTGCAGGCTTGGCAGCTTTCCCAAGACTCCCACAAAGCAAGAGGGCGTCCCCTAGCTGCTAAAGCTGATCTGGAGTGGCCTGGGACCTGTTCCCACACAGTCCCGGGCCCCCGGTACCTCCCCGGACAATTTTTAGGAAAATTGGTTTGTAGGCTAAAACGGGTCATACGACTCGGATTTTGATGCCAAAAATTGCTATAGCAAGCTCTAACGAAGGCGTACTGGCCCGAGTACCTGCCATATTTAGTAGCCCCCCGGGGTCCGAAAATGCATTTTTTTCAAATTCGGGGTACTGGTGCAGATTTTCGAGACGGTCAAAACTAGACGGGTCGGGTGACCAAAAACTTACTATATTTGAAAAATTTTCACAAAAATTATTTTAATTCACATTTCGAAGTTTTATGACATTTTAAACATCATGGCACTGACAGAATTCGAAAAACTGCCAAAAATAGTAACTTTTTTCCATTATGATCATTTCATGGTACAAGGGTGCTCTTTTTGGTTGGGGTCAGAGACCTTATAACCTCCCCAACGTGGAAAATTTGAGATGTCCTCATCTCAAGAATACATCTGGATAAACTCTATGCTAACTACTTGGGTACATATATCCTTTGTCTAAAGTAAAGATATCCTTTGATAATAGAGTAGTCTTTAGCTTTATGCGTCTTATTCTGCTGAACTTTGATGAGATTCTGGTGCTTGATTTATTGCTCACTAGGATTAGCAGTTGCATCATACATTGCTGCTCTCTCATCAGCTTCATCACCCGCAGTTGGTTGTCTCACTGCGGCATTAGCGAAAGCTCTACTTCCTTGTCCTATGTTTCCTCTTCCTCGGCCTCCTCTTCCGTTTGGTTGACCTCGCCCGTTGGCGTTCAGAGGTACATTATTAGCACCGGATGTTTGGGAAATCCTTTTTGGACATCGACTTTTGTAATGTCCATACTCCTGACACTCAAAGCATCTTATATTGGGAAACTCGGTAGCTGTCGTGGTAGTTACTACCGGACGATGGTTGTATGCAGGGTTGATTGGTCTGTTACTCCAGTTGTCTGTCCTGGCCCTCTTTGACAAATAGTATTCACTATCTTGGGTAGTCCTCTGAATCTCTTTAGCTAACGGTTTGGCCCTTAGCAAAGCATCTTGCAAAGTTACTGGCCTAAGAGCTTCTAGTCGGCTGTTCAGGGGGTCGACGAGTCCTTGGCAGAACCGTGCTACCTGTTGTTCCAATGTCATCTTAGGAGCGTATCTCCGAAGAGTGACAAACTTTGAATAATATTCTTCCACAGATGAAGTCAGCTGCCGAAGGGAAAAGAACTCGTTCATCTTCAAGGTTTTATAGGCGGGTGGTAAATAACGCCCCATTATCGCAGCTTTGATGTCTTCCCAAGATTGGGAAGATCCCTTGATATCCAAGTCCCTGCAATGTTGTTTCCACCAGATCTTGGCATCACCAGACAAGCGGAACATTGCAAGCATGGTTTGGTTCTCGGGTTGAGTTCTCGCAGCTTCGAAATAGTCATCCATAGCCTCCATCCATACTTCTGCATCTCTTTCCACATTTTCCCCTTCGCCTTTAAAGGTTGGAGGCTGAGCTTGTTTAAGGAGGAGCTTCTTCTCTTGCGCTGCCGAGTAGAGAGCAGCAGGCGATGCCTATCCAATGGTATAAAACTCATTACTATAGCACTCTTCTCAAATGAACCTAAGCTTTTCCATACTCAAGAAGAAATTTAACTTTTGGGCTTAACCAGCCTACTTAATCTGTACATCTATCACAAAGGATTTCAACCATTCCACCATTTAAATTCCATTGAATACATCCAAAATTGTCCGATAAATAATGGTAAAAACTTTACTCGAGAGCTTTGATCCATACTTAAAACTTTATGTGCATCAACACGCTAACTGCCCGCAGTACTAGTCGCACCAAGGACTTCTCAAAAAAAAAACATCATGTGGAACCCACTGAATCCCGACAAGCTCAACGAGTAAAACTCTTCAACATCACTCAGGAGACAATCCACTAGACAAATCCAATGTCATTATTCTGCGAAACATCATGCTCAAGCTTTGAGTATGAGCTATCCTACAATCCCTTAGTTTTTAAAATTTCAAACAACATCATTTTCCAATTCGTAAACCTATAGCTCTGATACCAAGTGTGAGGTCCCCACCCCGTCGTATCAAACAACGGATCTGATGGTAAACCTGGTGGCCACTAGATCTATAGCGGAAGCAAACAAAATGGTTCAGGGTTCAACTAGCGGACGATATCTTATCACAAAGTGAGTCGAGTTCGAGCCTACTAGCAACGAGATCTAGCTCCACCTCGCAGGGGAAGCGTACTTAACTATCTAGCGATCCTAAGACCCACCTTCCAAGAGGAGAGAAACCCCTAGCGCCTTTTTCCCCATGTTTCAGAGGCACGTACACTCGAGATTTCACAGCTCTAGGGGCAATGAGTATTACTAATATCGAAGTAAGCACAATGGGGACAGAGAGTTCCCGACCAATCGGGACCACCCATCTCGTAGGCATTGGCAACCTGAGCCAAGCCCCCACTTTCCACCCCCACACTCACACTTCCTTGTGTGACCTAATTACTACCACAAAGGTTGTTCAACATAAAGATTCCTTGTTTAATTCCGAATCACATTGTTCGTTAATACAGCCCTTCAACCAGTATTGCAAACAACACCAAGACAGAATTCTAGTAAAAATTCTACTCAAACTTATTCATAAAAGTTCCAATGTTCTGGAGGTACAACATCCCCCCTCCAGCGAGAGTTTACTCCTCCTGTTGTCGCCTAGCTGCCCATACAACTAGGTATGTCCACCGCATAGAAAGCACGACATGGACATTCCCACCGCTTAACCAGCAGACGTGGATATCCACCGCTTAACCAGCAGTCGTGGATTCAAGAGCCCTTAACCAGGAACTCTGCCCCTGTGATCAAGAGGGGGTTCATGACTAATTCAACATTGGAAATAGAATGAACATGCCGAGCTAAATTTTCCCTAGCAGACATTCTTTCCTATTGCAAACAGCATACCCATCAATCATTTCTTTCCTACTTTTTACTTAAATGTACTATGCTTTCAGTGCCGAGGTTCTGTCGGATTTCTCCAACATGTTCGGGGATATGTTCATTCCTAACTAATCGTATGCAATGTTAATTAAACAACTTGAATAGAAATTGGGACCTACCTTTTCCATTTCTTCGTCAATAGCCCGTGAGATGGCCGGTATTTGCTCGTCCATGGGAATCTTTCCTTTTCCATTGACATTGCTTGTTCCCGCCTCGCGATCGTGGGCTCCACCGAAGCGAGTTCTCTTAACCGGGGCCATTTTTCTCACTACTTAAATGATAGACTTGAAAAAAAAGAGCTAAGGTCCGAGATTAACACGACGAACCAATCGGCAGATTAGATTTATTAAAGACTCCTCCTTATGCACGAGGTTAGATTTTTCCCTTTTTGCCCTAGCAATTTAAGGGTAATTCTGTATCCACCCTAGGGGAAACGACTCTAAGGTTAATTACTTGGCTTAGATGATTAAGAAATTCAGAGTTTTTCTAATTGATTCACGAAAGATATGAAGTAAGCAAGCTCATTCATTTTCCTAAAGCAATGTGAAGGTGCAAAGTGACCGCAGGCATGTGTGATGAAAAAACCTTCTTCTTATTGGACTAATGACGGATTAATTTTCAGCCTTAATCGCATCTAAATGTGGGAGAAGATTAAGTATAATTTAGTTACAACTCTATTGAGTAGTGAAAGATTGAATTCTGACAAATCTACACTATTACTAGCTGACAATTTATTGACTATACCGCCTAAAGAGAGAATCTTTCCTAATCATGTATTAATCCTTGATTAAGGATGATGAATGGCTGAATAAATTAACTAAATGAATGATAATTATGTAATGAAGTATAGCTATAAAAACTTAGAGACCAGCTATAGAGAATTATAGCTAAAAGTAGGCATAGTAGACAATAATTATGAGTGGGTAATGATGATATTAAGAAGAGCAGTAATTAAACCATAATTACCGTGATTAGGGGCTGAGAATCCTCTTAAATTTCTGATGCAATGAATCCTCAAGATGGGAATTTCGGTAGCACCTCCCTCCTTGCTTCTCCTTCAAAAGCTGTGTGTGTGCCGGCAGCACCTTCCCAATGTGTGGGTGTGTAAGTATGCAATGTGTGTGTGTGAGCATATGTGTGTGTGTGTGTGTGTGTGTGTGTGTGTGTGTGTGTGCAGGTCTTTAAATAGGCTCCTACAGGCTGAAAATCGATCTGGGTTGCTAAATGCATCTGGGAGCTTCTCCAGTTAAGCATGGCAAGTCCAGTTCCCTGCCCACCAAGTGTCAGGTTGGCTTGGTTAACTGGTTCTGAGACTGAGTTGCAGGCTTGGCAGCTTTCCCAAGACTCCCACAAAGCAAGAGGGCGTCCCCTAGCTGCTAAAGCTGATCTGGAGTGGCCTGAGACCTGTTCCCACACAGTCCCGGGCCCCCGGTACCTCCCCGGACAATTTTTAGAAAAATTGGTTTGTAGGCTAAAACGGGTCATACGAGTCGGATTTTGATGCCAAAAATTGCTATAGCAAGCTCTAACGAAGGCGTACTGGCCCGAGTACCTGCCATATTTAGTAGCCCCCCGGGGTCCGAAAATGCATTTTTTTCAAATTCGGGGTACTGGTGCAGATTTTCGAGACGGTCAAAACTAGACGGGTCGGGTGACCAAAAACTTACTATATTTGAAAAATTTTCACAAAAATTATTTTAATTCACATTTCGAAGTTTTATGACATTTTAAACATCATGGCACTGACAGAATTCGAAAAACTGCTAAAAATAATAACTTTTTTCCATTATGATCATTTCATGGTACAAGGGTGCTCTTTTTGGTTGGGGTCAGAGACTTTATAACCTCCCCAACGTGGAAAATTTGAGATGTCCTCATCTCAAGAATACATCTGGATAAACTCTATGCTAGCTACTTGGGTACATATATCCTTTGTCTAAAGTAAAGATATCCTTTGATAATAGAGTAGTCTTTAGCTTTATGCGTCTTATTCTGCTGAACTTTGATGAGATTCTGGTTCTTGATTTATTGCTCACTAGGATTAGCAGTTGCATCATACATTGCTGCTCTCTCATCAGCTTCATCACCCGCAGTTGGTTGTCTCACTGCGGCATTAGCGAAAGCTCTACTTCCTTGTCCTATGTTTCCTCTTCCTCGGCCTCCTCTTCCGTTTGGTTGACCTCGCCCGTTGGCGTTCAGAGGTACATTATTAGCACCGGATGTTTGGGAAATCCTTTTTGGACATCGACTTTTGTAATGTCCATACTCCTGACACTCAAAGCATCTTATATTGGGAAACTCGGTAGCTGTCGTGGTAGTTACTACCGGACGATGGTTGTATGCAGGGTTGATTGGTCTGTTACTCCAGTTGTCTGTCCTGGCCCTCTTTGACAAATAGTATTCACTATCTTGGGTAGTCCTCTGAATCTCTTTAGCTAACGGTTTGGCCCTTAGCAAGGCATCTTGCAAAGTTACTGGCCTAAGAGCTTCTAGTCGGCTGTTCAGGGGGTCGACGAGTCCTTGGCAGAACCATGCTACCTGTTGTTCCAATGTCGTCTTAGGAGCGTATCTCCGAAGAGTGACAAACTTTGAATAATATTCTTCCACAGATGAAGTCAGCTGCCGAAGGGAAAAGAACTCGTTCATCTTCAAGGTTTTATAGGCGGGTGGTAAATAACGCCCCATTATCGCAGCTTTGATGTCTTCCCAAGATTGGGAAGATCCCTTGATATCCAAGTCCCTGCAATGTTGTTTCCACCAGATCTTGGCATCACCAGACAAGCGGAACATTGCAAGCATGGTTTGGTTCTCGGGTTGAGTTCTCGCAGCTTCGAAATAGTCATCCATAGCCTCCATCCATACTTCTGCATCTCTTTCCACATTTTCCCCTTCGCCTTTAAAGGTTGGAGGCTAAGCTTGTTTAAGGAGGAGCTTCTTCTCTTGCGCTGCCGAGTAGAGAGCAGCAGGCGATGCCTATCCAATGGTATAAAACTCATTACTATAGCACTCTTCTCAAATGAACCTAAGCTTTTCCATACTCAAGAAGAAATTTAACTTTTGGGCTTAACCAGCCTACTTAATCTGTACATCTATCACAAAGGATTTCAACCATTCCACCATTTAAATTCCATTGAATACATCCAAAATTGTCCGATAAATAATGGTAAAAACTTTACTCGAGAGCTTTGATCCATACTTAAAACTTTATGTGCATCAATACGCTACCTGCCCGCAGCACTAGTCGCACCAAGGACTTCTCAAAAAAAAAACATCATGTGGAACCCACTGAATCCCGACAAGCTCAACGAGTAAAACTCTTCAACATCACTCAGGAGACAATCCACTAGACAAATCCAATGTCATTATTCTGCGAAACATCATGCTCAAGCTTTGAGTATGAGCTATCCTACAATCCCTTAGTTTTTAAAATTTCAAACAACATCATTTTCCAATTCGTAAACCTATAGCTCTGATACCAGGTGTGAGGTCCCCACCCCGTCGTATCAAACAACGGATCTGATGGTAAACCTGGTGGCCACTAGATCTATAGCGGAAGCAAACAAAATGGTTCAGGGTTCAACTAGCGGACGATATCTCATCACAAAGTGAGTCGAGTTCGAGCCTACTAGCAACGAGATCTAGCTCCACCTCGCAGGGGAAGCGTACTTAACTATCTAGCGATCCTAAGACCCACCTTCCAAGAGGAGAGAAACCCCTAGCGCCTTTTTCCCCATGTTTCAGAGGCACATACACTCGAGATTTCACCGCTCTAGGGGCAATGAGTATTACTAATATCGAAGTCAGCACAATGGGGACAGAGAGTTCCCGACCAATCGGGACCACCCATCTCGTAGGCATTGGCAACCTGAGCCAAGCCCCCACTTTCCACCCCCACACTCACACTTCCTTGTGTGACCTAATTACTACCACAAAGGTTGTTCGACATAAAGATTCCTTGTTTAATTCCGAATCACATTGTTCGTTAATACAGCCCTTCAACCAGTATTGCAAACAACACCAAGACAGAATTCTAGTAAAAATTCTACTCAAACTTATTCATAAAAGTTCCAATGTTCTGGAGGTACAACATCCCCCCTCCAGCGAGAGTTTACTCCTCCCGTTGTCGCCTAGCTGCCCATACAACTAGGTATGTCCACCGCATAGAAAGCACGACATGGACATTCCCACCGCTTAACCAGCACACGTGGATATCCACCGCTTAACCAGCAGCCGTGGATTCAAGAGCCCTTAACCAAGAACTCTGCCCCTGTGATCAAGAGGGGATTCATGACTAATTCAACATTGGAAATAGAATGAACATGCCGAGCTAAATTTTCCCTAGCAGACATTCTTTCCTATTGCAAACAGCATACCCATCAATCATTTCTTTCCTACTTTTTACTTAAATGTACTATGCTTTCAATGCCGAGGTTCTGTCGGATTTCTCCAACATGTTCGGGGATATGTTCATTCCTAACTAATCGTATGCAATGTTAATTAAACAACTTGAATAGAAATTGGGACCTACCTTTTCCATTTCTTCGTCAATAGCCCGTGAGATGGCCGGTATTTGCTCGTCCATGGCAATCTTTTCTTTTCCGTTGACATTGCTTGTTCCCGCCTCGCGATCGTGGGCTCCACCGAAGCGAGTTCTCTTAACCGGGGCCATTTTTCTCACTACTTAAATGATAGACTTGAAAAAAAAGAGCTAAGGTCCGAGATTAACACGACGAACCAATCGGCAGATTAGATTTATTAAAGACTCCTCCTTATGCACGAGGTTAGATTTTCCCCTTTGTGCCCTAACAATTTAAGGGTAATTCTGTATCCACCCTAGGGGAAACGACTCTAAGGTTAATTACTTGGCTTAAATGATTAAGAAATTCAGAGTTTTTCTAATTGATTCACGAAAGATATGAAGTAAGCAAGCTCATTCATTTTCCTAAAGCAATGTGAAGGTGCAAAGTGACCGCAGGCATGTGTGATGAAAAAACCTTCTTCTTATTGAACTAATGACGGATTAATTTTCAGCCTTAATCGCATCTAAATGTGGGAGAAGATTAAGTATAATTTAATTACAACTCTATTGAGTAGTGAAAGATTGAATTCTGACAAATGTACACTATTACTAGCTGACAATTTATTGACTATACCGCCTAGAGAGAGAATCTTTCCTAATCATGTATTAATCCTTGATTAAGGATGATGAATGGCTGAATAAATTAACTAAATGAATGATAATTATGTAATGAAGTATAGCTATGAAAACTTAGAGACCAGCTATAGAGAATTATAGCTAAAAGTAGGCATAGTAGACAAGAATTATGAGTGGGTAATGATGATATTAAGAAGAGCAGTAATTAAACCATAATTACCGTGATTAGGGGCTGAGAATCCTCTTAAATTTCTGATGCAATGAATCCTCAAGATGGGAATTTCGGTAGCACCTCCCTCCTTGCTTCTCCTTCAAAAGCTGTGTGTGTGCCGGCAGCACCTTCCCAGTGTGTGGGTATGTAAGTATGCAATGTGTGTGTGTGAGCATATGTGTGTGTGTGTGTGTGTGTGTGTGTGTGTGTGTGTGTGTGTGTGTGCAGGTCTTTAAATAGGCTCCTACAGGCTGAAAATCGATCTGGGTTGCTAAATGCATCTGGGAGCTTCTCCAGTTAAGCATGGCAAGTCCAGTTCCCTGCCCACCAAGTGTCAGGTTGGCTTGGTTAACTCGTTCTGAGACTGAGTTGCAGGCTTGGCAGCTTTCCCAAGACTCCCACAAAGCAAGAGGGCGCCCCCTAGCTGCTAAAGCTGATCTGGAGTGGCCTGGGACCTGTTCCCACACAGTCCCGGGCCCCCGATACCTCCCCGGACAATTTTTAGGAAAATTGGTTCTAGGCTAAAACGGGTCATATGAGTCGGATTTTGATGCCAAAAATTGCTATAGCAAGCTCTAACTAAGGCGTACTGGCCCGAGTACCTGCCATATTTAGCAGCCCCTTGGGGTCCGAAAATGCATTTTTTCTGAATTCGGGGTACTAGTGCAGATTTTCGAGACGGTCAAAAGTAGACGGATCGAGTGACCAAAAACTTACTATATTTGGAAGATTTTCACAAAAATTATTTTAATTCACATTTCGAAGCTTTATGACATTTTAAACATCATGGCACTGACAGAATTCGGAAAACTGCTAAAAATAGTAACTTTTTTCCATTATGATCATTTCATGGTACAAGGGTGCTCTTTTTGGTTGGGGTCAGAGACCTTACAGTATGCATCATCTTTGTACACAATTCCTGAGCAGCCCCCCCTTTTCCCCCCCCCCCCCCGGTCCATGTCCACACACGTGCTTTTTTCACCGTTGAAATGGTAAGGCAGGCCATTGACAGGATGAGGGCTGGGAGAGCATATGATCATGATGGCTTAGTGGCTGAGCATTTCACGCATGCCAGAGATTTTACTAGCAGAGCTTCTAGCAGTTATGTTTAACCGTGCCATGTGTGAGGGCTTGCTTGATACTTGGAGCCTATCTACTATTGTACCTATCTTCAAGTCGGGAGACCCTATGGAGCTTGGCAACTATCGCACTATCATGATTGGACACACATTGGCATGGTTGTACGCATCTATTCTTGAGCAGCAGCTGAGTAGATGGACAGAGGGGATATGCGTAGCCGAGCAGGCAGGTTTCAGGAGGGTTTTTTCTACTCTTGACCATATCTTGACACTCAGAGTCATCATTGAGGAGGGCAGATCGCGTGGGAGACAGATCTATTGTAGCTTTGTGGATTTCCGCAAAGCATTTGATACAGTGCCCAAAGCTAGATTGATGCGCAAATTACAGCAGATGGGAGTACCCACAGAGCTCATTTGGGGGGTCATGGCATTATACAGGTCAGTAGTGGGGCATGTAGGCACCCCAGAGGGTCTATCCACACCGGTTTACTCCACTATTGGGGTGAAGCAGGGCTGCCCGCTCTCTCCTACTCTATTTGATATGTATGTAGATGAGGTTTCTGACTACATTGAGAGAGATGGTGATAGAGGTGCACAGCTGGCAGGGACATGGATTCCACTATTGTTATATGCTGATGATATTGTGTTGATCTCCGACTCTCCGGAGGGGATGTAACGTCACTTGGATGCTTAGCATAGGTTTGCCCAGGAAAGTGGTTTGTCCGTCAACCTTGGTAAAACCAAGGTCATGGTATTTAATACCACCCACAGTGGATCAAGAGGTCAGCGCCCGCCTTCACATACGGCCAGGAAGAAGGTGGAGTGTACAGATGCTTACACTTACCTTGGAGTGGTTTTTAGTGGGTGTAGCGCGGATAATGTGTCGTGCTCTCTACAGTGGGTGGTCCTCAGTGCAATGTGCGTGACAATCTCACTCAAACAAACTGAACAGAAAGGAAACAATAGATGTCAACAGAGCTCACAAAGACACAACAGCAGACCGGAACATATGACTCGACTATCTCAAAGACTGATACAGACTCTGGCGTGGCAGCACACTCAGCTCCAGCCCAGGACTCACAAGTACAATGGGGGTGTCGAGGCTCAAATGTGCAGGGATGGTGAAGACGTGCTCTGTGTATAGACTCACTCACTCCAGATGACTACGTACAAGCTCCAGAGGTCAAGAAGATGATGATCCTGACCCTACCGCTACTACTCACATGTACCATCATAAAGAGCCACCAATGGCTCATAAATGTCCAGTCAGCTAAGTCTATCTCCAAACTGAGTGGTGGTGGTGACCTGTTCACGATGTCCACTAGACCACCGTCGGTACCCTGCCACGTGTCACTCCCCAGCCAGAGGATCCGTCAGTGTGAACCAGACCAACTGTAACAACTCTCGAACTGTCTGTCCTGTGAAGGACACTGTACCGTGAAGGACACTGTAGCCCTGCTACAGTGGGCCAGCATTTTCATTGAGGAGGGCAGCAGAGACTAGATTGACCAGAGCCCATGCAGCATTGGGTAGATTGGAAAGGATGTGTTCACAGGTTCAGTTTCAGGAGCCTCGGACGAAGCTCTGGCTCTTTGACACTTTGGTGGCTTCTGCATTGCTTTATGGAGCTGAGATTTAGGGACCTTCACTGGATCATCACGGGAGGACAAGCCGCAGTAATGGATGGGGAGACATGGAGAAGCCTCTGGTCTCTATGATCTCGCGGCTCATTAGACCCAAGGCTTCAATACCACATGCTATTGTACGAGCAGAGCTAGCTGCCCCATAGTCACAAGGGACGCCCTTTTTCGGGCTACCCGTCCCCACTTTCTCGTCCCCACTTGCCGTCCCGCCCTCTTTTTTACACTAAAAATCCATTTGAGCCCCGTCTCGCATCCCCCGTTCCCCGTCCCGGAATGCGTCCCTTGTGACTATGAGCTGCCCCCCCACTGGTGGTTGAGGCGCTCACCAGACCTGTCTCCTTCATACACCGCATGTGGGAACTTCCCAGAGACAGATATGCACGCCTTGCACTTGAGTCCTCTCGACAGTTAGCCATGCAGGGAGATACAGCATGCTGGTATGGGGAGATGACATCATGGTTTCAGGCGCATGGGTTCAGCATAGACAGACTGCCTCCCTTCCAGTACTCACTGGATGCGCCCTCTCTGACTCTTACACAGTCCGAGATCACCAGGCTCATTCGCCAGGACTTGACTCAGCTAGACATCAAGAGGACATGGATACAGCCAACACAGGAGCTGGGCACGAAGATGGCTTTCTACAGAGAGCATCTCCTCCAACTTACAGAGGATGGTTTTGTGACGAGGCCCAGATACATGGACACCCACTTGTCTCATGGGATACGATGTGCTATTGGCCAGATACGCACATCTTCACACCAGTTGCGGATCGAGACTGGGAGATACAGCGGAGTAGCAACAGAGGCCAGGACATGCCCCCTGTGTGACATCGAGCCTGAGACAGAGTTGCACTACACATGCCACTGCCCCGTCTACTACGAGATACGAGGCCGCTTCCATTGCTTGTTCAGAGAGGGCTTTGGACCATTCTCTAGAGTCATGCGGTACGAGGATCAGAGATGCCTCGGTTTGTTTTTGCTCGAGCTGTGCAGACATAGAGAGAGCCTGATGAGAGGAGAGGCTAGCCAGTCTCAGAGACAGATCACAAACTTCTTTAGAGCTGCCACTGGACACCCGGAGGAGTTACTACCACTGCAGAGCTCGTCGCTTTACACCAAAGGCATACTATCGACCGAGCAACTGAGCTGGGCAGATCCAGATGCCCACGACTGCGGACGACTACACAGCATCGAAGGAGGCTGCATCAGAGGATTCGGGTCACTTTGGCTCAACATGCACGACGCCCGGTCAGACTACTAACCATGGAGGAGATTGATGAGATCCGCCAGCGACCGATGTTGGATCTCCTGTGATCTAGCTATCCCAGCTAGCTGTTTAGCTGCTTAGTCCACACCTAGTAGTTTAGGATTCCAGAGTACTTTATTTTGTCATTTTGTCATCTTGTGACTCTGACTTTGTATCAGATCCACCACATTGTAAGTTTTTGGTCCCATAGGTCACTTTGGCCTTTTGAAGACGTTAATATAACATTTCATTTCATTTCATCTCTCTCTCTCTCTCTCTCTCTCTCTCTCTCTCTCTCTCTCTCTCTCTCTCTCTCTCTCTCTCTCTCTCTCTCAAGTTTCCATGTATGTGCGAACGTGTGTCTGTGTGTGTGTGTGTGTGTCCCCTCACAGTTCAAACTTGTGACAGTTTCAAGCAATTACATACTCACACTTCTCCACTTCCTCCAAGCACCTTCTCATGTTCCTCATCATAGTAGCAACAATAGCAGTACGGGTTGAAGGACTACATCTCCGTCTCATAGAGACTCTGATAACCTCTTAGCATTGAGTCTCCCATTTGGCTCTTTCCATTGGAGAGAAAGGGAGCCTCGTAGCCGAGGTCAGCCGGCTACAGGCAACCTCAGCATTTTGCACGAGTGTTGGTACACACCCTACAGAGGGGACGCTTGGGATTGGTATAGGCCTTCGTTATAGAGGTTGGTAAGATCATCAATGTGCAGATACTTTAGCCAGGTATTTTATCAAATTGAGTTTGAGATAGGAGGGCACCATGTGCCAACTGAAACGAATAAATTGGAACAGATGTTTAGCACTTCAAAACAACTGAACTGAAAGAGAGAGAATCCACACGAGACACGGAGTGGCGGAGTTCCACTCCCACAGGGCCTTGCCCCAAACCGTGGCACCTCTTTGTGTACTTCTTTATAGTGCTTCAACAAGGTACAACTCTATGGCTCTGCTCTACTTCTCCAGCTGGTAGACTTCCAGAGAGAGCCCAACACAATCATTAACGCCCTTGGCCTTACCCAAAAGCAGTACATGAAAAGCATTTGGTCCCAAAAGCAAGCACCCTATGTCATCTGCTACTCTCGTGAATTGTTGCTGCCACGTCATCATGCTCCATGCAATTTTGTGAGTGTGTGTCTGAGCCCTACGTTATTTTATGTTTAGGCCCCTCCGCCAAGGTTCTACAAGTTGGTTGGGTTAGGATTTTCAATTCTAACCCATTCTGTCTTTTAGACCTCTCGGACGGCTTTAGTGAGTTGGTAAAGCTTCTTCTACTTCTTCTTCTACTAGGCCCCTCGGCTAGGATTTGGAGGTTGGCTAGGGTTAGGATCAAGGAGTCCTAACTCCCTTCGTCTTTTGTGGTTGACACGTCAACAGTTTGTGACATACCCCCTCTTGAAAGAAGCGTAATCGTTCATGATAATATTTGCAAAACTCAATCAAGTTAGCTCAAAATATCAGTGGGTCAATCCCGAGAGTTATTCAATTTTCTCATTCGATATTGGATCTCTTGATATTTTGTCGTAGCAACGTTAGCCATCACACCCACACCGCGCTGATCTTTAAGGGGTGTCTTGATGCACGAATATTACATACCAGGAAATCTCACCCACTTTGGAATATATATTCAATGGTTGACACATCATGATTCAACACTGATGATTACAAATGCATGTTACAAGACATAAAAACATACAGCGTGTGATGGGTTTTAGGGTTAGAGTTTCTATGCCGAGGCCATAGACGCATCGGTCATCCCTAGGAAGGTGGTCCATGCCAATCACTTGGTCAAAGCTGGAATTCTTTGTGAAGTATTTGCATCTAAAATCATCTCCATGATGCTAGGACGACTGTGAGGCCTTCGGGTCTAAACTGACTTGATTGAGTTTTGCAGTAACCAGCCGAGAGGCCTAAAACCTAGGATATGAGAATCAGAAGAAATCCCAACTTATTAGTGCCTGCCATGAAGCCTAAGAGACTAAAATCTTACCAACTTATAAAGCTTTGCCGAGGGGCCTAACTCATTAAAAAGGCCCCGTAGGAATGAAGAGCTGATGTGGCAGACTTTCAATGATTACGTTGACTGTACGGATAGCTTTCACGATTCGTGCTGACACATGGCAGGACTATACGGATTTCCGTGAGTTCTGCTGGCTGGCTTTTTGGCAGATTTGCGTGAGCTTTTTGAGGCCAAGTGCTTTTGGGTGTGCAAGCTTTTAAGTTAGCAGCTTTTGGGGCTCCGCTTTTGGCATCCCTTGTACTCTTTATAAGTGTCCCTATGGCCATTCTTTCAGGCATTTGGACGCAAAGTTGGAAGATCTAGACCCAACAGGAGTTGTACTCTTGCAGATCAATAATAAAGAAATACTGAAAGGGGCACCAACCTTTAGGACCAAGCGTCTAGGGTCGGAATTCCGCCGCGCCGGGTCGTATTTTCTCTCTTTTATTCAAGTGTTTTGAAGTACTAAAAGTGTGTAGTTTGCAGTTATCTCTGTGTTTTCGTCCGATGCGTCACCGGAAGTGATTACAGTGGTATCAGAGCTTCAGGCATGTGCTTTTCTGCTCCCTTTTAAAAAATTTAACAGAGAGAGAAGGGGGGGGGGGGGGGGGGGGGGGGGGGGGGGGGTTTAACATGGAAGGCAGAGGGTGGCGGGAAAGGGAGGGCAGGGTATGCTGGATGGAGGGGAGAGGGGCTGAAGGCTGAGTACAAAGGGAGGGGAGGAGGTGGGCTAAGGCTGGCCCGGACAGGAGGAGCCTCCCATGCTACCACACTATAGGTTCCAAGACAAACACAATAACAGCTTCATCATGCTGATGAGTCAGAATTGATGTCAAAAATCCATTAAAAACAAACGAATGACCCCTAAGTTAATCAACTAAGACTGCCATAATAGAGGCTTGGCTTAACACTCCTAGCTTTAAAGTTAAAACTTAAGGCTTGCCACCAGTGTCACATCCTGATGCTTCGCATTATATGGCTAGTTTATATGCGAGGGTTGCCACCCATTTACATGGCATTTTGGGCAGAGAATCAATTCCCACCCTGCAGAGACACCTTAATAAAAACATGGTGACATGAACTCAACTGGACCCCAACTTAAAAACTCAAAACACTCTCTCAAAAGAGCAGGCCAAAAGTTTAGTATTGACTAAAAGATTATTGCTGGAAACTTCTACACAGGAATGATAACCCCAACAACAGCAAGGTATGTAGGATCACCTTCTTGTCGATGTGACCCACATCACATTGACTTGCTACAGCATAAACAAGAGACCTGTACAAAAGGCACGGTTAAAATGCTGTCATCAAGAAACAGCAAGAGCTTACAATACTTGTAATCCCAGCACCTGGAAGACTGAAGGGCAGCATACATATCAGCTAGCTTTCCCTGAGTAAACATGCTTCAGTAAGTAAGAATATAGAAAGCAATACCATGGGGTAACACCAAAGACACACATCTGAAATGCATATGTGCACCCGCATGTGCGCATTTGTGAGAGCACATGTGAGATCTCATAAAGGAAAACCTGTATCAGCTGAAATTCACCGATTGGAGTGCCAAACTGCTCTCTTTGTCGAACGTAGGGAAGTACTACATCCATTGCCGTCTGCATCAAACCAACAGGACCAGCTGCCAGAACAAGCCTCTCAAGGTCTAACCCGGACATCATTACATAGACTCCTGTTTGCAAAATAAAGTGATAAACAAGCTTACTTCATGTGACAAAGATGCTCTACCTTCTCCAAGCATTTTAACATGTTGAAACATTTTGGCTATAAATGAGAAATATCTAACCGAAACAACAAAGCCTTTATTGTCCAACAGATAGCAACTGTCTATCATTTCCAAACTAATAAAGTCAGATTACCTTTTCCTTCTTCACCAAGAACATTCTCTTCAGGTATAAAACAGTTCTCAAATACCAGCTCACAACTGCAGAAACACAAACACTAATCAATCTAACTAAAGCTTTACTGAATGATTACTATGCGCCACTGTCTGCATGAACAGAAATGCAATCGAACAAAACATAAAGGTCCGTTTTCAATGCAGAATTATAAACAGCGGTTATAGAAAGGTTCACGATAAAAGCGGGGAATCAAGGGGCTTTTCTCACAGGTAAAGAAATCCTGCTCCCCTACATGCTGACACCAGAGAGCAGCAAGCAGGATATTAGCACATACTCAAAAGCCTGTCTCAGCACATGAATCCCAAAGGACCTTGAATCTAAATAAAAGTTGAGATAGTTGCAATGCCTTGTATTTCTATGAGTCTTGCGCTAGCCACAGAGCAGCACTACTCAGAGGATTCCTAGTGGCTCCTGACTTCCAATGCTATGCACCCTCCAATGTCAGCAGCTGGATGTCCTTTGAAAACATGCTGCCTTTGCCACCATGGAGGCTGAATGTAATGAGCATTGAGGACAAGGTTTAAGACCACCTCCAGATAGAGTACGGATTCATGGTAGGGAAGGTCCAGCACACAGAGTAAAAAGGGTAAGCCTTTACACCTTTTATAGGATAAGGTGAAATACTAGAATGCAATCTACCATCCTGGAATGTCAAGAGGTTTTCGTACCAGAACATAACAGGCCATCTAACTCAAAGACAGCCCAAAAAAATAAGATTGTCATCCTATCTATCTTGCTCACGTCTGCAAGCCGATGCCTTTAGAATAGATCTGGATGGCCAGGGTGGCTGCCAGTGAGCTTGAGTCTGCAAGCCACTGACCACTACATGTTGGCTCACTTCCTTTGGGAAAGAGGGAGTCAGTGGGGATCAGTGCTTACAGGCCAGCAAGCTTCCATGGAGCTGTGCTGATGGAACCAGAGCCTACTGCATCTCTGCAACCCACTAAAGAGCAAGAGGAGATAAACATTGATGTATAGGCACCTTTCACAAAAGGTGAGAAAAGAGGTGGAAAAAAGGGAGAAGGAGAAATGAAAATGCAACCAAGGGAGAAAGGGGAAAAGGGAGGGGGGGGTTAGGGTTTGTTGATTTTACGTGTCACTCCCTCGCATGCCAAGTTTGTCCAGCTTTTGTGCTGTATCAAAACTGTGAAAGGAACACAAAAATAAATGATTAGATATTGGTGTGAAGATTAAACTTCGTTTGGTTGCAAAAAAAAATCCTTACAGAGATTTCATCTAAAGATAAGGCCTCACCCTTTCATGCCCTTTTCAACAATAAATGCAGTGATTCCCTTTGATCCAGCATTCAAATCAGATTTGGCATAAACAATCTGCAAGCAAAACATGCCACCTTCATATAATTATAGTACTGACAGCTTTATGATGCTTGTCTAAAAATTTGACATCTGCTAAAAATTCCCATGTCTTAATGTACATAATAAGAAGCTTACCAGTGTGTTTGCAGTGGGCCCATTTGTGCACCACATTTTGTTTCCATTTAGAACATAACCACCATTCACACGATCGGCCTTACATTTCATGCTCACCACATCTGAGCCAGCTGTTCCAATCAAAATTTCAAGCTGTAAGCACTCTGGGCATTCAAGACTCATCAAAGGACTACAAGAGAACAGAATTTGAGAAGCCTTCATTAAGACAGGATGGCTTGCCCAAAGAAGAGACGTTAACCAAAGGCCCCTAAGTCCCTTTGCCAATGCCTAAAAGAATGCTGGCTACGTTTATAAACTTAGTAGGATACACAAAAATGTTGATAATAGCTTACAGTTTGGTTCGCTCATTGCCAGTGCTCCAACATGCTCTCCGCTGATAAGCTTTGGTAAATACTTCTCCTTTTGGACTGCATTACCATTTCTGACCTGAACAATAGCACAATTAGTGCCCACAACAAAACATGCATGAGCTAGCTATAAGTTACGGTACTACCAGCTGGTTGATGCAAAGATTAGAGTGGGCGCCATATGACAAGCCAACAGAGCCTGATGCACAACTGATCTCCTCCATGGCAACACAATGGTGAAGGTAACCAAGGCCCATTCCACCAAACTCCTCTGGTAAAGCGAATTTTACACTCAGTTGACTTTCACATTTTCAAGCAGAGCATAATGATAAATAATTTACAAACTCAAAAAAAAGATCACTACAAGTGTCCAATCTCTTCAACAACCAAGGGTTTCAAGCTAAAGAAGACGTGTCAAAACTTTTGACGCTCTGGTTAGCAGCAATTTACCAGGAGCTGTGATGCCATGTAGATTAAACTCTCCCATGAGCTTCCATAAATTTACAGTCTGTAAGGAGATCAAGCTTCATTCAGTTAGAAAAGTACTCAAAACTGTTTCAAGCAGAAGCTCAGCCAAACGCATCACACTCCCAGTAGCTTTCTAAACATGGACAGAAATGAATACAGGGTAGTGCAATAAACCTTTGGGAAAGAGTTTGTTGTGTCAATTGTTGCTGCATGTGGTGCTATTTTTTCTTGAGCAAATTGGCGCACACTCTCCTTGAACTGGAAAACACCAAAAAGGAGTGCGAGATTACTGAACAAAGTCATATGATTTTTCCCTCTCAGGAGGACCTTTCCTGAGTCATCAATATTATGAAAAGAGCCAAATAATAGAATACCAAAATATTCTGCAATAATTGCTATCAAATAAATCCCAAAAGAACAAATCGTGGAAGTCCCAAATCGAGTGGGCGCTATTATTTTGCTAATCAGTAACTTAAAAACCAGAAAACATGAGAGTACCTGTCGTAAAGTTTCATCAGGAAGAAGGCTGGTTGAGAACCGAGCAGATTTTGTACATAAACATAATTTTCCATTGGAAATAACCTGATAAAAAGGACTCAAAGAAAAAAATCAGAAAGTGAACAGGTCAAGGAAATCAACAGTCGCTAATTAAATGTGATAGAGATATAATTATTCACCGACTCATGACAAACCGAGGAAGAATCAGCGGTACCTCTACCTACCCTCTAGCCTAACCCTCAAAGAGGCCAGAGATAGTGAAGCTATTTTGCTAATACCTGGTAAATATTGATTTCTGTAGTTTGTGTGCACTGAAGATCAATGGCATTCATACACAATTTATAGGAGCTCCCACAAGATCGTTATGGTTGAGAACTAATGCTTTATATGCAAGCAACCTCACCATTTTTCTGCAGATCGTCCCTAGAGGAGGAGGCCAGCTGTCTCAGAGGACAAAGAGGACAGGAAAGGCAAGAAGCCTAAATCCACGGCAAGTCTAGTGCCAGATATGACATGCCGACAAGCCAAGTTCAGATGCCAGTGAGCTATGGAGAGCGTGGGGTAAAGTCAGAGACCTGACAGCACTTATCTTCTTTGATCCAGGTGCTAAAGCCATAGTTACAGGGGACGGACCCTAGGGACGGGGGACGCCCATTTCCGGGACGGGGACAGGTGGGGACGGACGGAAAAATGGCTGCCAAGTGGGAACGCAGGCAAAACGTCCCGGGGACGGCAGGGGATGGGAGGGGACTTTTTTTTAAATTTGAAAACCTGATCATTTCTAGAGGCTAGTTTCTCTCTAATAGACATATGTTTGAACTTTGAAGCACCCCAATGGCTATAAAAGCCACCCTTTGGGTCCTCATTTCTCGATGTTTTATTAGCACATTTGCGTCTATATGACTCATGTTCTTTGGTCTATTTAGTGTAAATTTGTGGTCAAAGTGATGCTCTATGTGTGTGGCATGTGTATAGGTCAAAAAATGGCAAAAAAACTCTAAATTTTTTTTTGCCGTCCGGACCCCCGTCCCCATTTCCTGACTTTTGCCGTCCCGTCCCCGTCCCATGTAACTATGGCTAAAGCAAACTTTATCTCACTTGAGTTGGCCATCAAGCTGGGCATCAAAGCTGAAGAGATGGGGTACACAACAGAGGCAGGATTGACATGTCCTGGCCACTCAGAGTCTGTTACGCCTATCATTGGAAAGTTGCGTCTGCATATTTAGTCATATGTGGACACAGAAGAATTTTACATCATGCCACTGGAAGGGTGCGATGCGCTGTTGGGAATCCTGTAGATGTTCTGTATACATGGAGTGATGGATGTCTTCAACAAAAAGATCACCCTTCAACATAGGGACAAAAGTCACATCCTTGATGTAAAGCTTAAAGGGGAGTCTGTCCCTACTGTATCTGCTTCGGCTATCACTTCTGTAATTAAGAATCATCTTTCTGCGTACTTGATTTTTGCGCGTGATGTCTCAAATAATTGTCAGTCAAATTTATCTGTGTTAGATAAAGAAAATTCAGCATTTTTGCAAGAGTTTTGTGACAATTTTTCTGATTCATTACCGTCTCAGTTGCTGCCGGAGAGGCCTGAGGTTCATGAAATAGATTTGGTGCCAGGTTGTAGCCCACCAAATAGGCCTCCGTATAGGGTTAGTGCAGCTCAGCAGAAAGAGATTATGGCCAAGTAGAGGAGCTGCTAGAGAAAGGGCTGATTCAACCTAGTTCTTCACCCTTTGGTTCCGCAGTGCAGAAGAAGGATGGCTCTTTGCGCATATGTATTGACTACCGTGTGCTGAATAAGAATACCATCAAGAACACGTTTCCTATCCCAAGGATTGATGATATTCTTGACCGACTAGAGGGTGCTGCAATTTTCAGCAGGATAGACCTTAAGAGTGGGTACAATTAGATTCGTATCAGGCCAGAGGATGGCAGAAGACTGCGTTTAGGACGACATTTGATAGAGTTCTTAGTGATGCCGCTCGGTCTTACAAATGCTCCTGCTACGTTCAATAGGATGATGGATCTGATTTTCCGCCCACATCAAAAGTTTGTCGGCACATACTATGACGACATGATAGTCTACTCAAAGAATGAAGAGGAGAATAGGCGTCACTTGACCGTTGTGTTCAAAGAGCTACGCAGTCCCAGGTTGCTTGTCAATCCTGAGAAAAGCGAGTTCTTCTCGGAAGAGATTCACTTTCTTGGCCACATAGTGTCAAAGGATGGTGCCCAAATGGATCTTGCCAAGGTTGAAGCAATCAGGACATGGCCAGATTTGAAGACTGTTCATGATGTGCGTAGCTTCTTGGGCTTATGCTTTTACTACAGAAGGTTTATGAGGAACTTTGCCGAGATTGCTTCATCCCTACATGCTTTGCAAAAGAAAGAGGTCACGTTCAAGTGGACACAAAAAGAGAATTTAGCTTTTAATCTCTTAAAGGAAAAGATGACTTCGGATCCAGTAATTGTCTTTCCAGATCTCACGAAGTCACTTGTGGTCCAGTGTGATGCGTGTGGCAATAGTATTGGGTCAGTGTTAATGCAAGATGGTCGGGTAGTAGCTTACGAGAGCAGAATCTTGCAAGGACCAGAAAAGATGATGCAAATCTATGAGAGAGATCTACTGGCCGTGATTCATGAGCTTTCTAGTTGGAAGCACTTATCTGTTAGGTGCTGATTTTGTTGTCTAGATAGATCATCAGACCTTGCAATACTTCTTGACGCAGTCAAAGTTATCTGAAAAGCACATGCGATGGGCAAACATTCTCTCTATGTTCCACTTTGAGATTTTGCATGAGCTTGATGACATGAAGGAACAATATGCTATTGATGAAGATTTTGCAAGGATCTTTGAACAGTTGCAAGATGGACAACGCCATGAGCACTACCTCCTCAAGGACGGTTTTATCATGATGCATGGCAGATTACGTGTCACTAGGCCAATGCGACATAAGGTTATGGTAGAAAGCCATGTCCCACCGTATGCAGGGCATCGTGGTATAGATGCGACAGTAAATGCGGTCGAGACATTCTTTTATTGGCCTACTTTGAGAAGAGATGTGGATGCCTTTGTGCGAGCATGCATGATTTGCCAAAAGGCCAAGTTTGACGGGCAAAAGGCACCACGGTTATTACAACCATTGCCTATTCCAGATAAGTCATGGGAAAGCATTGCTATGGATTTTATCTTTGATCTTCCAAGAACGCCGACAAGGAATGATTGTATGTGGACCATTATTTGCAAGTTCAGCAAGCAGGGCCATTTTATTCCTGTCAAGAAGAAGATAAAATTTGACCAGATGGCACGGTTGATTATGTACAATGTGTTCAAGTACCATGGTATGCCACACTATTGTCAGTGATCGTGATCCTCGTATGACAAGCCTGTTTTGAAGAGGCTTGTTTGAAAACATGGGAACCACACTCAATTTTTTATCCTCATTTCATCCACAAACTGATGGGCAGTCAAAAGAGGCTAAATCTACTGTCTTAGATCTGTTGAAATGTTATGTGTCTGATAATAAGGGCAAGTGGGAACAGTATCTACCTATGCTTGAGTATGCATACAACAATACGGTGCATTCGTCAACAGGCAAGGCACCTTTTGAGATTGTTGAGGGTGGCAAAAAGGTTCCTCCCATTTTGCACACAAAGGACAAAATTTTCGAAGCAGGTCGTTATGTTGAGAATATGGATAAAACGTATAAGAAGATCAAGCTTGCCTTGGAGAAGACTTGGGCAAAGCAGAAAAGGGCTGCTGATCGTCACTGTCGTGAATTGTTGTTTTCACCTGGTGATTGGGTACTTTTACGGTTTGAAAAGGCAAGGTTAAAAAGGATGAAGGGCAAGGAAAGGTGGTTTCCAAAGCTCAGCGTGCGTTACTATGGCCTTTTCAAGTACTTGAGAAGATTAGCGATGTTGCTTATAGGCTGAAATTGCTGATACTTGGAAGATTCATAATGCACTTCATGTGAGTGTTCTAAGAACCTTTGTGGGTAATGTGCTAGATGAGGATCAACAAAAGTTGAGGAACTTGAAGAGATATTGGTACCTGAGCAAGTTTTGGCACATAAGGAAAGAAAAGTTAAGGGAAAGGTTGCACAACGGTATTTGGTGAAGTTCAGGAACTATCAACCTATGGATGCAAAGTGGATGGGAGAGTGTGAACCTCTGGCAACCACTAACCTTAGTTGTTGGTTTCTTTCCCTTCATTTGTATTTGATTTTTAGGACCCTCTTTTTGAAGTCACAAATGGCCAGACATTGTGTGGCCAGCGTGAAACGGTCGACGGCCAAGGGTTTCACCTACAATTGGGAAGGACAGGTTTGCACAAGATGGTCAGGCCAGTCGGCACTGGAATCGGAGCAGTAAAAGGGTGTCTAGGCTTAGTTCAAAGTCATTTAGGCCCGGTGAGTACTAGGAAATTAACTTAAAAGAGAGAAACTCAACACATGGCAGTAGGAGAGCAACCTGCAGGCCACACACTCTCCGGAAGCCTCATCCAATAGGGGGCGCCCATTTTGAGAGAGGGGGCAGATTTTTGGCTTAATAAGTGACTACAGTGTGTGTGTGTGTGAGTAGTGGAATAAAGTCACTGATTTTCCTTTGGATTTCAAGTTTACTGATGTGTTACCAGTATTCTGTTGTATGACTTTATGAATAAGGAAATTGGAAATGGGAATTCCCGAAATTGAATCTGATTGATGATATGTACTCTCTCATTTGATTTTGTTTGAGTGCAGGATTGAAAGATGGAATGATTGACGAAACGACTACAACATTTCAGTCTTTAGATTCTATACACATGATCACAATAAGAACGAATTAATTTGACATTAGTGAGGTCCGGTGTGGATCTAGATGCGATTGCTAAATACGTTGCCAGGAATCATGGTCTTAGATCTGGATGGAATTTTATGTGATTTGATTTGGATATGATGTGAATGTGCACTGACTGAGTCGTCTTTGTGCAAGTGCTAGATTTGCATCGTCTAGTGCGTTGGTACTTGCGTTGGTACTTAGAGTCAAGTGTCTACTGAACTGGTTTATGGCTTATGTTTGTGTTTGCAGGCATAATCGAGGGTGATTACAATTCTTTCAAGAAGGGGGTATGTCACAAAATTATGACGTGGCATGACCTAATGCTATAAGTTGTTCCAACTTATGCGCACCTGCCGATAGGGCCCCAAGGGACACTAGGAAATTAAAAAGGAGGGCGGGCTATACGTAGGCCGAAATACGTGCTGACATTGAAACCGGTTTGTAGGACGATAGACTTTAGCTTTCGCCCGATCTTTACAATGTTAACTTTACTACACAAAGGAACTTCATGAATAAACCTGTGACTGGAATTCAACACTTCAAATCAAAACATTGCTTGGTAGCTAGAGCGCTCCTAAGCAGACAGCGACATCCCTTAGACCCCAAAGACTGGCGCTGTCACAAAGTGATGACGTGGCGGACAGCAGAAACCCTAAAATTCCTGCAAATCCTAATTTCTGCCAGAAACCCTAATTTCCGGAAATCGCGGAGGCTGAAATTTATTATTATTATTTTTTTTTGGAAAATGATGAGCGACGCAAATTTCGCTTTTTCTCTACTTAAATGAGAAAGAGAGAGAGAATGCTTTTGCTTTCATGTTTTGACTCTCTGTGAGAGAGAGAGCAATTGCTTTTGATTTGAAGCTTTTGGGGCTCTGCTTTTGGGCATCCCTTGTAACCTTTAAATTAGTGGTGAGGGCCTCACTTCTCAGAGCATCTGGACGCAGAGTCTGAGAGTGAAACCCTAACCGCTCTCTTGTACTTTGATGATTGATTAATATAAAAAGAAATACCGAAAGGGGCGCCAGTCTTTGGGGCCAATATCTCTAGGCACGGAACTCCGCCGGGCCAGTGCAAATCTATTGTGATCTGTGAATTGTTTTGAAGTGGTTATTTGGTGCTGTCGCGGTTGATTCTTGACTTGGAGTGTCCAAGTCTGTTACAGTGGTATCAGAGCACGGCCAATTTCTCTTCTACGGGAAATCCGATCCCCGAATTTTTTTTCCGCGGCACCTATGGCTTCAGGCAATGATCAGTCGACTCCCTCTGCATCTGGAGATGCGGGTTGGGATCACAACGAAGATTCAGGCAGAGAGTATGGCCCGCCTTGGCCTACTTAGGCGGAGCGGCGAGAGATAGAGCGTCGCCAGTTGATCGGCGATGCAACAAAGATGATGCTCAATTTTGCCAAGGACCCGAAGATGGCAAAATATATGAACCAGACCTCTTTGGAAGAGGTACAGATGGAGTGGCAGAGAACCACAACACCACTCCCGAAACCCGCTCTCAAGAAACCTTCTGCCTCCAAGTAAATATACGGAGCAGGAACTGGAGAACGTGGTTGATGCATGGATTGCTCAGCTTTTCGACGTGCAAAAGAAAGACAAAAAGCACGGCAAAAAGCAGAAGAAAGGCACTGACTTCCCGGGATATTTGGGTCATCGGTTGACATTTGACAAGGCAAAGAAACGGAAGAAGCGTGTTCGATTTGAAGGAGTACCCAGTTCTTCTTCTTCTTCTTCTGATAGTTCTTCTAGCTCCTCAGATTAGAGCGAAGAAGACAGAAAAAGCAAAAAGCAAAGCAAGACACAAAGCTTCGGAAAGGGCAAGAAAAAGGCAAAGAAGGCTACATCTCGCCCAGAGACTGACAGTTCTACTGAGGACTCGTCTACAGACAGCTCAGATTCCGATGACGGAAAGATTTATGCGAACAAGAAGAATTTTTTACAAGGCCAACCAGTATGACTTTCTCGAAGATAAAAGCAAGAAAGTCCGAGAGTTTAAGGAAGGTGGCCACTCGATCAAGTTTGATACTTTTCAGGATACTCAGATGCTTCGAAGGCGAATCTATGGTTCAAATAGAGATCTCCTCTTTACGAGTTTGTTTTGGAGGGAAATCTGGGAGAATATAGGCACATGGCTTTAATTCTCGACCTCGTTTCATCCACACAAATGGGTAGTCAGAGATAGCCAACGGAGATAGCCAATTTAATGGTCCTGGACTTGTTAAAGTTAGACATCTCTGATCAGAAGACTCAATGGAAGAAGTTTTTGCCCTTGATGGAGTTTGCTTACAATAACACAGTTCATACGTCTACGGCGAAAGCACCATCTGAGATTATCGAGGGTGTCAGAAAGTGTCACGTGACACATCCAACCCTATGTGTCCGTGGACAAGCTACAGCATAGCAAGGGTTCAGTCAGTCCAGTCAAGTCTAGATTAGAAGTGATCTGGCACTTTTGTGAGTCTATTCGTAGACCGTGCATGCCCAATCACTTGGTATAGATGCATATCCTCTGGTTGCACACAGCATGATCATCAGTATTCCCTTCAGAATCCATCAGATTCAATTAGGGAAATTTTCCAGTGCATTTAGCCTGTTTTCCCTTGGTATTTTTCACTTATTATTTTTGAGTGACTTTCCAACAAAAGTAGGTAGGGCAATTTTGCTAAGTTAATATATAAGCAAACCCAAGTTAGCACTTTCTGGCAGAAGAGGCAGCAGGAGCACATGCTCAACAGGCACCTTCTCAGCAAGAACCCATCAACCTAGCGTTTTTGGACCTCCCCAGCAGTACCCCCAGATCCCTGGCGTTTTTCAGCCCTTGCATCCTCACCATCCGCAGTCAAGCCTAGCGTTTCCTGCTTGGCATCGCATACTCAGCCCTGGCGTTTTTCCCATGATCGCCAGTAGTACCAAACAGGGCAGCGTTTTCTACTAACGCTAGAGAAGTAGCAGCATTTTTTATTTCAGCCGTGAATGCAGCAGAACAGCAACATTTTCAGCCTTCTTGGACAGCAGACAATTCAGCCCTAGTTGGTTGCAGAGAACCCCCATTTTCAGCCATAAAAACGCAGCCAAAACAGTCATTTTCAGCCACCGAAACAGCCCCGAAATTCAGCAGATAGAAGAACACAGATTTCAGCCCTAAAGTCGTCGTCGTCATCACCAGCATAGTCCCAGATTACATCAGTCCATTGCATCGTCATTGTACCACTTTGTGCAATCATACGTAGACCACTCTTGCCGACGAGAGTGGGGCCTTCGGAGGAGGGTTTTACAACGTCTCTGGTGTCGTATCTCTCTTCTCTCTCTATCTCTCAGTCTCATACACTTGCACGCACAGTGTCCATTCACTTTGTTTGTGATCATAGCACTTTCCATTAAGAACAGAAGGCTCTCCCTTCCATAAGAACTAAAAGGAACCTTGAGCACAGTTCGGAGCACTCATCTTGAGCAAAGCGCAAACATTCATTCCGCTGCACCTAATAGGAAGGTTCCACCACCAAAGAGAAGCAGATCAGTACACATAGGATCTGGACACTGATTTTGCCAAGGTATGGAAGGCTTTGGAGAAGTCTCAAGCACCACATAAGAAGGCAGTTGTCACGATTGTGACTAATATACATCATATGCACCGCATAAGAAGGCAGTTGTCACGATTGTGACTAATATACATTATATACATACACTCATGGATGCAGATAGGCGAAGTGCCATGCCAAGGAGGAGGATGGTCACGACCCTTCGCCCAAAAGACATGCCTCTTCGCCAAAAGCCACACTCCTTCGACGACTGGTCACACCCCTTCGCTCTATGGGTGCGAGTCTCTTCTCAGAGTTATCTTTCTAGTTCTAGTCTTGTGCAGAAATATAAGAAACACATATGAAGTAATATACGCTTCTTCACAGCAACAGACAAGCATCAACATGACTTGCAGCTGAAGGAAGATGATTGGGCGCTACTCCCATTTGAGAAGGCACGTTTATGAAAACGGAAGGGTAAGGAGAGGCTTTTTCCAAAGTTACGTATCCGATACTATGGACCTTTCCAGATACAACAAAAGATAAATGATGTATCCTTCAGACTAAAGTTACCAAATACTTGCAAGATTTCACAATGTGAAAAGGGAGGGCACCACGTCCCGACGAAAACGAACAGATTAAACAGATTTTAGATGCTTCAAAACAATTAAACTAAAAGAGAAACACTGCACGCACGGAGTGGCGGAGTTCCACCCCAAGAGAGCACTCACCCCAAAGCTTGGCGCCCCTTTCATATTTCTTTATATTGCTTCAGCACGTTACAACTCGAGCGGCACTCCTCTACACCTTCCATGCAGTAGGATGCCAGAGAGTGAGCCCTCTTATCATATTTAAAGACCCTTCGCCCTCAAAAGCAATTTACATGAAAAGAATGTGGTCTAAAAGAATCTGGTCTCCCAGAAGCTAGCGCCCTTAGGGGTTGTCCATACAGCAACGCCATGTCAGCAGTCCGTAACACGCGGAGAATCCATACTTCATGCCACGTCAAAAGGCCCATAAAACACGGACATCCGTACAGTGCCACGTCAACATGTCATGGTATTTGCAAAATGTCCGTACATCAGCCACGTCATCAAGTTTTACACCATAGTGTGAGTAGGGGTGTGTGTCCTCTTTACTCTTAGGCCCCATCGGACACGGTCCCATAAGTTGGCTAGGGGTTAAGATTTTAATCCTAACCCTTCTATTAATGCTTGGTCACTCGGCAAGGAACTGTAAGTCGGTAAAGACCTTCTTCTTCTACTTGCTGAGATATGAAGGTTGGCTAGGGTTAGGCTCGAGGAGCCCTAACCCAATCAGTCTTCAGTGGCTTGACACGTCAGCAGTTTGTGACACAATGCATTTCGTGTGAGTCTATTGAGCATAGTTACCAGGAACGGGAAACCGGAACGGGGAACGCGGAACAACAACTGTCACAAAATGCCATTCCTTGTTACGAGTACTCATGTTTGAAACATGGAACGGGGATTCGGAACGGGAACTTAGAATGGGAACGCGGAACGGAGACCTAAAAACGGCCATTCCCTGTTACTATGCTATTGAGACCTTTCAAAGGTGAAGTGCCAATGGACAGGGAGCCAATTGAGCAGCCCAAAGTGGAAGAGACCGAGGAAATCCTCATTCCATTCTCGAGCAGGTCGCCCTGGCTCACAAGGAAATGAAAGTGAAAGGTAAGCTGACAGACGGTATTTGGTCAAGTTCAGGAATTATCCAACTCTTGATGCCAAGCGGATGGAATAGGAGGACTTAACAAATACTCCTCAAATACCAGAGCTTTACCTTGAAGCTTTTGGTTTAGCAGCAATTACTCCAAGAGTTGCCGATGAATCAACTAGTTGAATCTGGTGCGGTGCAGACTGCACAAGAGAGGAGTTACTCGGCTCCTTTGTCACACGTTACCTTGATGGAATAAAGTCACTGATTTCTTCCGAGAATTCAAGGATATTGATAGGCTAACAGTATTATGTTGAATAACTTTATGTAAAGAAGTACTTTAAATGGGAATTCCTAAACTAAATCTGTTACATGTCTCTATATGTGTGTATTGTTTTGAGTGCATGTCTAAAAGGTGAAATGACTGCCGCATTTTGTCTTGTTCACCTAAGGGGTGATGTGGATGTGATAGTGATAAGATTTAGTAGATCAAGACATCCGTGAAAAGATCAGCGCGGTTTGGATGTGATTGCTAAATATGTTACAATGATCATGATCCTCATCTAAGATCTTAATGGGGATAGTGATGTGAATGTTCAGTGACTATCATCTTTGTGCAAGTGCTTGATATATGTGGTCTAGTATGTCAGGTACTTAAGAGTCAATGTCTGCTACACTAGTTTTTGTCTTGTCTGTTTTGCAGGCGTAATCAAGGGCGATTACAATTCTTTCAAGGGGGGGGTATGTCACAAAGTGATGGTGTGGAATGGCCTAAAGGACAGAGCCCGAGCCCAAATCCCTAGCGAAAGAGGTAGAACATGTTTACCAACTTGCAGATTATGGTGGCCAAGTGGCCCACAAGGGGTTAGGAAAAACCTAACCTATCCCAACTTATGGAACTTGGCCAAGGGGCCTAAAACCAAGCAAGGAACCAAAACTAGGTAGAGCTGCTTACGTGGCATCACCCATGCTCTACGTTTTTTGCTAACTACTGACGTGGCATCGTACGGATTTCCACATTTTACGGACAGCCCATGGGGCGCTTGCTTTTGGGCTCCAGATGCTTTTGGAACTGCAGCTTTTCATGTAATTTGGCCAAGGGCCTTTATAAGCGTGCCCAAGCCTCACTTCTGTTCAATTTTGCATAGGAGCGCTGAGAGAAGGAGGACCCTTGGATGTTGTACTTTGAGAAGCATAATAATAAAGAAATACCGAGAAGGGGCGCCAGTCTTTGGGGCCAGTGTGTTAGTGTGTCTGAGTAAGGAACTCCGCCGTGCCGTGTTGTCTCTCCTCTTCTCTCTCCCTCTCTATTTTTCAGTTCAGTTCAGTTGTTTCCAGTTTCTCTCACAAGTGTTGCTGTAGATCTTTGGCTTGGAGTGTCCAAGCCCATTACAAGTTCCAAGAAGATCTCAATCACACTTTTTGCCTTCGTTATACCATTAAAAGAGGACTTTCGCACTTTGTCTCAATAATCATGTTAAGTCCTTTGCTGACCGTGTGTCACAACCGAACGAAGGTAAATAACTATCGCTTTTACATTTTGACCTAACTAGTAGACGAAACGCAACCAACCCAATACATATACAAGCAAATACAATTGTCAAAATCTGTCGCTTGGATTTCAACCTTACTAATCTCGTAGGTACTACTAGGTTTTATGATTCAATTGGATTCACAAAGCCAGGTGAATCACTCCTTCTAAGAAAGCGCTTCCCGACATTGGTTCCCAACAATGACAAAGCAAGATCAATTTATATATATGTGCGTGTTTTCTGTGTGTCATACTATACAAGAGGCCACAAATCGATTCAGCGATAGATCATCCCTGATTTTACAACAAAAGAGGCCAAACTCTTACAAAAACTCTTGATAAATTGGCTAGGACCACTAACAGCTCGCTATGATACAGGGATGGTCATTACATAGGGATTTGGTAAGAGTAATATTACTCATGAAATGGATAGCCTACAAGTTTTAGTCTGTGTTGGCATAATGGGTATAAGCTCCAATCAGTACAAGTAGTGCATAATGGGTATAAGCTCCAATCAGTACAAGTAGTGCATACAAATTACTGAAACAGCTAAACACTCACAACAAGGTTTAGTCTGTGTTGGCATAATGGGTATAAGCTCCAATCAGTACAAGGTAGTGCATACAAATTACTGAAACAGCTGAACACTCACAACCGATATCCTCCTCACTCAGAGGACTACATACCAATTCCCTAAACAGCGTAGCACTCACGATGTATACACTCTTCATCCTCACTCTGAAGACCCACATCATGGACACCATCACTAGCATCACAAATGTTGATTAACATCACTGACCACAATACATGAAAATAGCATCCAAAGCATTAATATTTTGTTAAAGGGATCCCTGTCAAGGCTAACAAGCATTTGCTCGCTGTCATCAAGTGAAGCAAAATATATTTGTGGCTTCATTTGCAGTACCTACCAAGCCCAGCCAATCTGAACTCTCTCTCTCTCTCTCTCTCTCTCTCTCTCTCTCTCACACACACACACACACACACACACACACAAACTTACATTCGATGAGAGACTCCGAACTCCACGCCTTGCCAAAGCACGGAACATCGCCGATGGTCTGTCTGTGTGTGTGTGTGTGTGTGTGTGTGTGTGTGTGTGTGTGAGAGAGAGAGAGAGAGAGAGAGAGAGAGAGAGAGACTGCTTATGCTGAGTCTGCAACGCGTTGGCAAGCTAATCTTCGCTCTTTTGCCTGCGCCTAGGTGGCGAAGCTGCCCTTTTGGTCCAACTAAAAATATAGTCGGAGAAAATATTTTTGGGTCCAATGTCGGAGACTAGGTAGAAACACGACTAAGTTCACAAAGAATGATCATCTAGTGCCAAGTGGCAGTCTCTTCATTATCGTGCATCGGAAGCCAAATCAGGCCCCTGTCAGACATAGGCGGATGGACATGCGAAAGCTGAGTTGGACCAATAAATATAGGCGCCATGGTAGAACTGCAGTCACATGCATCCGGTGGATGCACACAGCAAAGCGGAGCTGGCTTGCCAACTCATGATGGCTGCTCAAGAATGATGGGCGACCCCCCCACACCGCCCTCCTCACGCCCAAAGCTGGAATCGCTTATGAGATCACTGCTCATTCGTTGTGCAGGCTATGGTTGCCGCGTGTGTGTGACTTGCATCTCGAACTGCCCATCTACGCAAGAGAAAGGACTACCGCCAAGAGGCTGCCAGTTCAGTCATGGCCGTCGGCCATGTGTGACAGGGGCCTCATTCTCGTATCGTGATTCATTCATGAGCTTTACAATACGCATGAGGATAAGTTCTTGCAATGTTGGATGACCATTCCTTGAAAGAAAGTGCAACCACATGGCAACCGGCGGATGTCGAGAGCCATGGTGGGAGCACTTTCTGAAGGGAATGGTCAGTGGATGACCATTCTCGACCGTCAAGTGTTGGTGGGAGTGAGTCTTGACTGATCATGCACGATTGCACAATTGATTCCTTATGTTGAGTTGGCGCTTGACCATTGCAGGCAACGAATAGCATTCTCCATGTTGATATGTCGCATGCTTGATTAAATTATGACTGCTCACATGCTGTTCACTAGCTCATTCAAGCAAGCCTCAGATTTCGACTACTGAGGTGGCATGCATCGAAGGGTTGACAAGCTGAATTCTATTGCAGAAGGTCCAGTGAATGCACGGATGAGATTTCTAGCCAGCGACTTGACGTTTGCGATAGGTGTTTGAAGTCTCTGATTGTCGACATTAGAATTTTCATTCACACGTAGTCATTTGGATTGCCCCTCAACTTGCATGTACAACAGAAAGAGGCTCTCTCTTTGCTACAACTATGTTATGCCTCCTTGGTTGTGCATCACCGCTAGCACCACCCACGGCCTATAGCATCCTTGGTGGTGTGCATCATTGTTAGCCCACCAAGCTTCTAGGTCTCTATGCTCCTCACACACTACTACTGAGAAACCCATGGTCTACCATTTGCCAATATTGTCGTTGCCCATTCCCATGCTCACTCGGTGTTGCTACTACCACTCTCGTACTTGCTAGCTATAGAGATCATGAGAGAGAGAGAGAGAGAGAGAGAGAGAGAGAGAGAGAGAGAGAGAGGTACTATTATCACAACTACAATATTCCTAACAGGAGTTTGGGGAGAATTATCGGAAGCTCATTGAGCTCCTTGCAAAGAAGTGGGGTATGAACAAATCAAAGTAGGAGAGGTAGCAATTGTGGCTGGTTGATGGCTTTGTTAGTGTTTTTCGTCTATGTCTCTCATCTTTCTCTCCAAGTTACAGGTTGAACATAAGAAAGGAATTTGGGGTTGTAGGGCTACTAAAAAAGGTATCAATTTTGGCACGGCAAGGGTTGAATACATTGGCATTGTCACATTCTCTCTAGGGTAGGGAGATAATATTTCTCGTCAACCTTTGACTTTCGTTTTAATCATATAGGTTGGCTTACATCAATCCAAACCAATATGTATAAAACTTATCCACTCACAAATTATGAGTGGATGCATACATACACCAACTTTCATTTTAATCATATTGTTGGCTTACATCAATCCAGTCCAATATGTATAAAACTTATCCACTCACAAATTGTGAGTGGATGCATACGTACACCAACTTGCAATTGTGAGTTTGGGGGGGGGGGGGGGGGATTCCTTGTTTTGAACATGCTTGAAGGATCAAAGCTTAAGACTATTTGATTTTGGTTGGTAATTAGCATGGGTGGGCTTGATTGCAAAAAATCTCAACTGATTATAGATGGGTTCACAATAAGAAAATGTTGTTGTTGCATACTCCATCTCTTTGTCTTCATTCGGAACTCTGTATGTGTGCGCGCGCGCGTGCTCTCCTAAGTTTGATGGAGATTAGCAAGTGATCTGACAAACTTTGAGAAGTTACCACTTTCATGTTTACGAGTGTTAACCCTCACGGCACACGGACACCTGATCACCTACGATGGACGCGTATTATGTATTTGGTAGAGTCAGGTACCGGGCTTGTCGGACCAATAGGGAAAGGTAGAGTGATCGCCGATGAGAGGCGCACTTTAACTTGGACATTCAAGGGATTAGTTGGTTAAGCATGGGCGCCCAAGTGTGAATGGGGTGAGCTCCTATAAAAGCCAACTAAACCTAATTTTTACTCATTCTCTCATTTGTGCAATTGAAGAGTGCTCTTGCTCCATCTCCATCTTCTTCTTCTTCTTCACCTCCTTGTGTGTGTGTGTGTGAGAGAGAGAGAGAGGGAGAGTGTGTGTGCGATCGAGCATTGCGAAGGCACGACGGCGGCGAAGCGGTTGAGCGCGGCACGACTGCAGCTTCTTCTTCATCGCGGCGAGGAATCCACCACGAAGGCGAGCGTAGAGCGGTGAGTGACACACCCTTTGTTTTCTTGAGCTTGCTAGTTTAGGCTTGTTGTGTGCTTGGAGCCGTTTGTGGCTCGCATACGGTGTATCGGCAAGTCCCTTGCTTCGACAGTGCGGCAAGGAGCGCACATTTTTGGCGCCGCTGCCGGGGATATGCCCTACACTAAGCTCGGTTAGCACTTTACGCTTCCTTGTGGTGCAATTTCTATCATAGGAAAGGCAGGGAAGGAGTGTGTGGAAGGTTTCTGTTTTTTGCGTTTTCTGCAATTGCTGTCAAGTCTCAATTTCTGTTATTGTCTGCGTTTTTCAAATTCTGCAATTTCTGCGTTTTCAAGTTCGGCGTTTCCACTTCCTGCAATTTTTCGCATTTCTGTCAAGTTCTGCAATTCCTGCGTTTTTTCTGCACTTTCTGCGTTTTTTCTGCATTTTCAGCAATTTCTGTGCATTTTCTGCATTTTTTTTTGTGGTTTTTCTGCAATTTCTGCGTTTTTCTGTCAGTTTTCTGCAATTTCTGCTTTTTTGCGTTTTTCTGCATTTTTTAATTGCTGCGTGTTTCTGCATCAAAAAAAAAAAAAAAAAAAAAAAATTTCTTAAAATTTCTAAAGGGAAAAAAATCGGAAATCAAAAAACGCGAGCGAGTGGGTGGCGAAATTTTTCGAAAATAAAAAACACGACTCTTAAAACGTACGGGTTGGTTTGTATAAAAGGTAGATCGGGATCGTTTTCCCAAGCCCAAGCCCAAGCCCAAGCCCAAGCCCAAGCCCAAGCCTCAGTCCTATGATATATACTAGACTCACTCTTATATATATACCCTACTCCCTCAAGAGTGAATGAGAGCATGTGGGACAAGTCCTCCACTCTCCTCCTTTCTCTTCCCACTTGCACCCTTAGACTTTCTAGTTTGGGCCTAGTTCCCTACTGGAAATTGACAGTTTTAGGGATTCCGAGGGCATAGAGTGACCAAACGGAGGGCTGTAAAGCACGGCACGACCCTCTGACCGATACGCTCGTTTTGAGCTATCACACGGCCCATTCCACGACACGCTCAAAAAAATCTAGCAAAAAAACAAACAAAAGACACGCTAAAAACTAGTCACAAGGCCTCCTAGAGCAGCTTTTTGACACCTTAGGGTATCAAAAGCACATGCACTTACGCTCTGGGCGGGTGCTAGAACACGAGCATATTGAGGGTGCCTATGTTCATACGGACACCCATTACCCATCCACGATAAGCTCTAGACCCTCAGCGGGGACACAAGGTAGCACCACCCAAGACCCTAAAATAGCCGCTAGTGATTCCTCCTCCGACTCAGAAATCATGGAAGCATACCCTACCCAAAACACTGAGAGAGAAGGCCATGCACCTCCCGAAGCTCCACAGCCTAGTACTAGTATGTTTAGCCGTTTCATGGAAACGTTAGGTAGAGCTACTCGCTCGGAACCTGATGCAAATGAAGCACACGAAGGGGGTGGGGAAGTGGAATCTCCTTTCACATCGCACGTGGACCCCACACCCCCAAAGAGTGTCCATGTGGATATCCTACCAACTTCTTACCAAGAAGGCCCTGTTGAGCTGCCTCCTTCAGAAGTTCCCTCTAAAGTACCGTTGGTGACAAGTAAAACCACGGGGAGCAACATTGCTTCTACCTCACAAGAAACCGTTAACACGTCGACTCTAGAAGGATTGTTCATTAATGATCATTGGACATACGACCTCCACACTGAGGTGTTGACGGATCTACACTCTGGCCACGCCTACCATGTAGGATGGATAGAGATTGTACAATCCACCTCTAGTGCCACGAGCATCGAAGATCAACAGAAAATGATCTGTAATGTTATCCATGGCATTATTCAATCAGAAAGGCAAAACCGAGGGGTAAATATACTCTCAACTGGCCCCATGAGATTTCTGGATACGAGCAAGGCTCAACAGCCTACTCTATCTCAAATGGAGACTCCTCTAATGAGCCCCATGGACCCATCTTACGTCATTTCACCTGGGGTCTCTATGCAATCTGAGCCTCCGAGCGAAAACTTTAGCTTCCCTAACTTGGCTCAACCCTCTATTAAGGAAAACACAGTGCTCACTCCAGGGATAAGCCTGACAGAGAATGTACCGATGACATCTACGGTTAGCGCAGTGCCACTACCTAGTGTTGTAGTACCTAATATGGGGCCTCGACCATATGTGCCTCTAGCCCCTTATGCACACATGGCCCCCACACCTCCAATTGTACCACTTGCTTATGCTCCTCGAGTGCCGCTCCCTAGCTCTTATCCGAGTGGACCTATGCCCGGTTATGTTCCATATCCTGCATCATCCACACATATGCCAAGACCGGTACCCGTTCCTCTCCCACATATGATTCCAAGAGTACCTCCACCGACCCTGCCTCCTCACATAGGTGACTTGGCAGCGTTTGCTCAAACCATAGGTCGATCTATCGCGGAAAATATGCGTCATGCATCTGATAGAGAGCCTAGAAGTAAGGCAGTACAAATTGCCAAACTCACGCAAAAATTCAATGGGGACGAAGATGCTAGGAAACACATTGAAGTGTTTGAACAAGTATGTGATTCCTTAGGGGAACGCAACGAACTACATAAGTGCAATGCCTTAAGCTTGACATTAAGTGGGAAGGCTGGAGATTGGTATAGGACCCTAAGGGTGGACGAGAAAACAATCTACCCTACCCTTCGAAGGTTGTTTCTAAAAGAGTACATACGAGAAGGTGTGCTTTGGGGTGTAGCATCTCAGCTACAGAAGGCCGAACGTAAGGAAGGAGAGTCAGTAAGGGACTTCATTAGTCGTCTAAAGCACTTAAACTCTCGTTGCCCTGTAAATGAGCGCTTCAACAATAACCAACTGCTTGATCGATTCATTCGAGGGTTGAGGAATGAAGGAATCTATAATGGACTAGTGATTAGAGGTATCACAACCTGGGAAGATGTCACTGCCAATGCAATCCAATTAGAGGACAACTTGATGATAGCAGGCATGAGGGTGTCTACTGACACGAGATCCACTAGCTCACAAGCCATTGAGTATGAACCCATGACTGCAAAGCCCATTGCCAATGAGCCAAAGGTATTTGAGACATTCTTGACAGACCTCACCAAGGCAATCCAAGAGTCTCTTAAGGATAATCGACCCCCTCAAAATAGTCACATGTATCCAAGAAGGGAGCAACAATGGTGTTCCATTTGCTTAGGTCCACATAGCACTAGTGAGTGCCCTACGTTTAGAGTAAAATTTAATGGAACTTGCAACGCATGTGGTAGGTATGGTCACCAAGCTAAGGATTGTTTAATGATCAAACGTATGATGGCAAATAGACCACCTGTAGCCTGGACGGATGCGCCTCGAGCTCCTGTATTGATGCCTACTCCACCTGTTGAACAACTACCGCAACACATGGTCCCTAGACCTCAAAATGTTGTACAAGCTACACCATTACCACCTCCTGTGCTAGGACCGCAGCCCCCGCATCCAAGAGTCGCCCCTATGAACCAAGTGGGTTGCGAGCCATCAAATGCTTATGCAGATGGTTGTGAGGAGGAAATAGACACTAGTATTGCCTACGGATTTGATACATTGGAAGAGTGTCCTATATACTACATGGAAGATTGTTGGGGACAAGTCAAGCCGGTTTATCAAGCTGCTGCTCTCGCATCCAGAGGTCAAAATATCAACACCCAGGCTAGGAGGCCACCTCTTCAATGCTACGAGTGTGGTGGACCACATCGAGTAGCGGAGTGCCCTATTAGGCTGCAAAAGAATGCTGCACAGATGCATGAATCAAGGGAGCACGTCTGCAATGCCAATACTCACATGTAATCGTTGTGGCATAGATCACTTGATTGCCCAATGCCCCTATAACCCAAATGCGCCTAAAATCACACCCCTAAATTTGGTCGAAATTGCTAGTGTGACGTCACCAATACCACCCGTCGCACCTGCTTATGCGATTACACGGTCCATGCTTCAAGGGCCAGGACATATCCTCGAAGAGAGAGATACCGCGTCAATTATCCAAGCAAAGAAAAGGAAGACACGAAGGAAGAAGTCGCAGAATACGGAAAATTCAAAGCCAAGTTCCAAAACAAACATAGGAACAGGAGATGACCCCGTGTATATGAATGACCTCGAGGATGATTCAGATTCAGTCGAGACAATGGAGACTAGAACCAATACCACAAAGGGAAAGACCGACAAAGAAAACCGTAACATGGAACCAAATGAAAACCGAATGAGAGAAAACCATAAAGAGCCTCTGAAAACACCACAAGTGTTTCCAAATCCAATCCAAGACCCCCAAGATAAACCGCAGGGGCAAAAAGGGAAAAATCGTAAAAAGAAGATTGGGACGTACCCAAACCCAGTAGACGAGATTGAGCAGGTGAAACATCTAAGAGGTTTAGTGGAGGAGACTCAAAGGAAACTAGAACCAGAACCCATGCATATCAAAATTCATGACACAGTGTTTCCCACGCAAGTTCATCCACCCCACATGAACCATAGACCGTTAGCCATATCTAGTATCATCCAAGAAGGGAGTGAGGACGGGACATCAGAAAGTGAGCATACACCCTTCTTGTTGGAAAGGATGTTTAACGAAGGAATACCTGATCCCATTGAGGAATATGAGATTCCATCCTCACCAGTTCCTAGTCAAGGACCTACACCCTGCAAAACGCCAATGAATGTTGCCAAACTAGTGGACTTCATGTCTTCTGAGGTCCGAACCACGATCATAGCAAAGCTGTATGGAGATCCTGAGTTATTCCTTGCACTTCGAGCATTCCTTAACGGAGAGCTACGAACGGGATTACCGCAGTTTGCGCAACCAAATAGGCCTGACTCGATTATGATTGATGAGGAAAATCATGTGCAATCACTTGACTTAGATGGACACGAGTCTGTGATCGAGGTACCCATTAACGAATTAGGGCAGTATTTTGAAGGCGACGAGTCTAATGCGACCCTACCCATCACTACCAAGGGATTAACTATAAAGGGAATTCTTGATGGTGGTGCGGGAGTTAGCATCGTTACAAAAGATTGTTGGGAATCCATGGGAAAACCCCGCCTCAGTGTTACTAACATTGTGGTAAAGATGGCAAATGGTACCATAGCCAAACCTATGGGGATGCTCAAGGATCTTAAGATCAAAGTTCTAGGACACAAGGTACGACATACGTTCATTGTAATGGATTTCTCTAAACACCTTATGTCATATGAAATGATTTTAGGACGACCATTCATGAGGGAAGCACAAATGGTTCACGATTGGTCTAAAAATCATGTCTATTTGCAATTCCAAGACTCTGTCCTTAGAGTGGATTTGGTGACTGGTAAGGTACACCCCTTAGGGAGTAAAACCATTATTGATCATCGCTCTGACACCACAGTTCACTCGGCCCCACTACAATATTGTTACACTTGTAAGAAGGATACAGACATTGGCCAAGATTCTCCTTACATGGATGTGTTACCGGGTATGACGGAATCAAACAATGTGGATTGGGTCCACCTAGCATCAACCATAGATACCTGGGGAAATAGAGGAACGACCTGGGTAACACCTGAGGGGGATGAAATGCATATACCCTTAAATATGCTACAAGCAATGCATATCGCTTCCGACAAGACTCAACCTAATGTCACGAAGAAAACATACAAGTGGGTCCCTAAAGCTTCTTTAGTGACCATAGCCAGTGCTAAAAAACAGAATTCTTGTAAGAAACGTACCACTCGCTCCAAGAAATGTAAAGAAATGTTGCGATGGATCCCTAAACGACTATTGGAAGCCCAAGGCTACTATCAAGGAAATGATCAAATCTGGGTGCCAAAACGTAGATTGTGCTCTTACCTGTCACCTGACCCATGTAAACCCAATCCCTTAGTTCCAAAACGAATCAATGATCATGGAAAGAAAAAAATCACAGAATGCTACACACCTGCTCCCGAGCTAGTTTGGGTACCAAAGAAAGAACGATTTGTTCCACCTAGCTCAGGAAGGGGGGAGTCCCATGAAGATTCTAGCTCATCATGTAATACATCCATGGAGGTAAAAGCTTCTACACAGCCTCCATCTATAGTAGTGGACCTCCATGAAGCTAAAAAAGAATCCACACCTCCCAGTGTTCAAGAATCACCTAATGAACCACTTCAAGTTCGATCCTGGGAGAGTACCTTACCACCGTTGCAACTTGACGAGGCACCTAGGGTAATAGCAAACTACTGGCAAAAATCCTCACCTATTACCAACTGGAACAATTGGTTTCACAGGGTGACAAGCTCATTTCAAACGGTATGATCTACCCAAGGAAGGGGGGAGTGTTTGTGGACATCCATCATTCACTTGTTTCCCTCTCAACCTTTTTCCCTGACCTCTCAACTCCGATCTTAGGGAATGTATATATAAAGCTTTATACTCACAAAAAAAAAAAAAAGGAGCAAGAGCAATTAGCAAACGAGTATGCACATTAAAAAGTCAAAACATTGACTCAGACCTACACATGTCACATCTGGTACAGTGAAACAGAAACCTATGCCATAAAACACCTTTGATCCTCATCACTTGAGTGATGGAGGGTAAGTAAGATTAGTACGATAGGAGTGTTTCTGTTTTAGAGTTGAGTGATTAGAAAAGTTCTCTTTTCCCACTGATGTGCCTCCTGGAGGTATTCCTTTTGTTTCCTAGTGTGTACAGGAGCGTGTTGCTATTGATAGGATTTGGACCTTCATGGAACCTTTCTCTCGTTCACACTTCAAATCAAGCGCGACCATCAACACAAACAGGTGTTTCTTGTCCATTAGCATTGCCCTTATCTTTTTTGCATCCATGTTTGTCTGCTTTGATTGTGATTGGTAGCATACTATTCAGCGCATTGGCTTAGTATCCAACATTTAATTCAATGCAATCTTTTGTCATAATCACTTGTTTAGGTGTAAAAATCAAGCAGTCCGACTAAGCTAGTTTGACCAAGCTAGGTATTAGAAATCTTCTCTTAATACCATGGGGAATGCCTTCCTAATAAACAATGGTTACTTAGGTTCTTAATCCGATTTAGGCAGCATTGTATGAAATGTACTAGGGCTTTCTAGTGGGCTTGACCCTATTGACCTTTAGCTTAAGTATTATAAAGGGAGTTTACTAATGTGATGAGCCTGGGGAATGTAACAGTGTTATATGACCCCCCAAAGTTACAAAATTAAAATGATGAAAATGAACAAGCAAAAAAAGTCAAAGTGCCACAATGTAAAATTTTAAGCTGGAAGAGAAATCTCAGCTTGATTTGGTACTTCACTCACATGTATCGCCTATGGTACTAGAGCCCTAGAGGTTCCCAGTGTGGGCGCTTTTCCTTGAAAAGCAAAAAACCCAAGGCATACAAAATAAGCACCCACTTCAAAATTGAATCAGTGTGAAAAGACCTTGGGGGGTCAAAGAAAAAGTAATCAGTCAGGCGATGATTTCATGAGAAATTCCTTTTATGGTAGCTTAACTACAAGGTTTTCTAGATATAGCCTCTAGTCAGCCCTTGAACATGAATACTTGGCTCTCGCGATTAAACAACTTAATTGACCACAAGTAATTAAGAAGCTTACCCATGGTATTAATATTCGATCTCTAGTGCTTTTCGACCGTCAAATTAGCGACCCCAGACTTGTTTAATTTTTTCCCTTTACATCTGTTTATGCATTTGATTACATTGCAATTTAATGTTCATTGCTAACAAATTGTTTGAAATTCTTTTACCAATCAATTTTTCTACCTAAAACTGCATATGCTTTTTAAGAGAATGCAATTACTGTGCCAATGTTGTTTGATTTTGCAGTGGCTGAAGAAGGCTAAGGACATTCATGTCAAATGCTCTTCCACCTCGACGACCCAGCTTCAACTCAATAGCTTCCGAGGACGGAATCTACATCAGGAAGGGGGGCATGTTAACCCTCACGGCACACGGACACCTGATCACCTACGATGGACGCGTATTATGTATTTGGTAGAGTCAGGTACCGGGCTTGTCGGACCAATAGGGAAAGGTAGAGTGATCGCCGATGAGAGGCGCACTTTAACTTGGACATTCAAGGGATTAGTTGGTTAAGCATGGGCGCCCAAGTGTGAATGGGGTGAGCTCCTATAAAAGCCAACTAAACCTAATTTTTACTCATTCTCTCATTTGTGCAATTGAAGAGTGCTCTTGCTCCATCTCCATCTTCTTCTTCTTCTTCACCTCCTTGTGTGTGTGTGTGTGAGAGAGAGAGAGAGGGAGAGTGTGTGTGCGATCGAGCATTGCGAAGGCACGACGGCGGCGAAGCGGTTGAGCGCGGCACGACTGCAGCTTCTTCTTCATCGCGGCGAGGAATCCACCACGAAGGCGAGCGTAGAGCGGTGAGTGACACACCCTTTGTTTTCTTGAGCTTGCTAGTTTAGGCTTGTTGTGTGCTTGGAGCCGTTTGTGGCTCGCATACGGTGTATCGGCAAGTCCCTTGCTTCGACAGTGCGGCAAGGAGCGCACAACGAGCGATGGAATCCAGTCTGCTTGGTGACGGTAGTAGCACCTGACAATCCGGAAGCCGTCCCCGCGTATTTGAAGGCTAGTGTAAGTGAAGCCTGGCATGTTGCTCCATGGACCATCCTCCCACAGGTCCACCAATTCTCCCTTCTCACAAAGACTAAGCCATTTTGATTTTTTGAAGCCAGCTGACATGCTAGAGGAACCTGTTCTGTCTTTATTCTTCTGACTCTGGTGTATTAAAATCTCCGATCAGGATCCACTCCCCTTCAACAGGGAAATATTTAAGCAATGCAGGGGCCATAGATGTTGAATAATGGTAATTAACTAATCAGCCCACTTGACCTTGATTCCAAGAGCTCTCCCCGAAGGATGATTTAGGACCATCATAGGTTCTAGGTCCCTATCCACAATGGAGAGGACGCCATTATACATGTAATGGAATTGGCCTATTAACTTGAGAGTAGCGGATATTAGAGAGAGTACTTTTGTGAAATTACTTTGTAAGCATGGTGGGTGAACATAATTAATGGTAGCAACATACACATAGCATTTAGTTAACTTGGCATGAACAATACTTTTGCAAGAGAGAGAATTTAGAGAACATGACAACAGTTGAGGACCGGATCTCCAATAGGCATTTGTATTATGATTTCTCTCATCAAGAGAGACTTGTTACAATACAATCTTTGTGTTCCTTGTGACCTAGGTGATGCAATGAAGATGGAAATCTTCATGCATCACGAGCATAACATAAACTTTGAGGAAAGCATTAACAATCCCAAGCCTCAGTCCCAAGACCTCAAACAACTAATTCTTTCTCCTATGAAATGTTTCTTCTTCCTCTTCCCTACCCTCATTCCTTGCTAGCTCTCTCCACCTTCGAAGGTCCTCACTTATCATCACTCTTCTTGCTAGCAGACATAATAGCACAGTCATGAAGATGGAGAAGATGGCAAGCTTAAGCATTGAAGCATGGCTCTTGGTTGGATTTGGATTCCATAGCCAAGAGTCTTGGTGTAGGCTCTCAACCTCTCTACTTGCTTGGAGAAGGAGAGGGAGCTCTTGCACTTTGCACTTCACACAATGAGGGTGCGTACGTGTGTGTTTGTGTGTGTGTGGGGGGGGGGGGGGGGGGGGGGGGGGGGAGTATAACCCCCAAGCATGCCCCTAGCTTCCTTGGTCGACCCCCCCTTGTAGCTCATGCTTGAAGCTCATTGGACCCCTCCAGGCCTAGCCAATCACAAGTAGGAGGTAAATCAAGTAACAAGGGTAGCCTTGGGATAAGTGTCCCCCTTTCCCCTTTGAGAGAGAGGACTTGATAAATGTAAAAACAATTAATTAAATCTTCTAAATTATCATTGGACCCCTTGGGTGGCCAACCAATAGGCTTCAGGTACACCATGAGGGCAACATGACAAGGAACTTGACAAATGTCCCTTTTGCTTTCTTTGTACCAAGCATGCCTTGTGTGAGTGTGTGTGTGTGTTCTTTCTCATCCCCCCTCTTGTAGGGCTCGCCCCCTCCTTGTAGGGATTAGTGTTGACTTTTGCACACCTCAAGCCACTCAACTTTGGACCCGGTTCCCACCACAAGCTTGGCCCTTAAGCCCCTCAAGCTTGGGTCAAGTTCCTACCTCAAGTACAACCCTAGCATCTCAAGCATGACAAGCACCTCAAGCATCTCAGTCATCAAGCACCTCAATCACCTTAGTCATCAAGCAAGACAAGCACCTTAAGCTTGGGCTGGGTTCCCACCTCAAGCTCCTAACTTACCTAAGGTCAAAGGACTTTTACACTAACTATTGGAGGTCTTCAATGAAGCTAACCCTAAGGTCTTTATGCTCCATTGCTAGCCTTGCTCTTTGATAGACCATCTCTCATTTGGGTCCCATTACCATTGTCCCCGTGTTGAGATAGATCTATAAGCACGTCTATATCCTAACTCTTGTTCCCGTTTATTCTCCCACATTAAATGATCAGTTTAATATGAGAAAATTATTTGGGTTGGTTAGATATTAGATTTTATGACAATACCGGCCATTAGCTCCTCCTCCATAAAATACTAGCTTCTTCCCTAATGCTTGCTTTCTTTTGCAATGGGCATCCAAGTGGTGCTTATGGATGGCCCAACAATTGACCTCCTTGCCTTTCCTAACCTCATCCCAAAAGAGGGAACTCTTCTTCCGGGTTTTGAGGTCTTTCACATTCCATGACTGGATAGATAACTCTTCCATTATTGAGACAAGGGTACACTCATCAGCTACGAGGCACTCCTTCTCGGTTGTCTTCCTCCATTGGTGATTTCACATTCCCAACATGAGCGCTAGACTAATCAGTTGTTAAGAGACAAGGTTGGCATCTCGCAGCACCTCAAAGATGATGTCATAAATGAAAGGGTTTTGCGGACATCTGGTGGTGTTTCTTTCCATTGCCCAACTGCCCTCACCTGGGATTTGAACCGCTTGCACGAGATGCTAGCTATATGATAATGCAAGGAAATTTTAAGAGAAGAAAGGGCAACTAAATGAGAAGAACAAGGTGAAAATTCACTATGGCCCACATAAGGCTATTGAGAAGAATTTCTTAATAAGAATTTCTTTGTGAGAGAGAAAACTAGAAAGTGACACTAGTATTTAAAACATGTGATATCACAATAAAATATTATGTTTTTTGAAAAAAGTGTAACAATGAACTATTTAGATTACAATATATATCAAAAGTATAAAAATTAATGTTTGATAGAATACTCAATGACTCTCTTTAAAGTACACAAATGTCAACATCCTCTCACAAAGATCTAATAATAATAATTAAAAAAAGTTTATTATCATTAGCTTGCCATGTGTTACTAATCTGCAAGCTTTATCCAATGGTCCAGAGATGCACCCAAAATCCAACCCTTTACTAAGGACTACTTATGTAGTCCAAAAACACAAATGCACCTTGTGAAGTAGACCATCTCTTTATATGGACACAAAAAGTCTTTTGACTTTCCACCATCATGGGTCTTTTCATTTCCTAAACTCACCCTTCACTTACTCACTTAAGATGTTTTGAAAGATTTTTTGGCCAAGAAGGCCATAGGGGAGTGGTAGAGAAAACTTGCAATTCCTTTTGGCACCTCGCACCATCCAATGATACCATCACATTAACATTGAGTCTTGACATTTCAAGACAAAAAAATTCACACCATATAATTTAAAAAGGTGATTGATTGTTGACATTTCTAGTCATTTAAAAAATATTCACATCATATAATTTTAAAAGTTGATTGCTCACATCATGGCTTGCTTAATAAACTATAAAGAATAATCCAATGTTAAATGCTATATCACACACACACACACACACACACACATATGAGAAATAACCTTACAAATGTGTTGGAAATCATGTGCATCTCTCTCTCTCTCTCTCTCTCTATATATATATATATATATATATATATATATATATATATATATATATATATATAATCTCTCTCCATTAACATGTCAAATGTGTTCTAATAATCGCTCAATTTATTACAGCAAAAACTGTTGCCTTTTTGAGGCCACCGTGAAGTCTTCACCTTGTTAATTTTTCAAGATCGGGGACACCTAATTGCTCCTCTGGGAAAATACATTAATATCTTTAAAATTTTCTTCACCCTATTCGAGGTGTATGTGGAAGCATGCAAGATATGACTGTACAAAAGACACAAATAGAAACAAGTTCAAACAAAAAGACACATGAAATGTTATCCTTTTTACCACCAACACCAATAAGGAGTGTATTTGGTGGGATTCCAGGAAACCCTAGCCCAAGAATTTGGTTGTTAACATGGGGGCCGGACTTAAGGTCATCCCTTTGAACTTTGGTACTTTCTTTGGTGCGTGCTTCAAGTGCAATAAATTTGGGCACTTTGCTAGGTCGTGTTTGATTGCCTTGGCCACAACCCCAGGCCCGGTATGTGGTGAAAAAGGCAAGCCTACAACGCTCCGGATGAAGACTGAAATGGCAAGTATTGATGAAAAGGAACGTGAAGATGTGATGCCTAGTGCAAGCAAGGAGACTCTAGAGAATTCAAAGTAGGTCAGCAAAGAAAACCATAGCAATGGAAAGGCCACCCAAGGTATCGTTTTACGTCCGCAGCCCATTAAAAAATGACCTCCCTAGTGGTTCAAATAATAATCTTGTCATCCACATTTGGTACAAAAGACAAAGGATGGCAAAAAATCTCTAATATATCATGCAAACAATTCAAATCCTAGGCATGAGCGGCGGGGTGGATAAAAGGAGTCCCACCAAATAGTCCCAAAAACCCCTTCTTTTATGATAATATTTTTGAGGTTCTTCGGGATTCCAAACCGGAAGACCTTACGGTTACTTAGGGGAAGGGGAAAGGACTGATGGAGGAAGATGGTAGGAAAGAGGGCATGGAAAAAGAGTTCCTTGAGGTGGAGGACTTTATACCCCTCTCTCAATAGTGGAAGAACTTGCTCTTCATTCGTGGAATGTAAAGGGGATTAAACCCAGAAGAAGAGCTACCTCTTCTAGGAGGAAGTCAAAAAAGGTAAGGAGGTCAATTGTTGGGCTATCCAGAAGCATCATCTCGATATAGCAAGAAAAAGAAAACAAACAGTGGGAAAGAATCTTGTCTCCTATGGAGAGGGACCAATGAGTACAGTGGCATCCTCTATGTTGTGGAGAGGGATCTCGAGCCAAAGGTGGTATTCAATCATCCTCTAGGAGAGCTTTAGGAGTAAAGATCAAGTGGGCTGATCAGCAATTTACAATCATCAACATATATGGACTTTGTTCAGTGAAGGAAAGAGCAAAACTATGGGAACACGTGAAAGGTATTCAAGTTGAAGGAGAATGGGTCTTGGTGGGAGACTTTAATATAATTGAAGGGAGAAAGGACAAAATAGGATCGTCAAACATGTTGGCTTGATCAAAAAGATCCAAATAGCTAAGTTTGTGTGAGAAATGGGTGCTAATGGACATGTGGAAGGCAGGCCCCTAGAATAGCACACCAGGGTTCACGTACACTAGTTTGAAGTATGTTGGCACAACATCTTGGCTTGGTTGTGCTATTGATTACAAGGCATTTTCACAACTCTTTGTCTCACTAGTCCCCTTGGATCTTTAAGGTTGGAAGCATCCTTTTGAACCCATTTTGGAGAGAGGTGTCCAGCAAGATCAACTTGGAAGCACCCTTTTGAACCCATTTTGGAGAGAGGTATCCAGCAAGATTAACAACAAAGGACTACGTCGGCGGCTGGGCCAGTTTTGGGACAACAACAATGGGAACTGGAAAGGAACAAACCAACTAGCCTCCCAATTTCACCTCAATGGGATCGAAATATTGATAGCAAATAGAGCTTTAGAATGGCTTGATGGTTGTTGGCTACCTAACTACAAGTCTAGGTTTGAGTGGAAGGCATGGCAATGGCCAACAAATAGGCATTCCATTAAATCATGAACCAAGGACGTGTATAACTCCCTAATGGCCTTGAAGGGCTGGTTTTCCCCACTGAATAAACAATGAGGCGAGTGATGGCCGAAAATTTAGAACACCCCACCTAAGTATCAACCACTTGAAACTAGTATACAATTGGGGCCAAAAGACCACAAATGGTGGTTGAGTCTCAAGGCATCAGGAAATATTTCATAGGATTGGGCTAAGCAAACTCCGTCCTTAGGCAATTACCTATACTTTGTGACTTTCGTTGATGATTACTCTAGGCATGTGTGGGTGTATCCGCTTAAAGCTAAGTCCAAAGTTTTTATGTGCTTCAAACAATCTCTGGCTATGGCTGAAAATGTCTCTAAATGTACTATGGGCACCCTCCATTCAGAGAGGGGGGGAGTATATGTCTCATGAATTTAATGTATTTCTGGCTAGTCGTTGGATAAAACACCAATTTACAGTGTTGTATTCACTTGAGAAAAATGGTGTTGCTGAAAGGAAAAACAGGTCGCTTACGGAGATGGCACAATGTATGGTCAAAAGTTAAGCTTTGCCACATTCGTTTTGGGTTGAGGCCATCATGTGTGCTACTTATGTACTTAATAGGTGTCCTACAAAAGCTTTGCAGTTTATGACTCCATATGAAGCATGGCATGATAGAAATACATCTATTGATCACATGCACGTTTTTGGTCGTTTGGCTTATGCTTTGGTGCCACAAAAGCAACACAAAAAATTGAATGATAAGGCTGTCAAATGCATTAGCATTTTTGTGAAACAATTTCCCCTTGAAAATGAACCATAAAGAAATTGGGAGGATTGGGACAAAGCTATGCAACGGGGTAGGCCTTTTCTTACTTACATTGCAGAGTACACAGACATAATCCTGAGGCTTCATGGGATATATGCTTTTCACAAAACAAGAGGGTTTATACGGGGGTTACATAGACATTTCAAGCGAGAGGTAAAATGAAGTGCACCAAAAACTTTGGAAGAAACAATTAAATTTGCAAAAAATTATGAAAATAATACTCGCTTGATAACTTCTAATCCCGTTCAAATTGAGCTCAAGTCCATAGACACGGGGGTATCACGACCTTTTCAAAAAGGGAAATAAAATTTCCAAGTTTTAATAAGGAGGGTCAACCACTGTTTAAAAAGAGGGTTGCACCAGGACCTAGATTGAACCAAGAGGACTTTGTAAAGGCTAAAAGGGAAAAATTGCGCTTTACTTGTTTGCCACCTGACCGTTCTCAATCGAATTGTCCAAAGAAAAAAAGGAAAAAGGATGATGAAAATGATAAAGGTCTTGACAAGATTCATAAAGATAGGTAAATCCATGTTGTCCAAACACTTCTCAGAAATGGTAATGAAAAGTATAAATTCATAGAAGTGTTGCATGAGGACAAAGAACATTGTTGTTGTTTGTCAACCAACATGTGGAAATCAAGTTTTGGTCCACATGAGCTTGTAAAAATGCATGGGTTTGTAAAAGGGAAAACGGTTTGTGTGTGGCTCTGCCACACACAACTTTGTGAATTATTCTCTTTTCAAGAAAATAAAGCTTTCTCAACAACCAAGTGCTCACCAATGTGTCATCTCCACGATGCATGTTGAAGAGAAGAAGACATGGGATACTCTAGTATCCAATTTAAAAGTTGATATACAAGGGTATAAAGATACATTTGAATTCCAAATTATGAACATGGATCGTGCGGACTTGGTTTTGGGAAGGGAATGGTTGTGGGTGCTAGGACCTTCTTTGAAACGGAGCTATCAACAAAACTAAATAGAATTTGAAAAAGAAGGTAAAAATTTTGTTATACAAGGTGAGCATGATGTACAAAAAAGTCCTTTGATATGTTCTCTTGAGTTACAAAAGCTTATAAATAAAAGGTCTTTTGATGTATATATGATTTGGTGTCGATTTGTTGTAGATAAGGACTCTGACGTGGAAATGAAGGATCAAGTTTCATACTCGTCTTTGTCTTCTCATAGTGATTATGAAAGTGATCTAAAAGTCTTGCTAGAGGAATGTAAAGATGTTTTCCCTGTTGATTTGCAAAAAGGTTTGCCTCTTGAAAGAGGTGAAGTAGATCATGCTATTGATTTGGTTAAAGATATAAAGCCTGTCTATAAACCACCTTATAGATTAGGCCAAGCACAACACTTAGAAGTAGAAAAGCAATTGCAAGGCTGTATAGACAAAGGTTTTATCAAACCTAGTAATTCTCCATGGGCTTCACCAATTTTATTGATGAAGAAAAAAGATGGTTCTCTGCAACTTTGTGTTGACTATAGAGCATTGAATAACCTCACAATCAAGAATAATTTCCCTATGCTTAGAATGGAAGATCTTTTTGATTAGTTAGAGGGAGCCAAGTATTTTACTAAGATTAACTTAAGGTCGGGCTATCATCCAGTTAGAATAAATGCTAAAGATGTTGCAAAAATAGCTTTTAGGACTAGATAGGTGCATTATGAGTTTTTGGTAATCCCTTTGGGCTTACCAAAGCACCAACTACCTTTATGAAACTGATGAATAGTGTTCTACGAGCCTATCTAGGCAATTTTGTAGCAGTCATTCTTGATGATATCCTCATCTATATTCGTACTCAAGAGGAGTATTTAGAACATCTTAGAAAGGTGTTCCAATTTCTCAGAGAAAATTACCTTTATGCAAGGAATCAAAATGTGAGTTCTTTGTTGAAGAAGTGAAATATCTTGGTCATATAATTTCTAAGGATGGAATCAGGATGGATCCAAAGAAAGTTCAAACTATTTTACAGTGACCTGAACCCAAGAACCTAGAAGAGCTGCATATCTTCTTAGGAATGTCTGGATACTATTGTCGATTCATGAAGGATTATGCCAAGATAGCAATCCCCATGATTGACCAACTCAGAGGAAAGGGAAAAACCTTTGAGTGGGGGAAAAACCAAAAGAAAAGTATGCAGAAATTAAAGGTAGCAATAGATACAAGTCCAATTTTGTACATTGTGGATCCCAATAAACCCTTTGTGTTCAAGAAAAATGCTAGTAATTTTGTTGTGGGTGCAGTTCTAACTCAAGACGGACAGCCAATAGATTTTGAAAGTAGAAAGTTGGACCATGCACAACAAATTACTTGAATATGAGAGGGAATTTTATGCTATTGGTCATGCATTAAATAAATGGAAGCACTGTTTATATGGTGCTAAGATTATGATAGCGTTTGATCAGGAAATCATTAAGTGGCTTTTCAATCAAACACAATTGAAAGATCATAAGGCTAGATGGATTGAACTCTTGTAAGAGTTTGATTATGAGCTTAGGTATTGCAAAGGAAAATATAATGTGGTAGCAGATTCCCTTAGCAGGATACCTATGATAAATGAATTGCGTTTTACTCAATTCAGTAGAGATCTACTTAAATTATTATAAGGGAAATGTCAGGTTGATCTTACATATTCCAAAATGTGGGAAACCATTTAGAAAGGGGATCTAGAACAAGGGGTCTCCAATGAGAATGAATCATCGACAAGTGCTTTAGAAGGCCTCGAGTGGAGAATTTTTGCCATAGATGATGGTTATTTACTCTACAAAGGTAGAGTATGTGTCCCAAAAGATGAAGAGATTAGGTGCCAGATACTCTTTGAATGTCATGATAGTCCAAGTGCGGGACACCCAGCTATAAACAAGACTCGTAGTAGGCTTGTTAAGAGGGAGAAAATTTTATTGTTCTAGAATATATAAGGACGTCCTAAAATATGTGGTTAAATGCAATAAATTCTAGATCAATAAAGTTGAAAGGCTTAAGATGCAAGGACTACTCCATCCATTAGACATTCCTTCAAGAAAATGGGAGAGTATCTCCATGGATTTTATAGTTGGATTACCTAGAACACAAAAGGAGCACGATTATGTCTGGGTAATAGTGGATAAATTGACCAAAATGGCTAGGTTTAATTCAACCAAATCTGATGTTAAAACTCATGAATTGGCTAGATTATTTGTAGAAAATCTCTATTGATTATATGGATTACCATCGGATATTGTGCCTGATAGAGATAGTAAGTTTAATAGCCATTTTTTGGAGAGCTGTTTTTTAGAGGTTGGATACTAAACTAAGCATGAGCAGAGCTGAGCATCCTCAAAGGGATGGTCAAACTGAAAGGGTTAATAAAATTCTAGAAGATATGCTACGACTATATGTAAGAAAACGGAAAACTAATTGGGAAGAGTTCTTACCTATAGTAGAGTTTGCATAATGCCAAGAACTCTTCTACTAGATATAGCCCATTTATGTTAATGTATGGGTTTCAGCTTAGAGCTACGTATGCAGTAGGACTGCAAAAGGAAAAATTTCAGGCAGCTAAAGACTTTCTAGAAGATATGAATGAAATGCTTAAACTTGCTAAAGACAATACTTAAATATCTCAAGACAGAGCAAAGACATATACTGATTTTCATAGAAGTCCTCTTACCTTTGAGAAAGGGGAGCAAGCTTATTTGAAAGTCCCGGAACGGTCTAAAACCATGAAGATGGGACCATGTCCACAATTATCACCAAGGTATTGTGGACCTTACACAATACTAAATAAAGCTGGAGGTATGGTTTACAAGCTCCAATTTCTAGGGACAAGTGGCATACATCTAGTATTCCACATTGGTAGACTCAAGAAGAAGTTGGATCAATCTCATAATCTTATTCAAGATGATTAGATAGTGGAACTCATAGATACTCAATCTCTTCCACACATGAGCCAGAGAAAATACTATACACTAGAGGAAAAAAACTAGGAATACAACTTATAAAGAGTGTTTGATTAAATGGAGAGATTGTGCTAAAGAGAGTTCAACATGGGAGCAAGTAAGCACTCTCCAAAAAAGGTTCCTTGACTTTAGGATATTTTCGTCCAATTAAATTTTCAAGGACGAAATTGTTTTGTAAGGGTCAAGGAATGTGATGTATCCTATAGTCTAGGGGCACGCACGCACTACACTTGGCTAGGGGTCATGGCCAACTATGGGGAGAAGGGCCAAAGAGGCCAAGTGGCTAATGGAGGAAAAAGATTTCCCATTCAGGCAGCACTGATGGGCGATAAGTGAGGAGAGCGGAGGTGTTGTGTGTGTGTGTGTGTGTGTGTGTGTGTGTTCCCGACTGCCTGATGCAAGCCCTGATTTGCCATACCTCATAGATTTAACTTTGTTTGTAAAAGAGTCAAACAATGTCATGGCTTAGGAAGCTTTGCCTGCGAGGGGCTTGGAGCTGGGGTGCTCAGAGAAGTCATCTGCAGTAGGAAGCGGTCTTATTTTTCTAGGGTGGAAGGACCTACGATGTGGCACTACCTTTGGGGAAGAGGAAAGCTACCTCCTCCTTGCAGGAGAGACACGGCACTTGAAGAAGTCATCTATGGTAGGAAAGGGTCTCATTCTTTGGTGTGGAAGGATCTACGAGACTTCCTTGGGGGTAGAGGAGAGCTTCCTCCTCCTTGCAGGCTTGCATAGGAGCATGGCCCCCAATTTTTTGCGATGGGAGAGGCTCTCCCTCCCACCTCCTCTTAGGGAGGAAAAGGAGTCCAAGTTCATGTGGTTTGGAGCCAGCGTGCAAGGCCAAAGGACAGTTGGTCTTCTAGTGGCAACCTTTGGCTCTCATGTTCGTCCCGTCAATGGTGCAAGGCTCACAAGAATAGCTCGTTTTCTGTTGGCATTTTGCATGTTGGCGGTTCGGTGTCAGGTTTCATCCATGCTCACTTTGGGTCTCAGATTGGCGTTTGCTTGTGGTTTTCTTGGGGTATGATGGGGCCAGTGACAGTGGCAACAGTGTGGTGGCACCCCGAGTAGCCCTTCGATGATGGGGACTTTGGGCCCTGCCCTATTGGTACTATCTGTAGGTTTCTTTGTTCCTTCTTCATCATTTTTGTACAATCTAGTAGTCACGATAGTCGATGTGGCACCCGTGCAAGGTGCAGCTATAGTTGTATCTGCATTTCTCTCATGTCTGCTCTTGTTTAGGGTGGTTCCCTATATTAGGTGATGTAGGAGGTATGGATTGATGATGGGATGATGTTAGATGCCATGGCTCACGGGACCATGGCTTGCTTTGTAAATTTTTTGGTTTTAATATATTTTTTGCTCATGATTCGTGAGTTTTGACAAAAAAAAAAGAAGAAGATGTGCGATCAGATATTGGTTGATTCCCCAAATTTGTGAGAAAAATTGCTTGTCTAGCAACCATATTGCTCATTTGAAATACCAAGACCACCTTGAGATTTAGGTAGCTCTCAAGAAATGCTAGCAAAATATCAAGCCGAACAATCACAAAATGTCAAAAAAACCTTTTTGATTTGTGATCAATGAGAGAGCAAATGACTTTTCCTCCAATCTAGCAAAGGCAAATAATACAAAAGATATAAAATATTGACGGCTTGCACTCTCTGCATGAAACATGATGATGCTATTTAGAGCAATCCTATGCAACCATCTTAGCTATTTTTGTGAGACATTGACACTAGGAGGATACCTCAAATGTAGAAACACGTGTCTTTTATAAACAAACCCCCCCCCCCCCCCCCCCAAAAAAAAAAAAAGGCCAACAAGTGCTTTAAAAAAAAGGCATTAATGCCAATAAGGGTAGACTTATCAAGGTTGAAATGTTATGTTAAGGTTGGTCCATCTATCGGGTAAGGATGAGCAAACTCTAGACTCCACAGCAATGGCAAATATGTACTGTTTGGTTTAATTGGTTCAAGTTACGAGAGGTGGGCTGCTTGTTGTTGTCCGTGCCCAGTTTACTCTTGCCACCAGAGCCTTGCTCATGGCTCGCCCCTATTCCTGGATCTCTCAGCTCTGATGGGCTACCTACCCCTTGCTACTCTGTGACTCTCCTACGTGGGCTTAAGCTGCCTCTGCAACGTTCCATCATCCTCTAGCTCTCAGCCATTATGCAGGAGAGAATTTTGTGCTTAGGATCTGCTTTGCCTTCTCACCCTTCTATTAGCGCATTTATTATCTTTTTCAAAGCGCAATTTATACCCCTACTTAGCGTGCTTATTACATCAACCTTAGACCTAGTTTTTGGTGGCCCCTCATGGCTTAGGGGCCGTTCTCGCAAACTATGCCCGGATAGTGTTTGACAATGGTGGATATGGCTCGACCCTCCTATGCTAAAGCGGTTTCGGGATCCTAAGAATCGATGAAGGACCCGTCACCCAAACATGTCTCGAAAGGACTGAAAGGAATCGATTCCCAGCGCATTGGGAGTGGTGTGATTTGAATTGCGGACTTAGCAAAGAAAAACTGAAAAGGTGCAAGGTATTGATAGAGAAGGAGCTTGACGAGATCCTCATCACTTTGTCTCTTAACAATGGAACGTTGGAGGAAGCGGAGACTCCTGTCGGCTCTCTAGATGTTACAAGGGGGAACAGAGCCTTCTAAGCTCTCAAGAGATCTCTCTCGCAAATGGTTGAAGTTGAGGATGTAGTCATGGTAGCTGCTCCACCTCCTATCATAAAGAAACAACTGGCTGAGCTGGCAAGCTCAACCTTGGCCTTCGGATTTATGGGGAGGGTGCCAGCTAAATCGGAGCTGGTCCATTGGCTTTATAGTGCCAATGTCCACAATCAAGGTGGACTAGTGGTGATGGCCCAATACCTTGCTAAAGGCTTCTTCTTTGTGCAGTTTGACAACAATACAATAGTGTCAACAAAATACTGACCAAAAGGCCACTATTCTTTAATCGGGCACCAGTGTGTGCGCTCCCATGGGATATGTCTTTTGAATCCACTGATGCATTCAAGGACATGTTCCCGATGCTCAATTATTTACTAGAATTTGTCTCGAGCACAAAAGGTTTCATTGGATTGATAATAGCTAAGTAGCTAGAGTGACCATAAGTGCATCAAAGCTTCTCCTCAATGAAATGATTTGCCCTTGGCTTTCAGTTGGTCCCTCATAGGAACAACAATTTTGGCATAGTTTTTAATGAACCTACGATAAGAATCTACAAACCCAAGAATATCTAAAGCCAATTGAACGGGAGATGCCCACGGTGAAGAACTAGGTTGAATGAACCCGAGTTCTTTTGAGGTAGTTAGAAATTTGACGTTCCACCTCAATAGCTTTAGAATGGCTCATTCTATAGGGTGGTCTACCAATGGGGTTGCTACCTGCAACCACATCTATGCCGTGTTGCATAGAGCATGTCCATGGTAACCCAAGGGGTAAATTTACTTCTTTGCATTCAGTTAAAAGTTCCTTTAACGTACTACAACATTTGCTTGTTGTGGTGACATAGGAGTAGCAAGAGAAGGAAGAGAAGAGGAAGAATCATGTGGCATTGAGGAATCATCAACCGTAGTTGAATTATTATCAACAATTGATTAAAAAATGAAATAAAGAGTAGCACAAAAATAGTTCTTCTATTTCATCATTAGAAGAGAACTTCATAAGCTCGATTGTACAAATAAGTGGTAAGGAAGGCACAACCTTTTCACCCAATAACAACATGTGTACACCATTGAATTCAAACATTAGACTATTACGTAATAATGATCCTAACCCATGCAACCACTCCCAACTTAACACCACATATGCTCTATCCATATTCATTACATGAAAATCCAAGGTTTGCTTTCCATATTGACAGTGCTCACAAAAGAAAAATTTTAAAAATGACAAAGACGATAAGTAGCCCAAACAAGAGAGTGTCTCCATTCCCTTCTTTGACATATGTCCTAACCGGCTATGCCACAAAGCAACGGTTGGCAGCTCGGTTACAGAAAGAACACTGTTTTTATCAGATATATAAAGAGGATAAAGTGAACCAACTTTAGAACCATGGGCTATAATAAGATAGCCCTTTGCAACACGCCAAGACTACTGATGAAAATTGACTTTGTAACCCAAGTCATCAAAAATCAAATTGCGTGTCAAGGCCGGAACATGATGCACATTATGGATGATAAACTTCACCCCATTTGCCATAACCATGGCAATATCACATACACCAACAATGTCACAAGAGTAACTGTCACCAAGTGCAACAGAGCCAATGGTTTCCTTGTATGTAGTAAACCAATTCCTATGAGGTGTGACATGCAACAAAGCACCCGAATCAAGAATCCATGTATGGGATACTTCACCACTAATAAGGAGTTCAACTGGCATAGAACTCTACAAAGACAGAGTTTCCTGTCCATCATAAAAGACATCATTATTTTCAGTCAACATATTAATGTCTTGCACATCACTCTCATCCTGAACTATGTTTAGTTCTTTAATCTTAACCGAACTCTTTGGTTTCTCCTCTTTATCATCATGATCTTTGCCTTTACCTTTGCCCTTCTCTTTGTCACACTTCCAAGCATAACAATCCTTCTTTATGTGACCAAACTTATCACAATAATGGCATTGAACATTGCGGCGACCACGAGATTGTGATCTACCCTTTGATGCATCTCGATTACCCTCTTTCTTGGACTTACGTTGCGAAGAATGGCCCTTACGTTGCTTATCATCCTTTTGCACATAATCATCTTCGCCATGATGCGAGCTAGTCATGGTCTTTCGACGCATCTCCTCTAACAAAAGTGTACTAGTAACATCATCGTACTTTAGCATACCATTAGGAGCAGAGTTACTAACAACTGTGCAAAAGATATCCCAAGAGGGTGGCAAATGAATAAAGCAAAAAGATTGCTTTCATCTCATCATCAATGGTCATGCGATGTGCACAAATCTGGGCAAAAAGAGAATCAAAATCATTGATACATCTCTCTCTCTCTCTCTCTCTCTCTCTCTCTCTCTCTCTCTCTCTCACAGTCAGTAAAGCCCCACTCACTCTCATTATCCTTCCCTTCCACCCTCCCTCCCATTACTTTCTATCCCTCTTTCCGTCATTTCATGCCTGCCCTCTCTGCCATTCCTCTCTTCTTATCTCTCCCACCCACTTTTTATCACTCTTTCTCTCAATCGTCTATGATACCTTCTCTTCCACCCTCCCTCTTATCACCCTCTATCTCTCTGTTCCATTTCCATCTATTCCTATTCATCTTCCTTCCTACCCTCCCTCCCATTCCTCTTCTCATCTCTCCCACTCTCCCAACCTCTTTATTACTCTTTTTCTTAATCATCCATTGTACTCCTCTATCCTTTCCTCTTTTGCCACCTCTTTCATTTACTCTTCATCCGTTCTACCCCTCTATCTTTTCCACTTTTTCCATCTCTTTCATTCACTCTTCCCTCTCTAACTCTATCTCACACGCCCACCTTTTTTTAATCTCTCTCTCTCTCTCTCTCTCTCTCTCTCTCTCTCTCTCTCTCTCTCTCTCTCTCTCTCTCTCTGCATTCTCACTCCCTCGTTTCCATTTTCAATTGTATAAAAGAATACCAATTCTTATGAGAAACCAATCCAAAGGAGCCGCTCATAAAAAAGAATCACAATCCATATGACTCTGGAAAGAAGTTCCTCCCTTGCAATGACATATGTGGTTGTTGAGTATGTGTGGTAGAGTTTGCACACACAGCTCCATCAAAGGGTGCAACCAGTTCAATGACCAAAGAGTCACAAAATACCGATAATGATTCATTGAGCGAACTCTTTTTGATAGTCACATTTCTTGAGGGTGGATTGATGCACATATTGTGTCATACAATCACCTCTTGCTAAGAATTCCTCTTTGTTGTTTTTGTCCAATCCCGCCATTAAAATGAGCAATGATTGTGTAGCAGAGCTCACAACCTCTATAGATGAAAGAGGCCATCAACCCAGGATGTCTTATTTCATTGTGTCGGAAGCTTTTTTAGGGCAAGATTTTGTATTTTTTGATATGCATGGTACTTATGGGAGGAGTTGATGATGTCTGCCATGTTTGATGATCAAATTAGAGACATTCGAGAGATTAATCACATGTAGACAAAAATGTTCATCGTGTGGATGAAATCATCAGCTCCATGCGTGGAAAGATTCAACATTGCATGAGCTGTTAGATGAATTCTCAACCCCAAAGGCTGAGTGCATGATTGCGAAGTTCGTCAACCCTGAGAAGATGGCAAAATTTCTATTAGTACTCGGCATGATCAACAAGTAATTTTTGCTAGTACACATTCTTTTGACAAATAAAGAAAACCGTTAGAGCTTGTGCACAGTGATTTATGTGGGCCTATGCCTTCTAAATCCCATGGTGGTGCATCCTATTATGTTACATTCATTGATGATGCAACACGGCATGTTTGGGTCTACGCCATGAAGTCTAAAGATGAGCCCTTTTCTTGCTTCAAGAAGTTCTTATCTAGTGTTGAAACTTAATTTGAACATAATTTGAAATCTTTGCGCTCATACAATGGTGGAGAATATGTCTCCAAAGAGTTTACAAACTTCTTTTCAAGTAGGGGAATTAAGCATGAGTTTACAGCTCCTTATACCCCTGCACAAAATGGTGTTGCAAAACAAATGAATAGGACCATCCAAGAGCGGATTATGTCTATGCTATCACAGGCTAATTTACCACAAGCATTTTGGACCGAAGCATTATACACAATTGTGTACTTGATCAATAGATCACCACATGCTTCATTACAGTTTCATGTATCTTTGGAGTTATGGTCAGGACATAAATTGTCTTATGAAAAACTCCACACATTTTGACTGTGAAGCTTATGCACATGTATCCAAGGAGTTGCGTGCTAAGCTAGATCCTAAGTCCAAGAAATGCATCTTCATTGGATATGGTGTAGATGGTCAATTTGGCTATCGTTTATGGGATATGAAAAGTCACTCAATAAGTGATGTTTTCTTTAATGAGACTAAGATGCATAGAGAACAAGTGAAAGAGGTTGAATTCTAGAAAGTGACATTTTTCGATGTATCACCTCATGTGTAGACAGCTCCCGAGCCACCTACTACACAGGCTAGTACAAGTTCTGATCAGCCGTGGAGATCTCAAAGAGTCTCACATCCGGAAAAACGTTTTGTTCTAGGTGTGGATTTTGTTTTGCTGATAGATAGTGGTGAGCCTTCTTGTTACAAAAGAGGCTATGCTAGCCAATGATAAGGTTCAATGGGAACATGCTATGAAGAGGGAGCTGTCTAGTATTGCAAAGAACGAAACATGGGAACTTGTTCCATTGCCACAAGGTAGGAAAGCATTGCCTTGTAAATGGGTTTACAAGAAGAAGATTGACACTTACAAAGCTCGTTTAGTGGCCAAAGGTTTCAAGCAAGAATATGGTGTCAATTTCTTGGAAATATTTTCTCCAGTGGTCAAGATGACCACACTGAGAATGTTGCTTGCTTTGGTTGCCACTGAAGATATGGAGCTTGATCAAATGGATATCATTACAGCTTTCTTACATGATGATGATCTCAAGGAAGAGATTTATATATCGCAACCTAAAGGGTTTGTGCTAAAGGGCAAGGAACATTTGGTCTGTAAGCTTCTAAAAAGACTTTATGGCTTGAAGCAATCATCCAGACAATGGTATCAAAAGTTTGATGCATTTATACGTTCCCTAGGCTATAAGCGTAGTAATGAGGATCCATGCCTTTACGTGAAAAGACAACCCAATTTACAACTTATTATGCTTATCCTTTATGTAGATGACATGCTTATTGTTGGTCATTCCAAGAAGGCTATTGCTGACATGCCATGGTGTTTAAAAGACCTGACATTGCACATGCAGTGGGTTGTCAACAGATTTATGTCTAACCCTGGTAAAAATCATTGGGATGTTGTCAAGCTGATTCTCAGATACTTGAGTGGCACTGCAGATAGATAGTTATGCTATGGTCATGGAGAGTCATCCATTCAGGGATTTGTAGAAAGTGATTATGTTGGTTGTGTTGACAGTCATTGGATTTACACATTTGGTGGTTCTACTATTTCTTGGAGATCCGTTCTTCAAGATTGTACAGCCATTTCTACCACAGAGGCAGAGTATGTTGCATTGAGTGAGACATGCAAAGAAGCTATTTGGCTTGATCGCCTAGTGAAAGTTATTGGATTGGAGCAGTGTACACAAAATCTTCATTGTGAGTGCTATTTCCTTGGCTAACAATCCAATGTTTCATTCCACATTGATGTGCGTTATCACTTCAGTCGTGAATGCCTGGCAAACAAGAGCCTTAATTTAGTGAAGATTCCTACGTCAGAGAACATAGCGGATGCACTCACTAAAAGTCTCTCTAGCCATCACTTTAGCAGTGTCATGAGTTGATGGGCATTGGGTGAAGAGCGGTTCTCTTCCATTCTTGTGGTTCCCCACAATGGCCATCAAGTGGGAGAATGTTAGGTTTAATGGCCATGTGGCCGACCGCCCATCACTAACTGCTACTAACCCTAAGTGTACATCTATACACTTGTGTGAGCCACTAACACTAAGTACAATGTGTATTGTGTCTTAGTGCATAAGATAGAGAAGAAAGAAAGGGGGCACATAGTACGTGTTGGCTCTCCCCCTCCAACCTGTGTGTGTGGCTATGGTGGTGTGTGTGTGAGTGTGCGTGCGTATTCCTCTTCCTCTTCCGCTGTGCTCCCGACTCCTCCCCTTCACCATTGAATGATTCCATAGCAATATTTTGCACATCATCAATTTAGTTTTGCAGACAGTAAAGGTTATCCACCACCATAACTTCCTTCACAATGATTTTCATGATGGTTGAAACATAATATTGCATTTTGGAGACAAAGTTGTCTATGCGGGCATCTGTGATTGGGGGTCAACATCCACTCTTCCCACCACCAAGAGATTCCCAAGGCTTATATCCCTATCATCGGAGGTCAAGGCAAAGTAGGAGAAACACTACACTTGGGCTCCATCTAAATGCATATCTACCATGCCTCCCCCTTTCTCTACGAAAACTGTATGCCACACTTTGCGTCACATACTAAATTATTTCCCAAAGCTTGCGGAACCTGATTTTTTTTTTTTTTGTAAAAAATATACATCACCACCTTATCTCCAAAAAATAGCTATGCTCTCGGAAGTAGATCCAATGCATTTGTCCTATCTCTATGTATGTCTGGAGCCCATCGACATGGCTATAATATTGTACCCAATTTTGGTTTATGACCAATGATTGAATATAAATTTCATGTTTTGCGTATATTTTACAATGAATTGTGAAATTTAAGTGACTTCAGTGATGTAAGTGGATTTTGTGATTCAAGTGGTTTTAATGACTTGAGTGATTAAGTGATTGAAGTGTTTTTAATGACTTGAGTAATTAAGTGATCAAGTGAATTAAGTGATGCCAATGAGTTGAGTGACTGGGTGATTCAAGAAAATTAAGTGATTCTAATGACAAGTGATTTAGTGGTTCAAGTGAATTAAGTGATGTGTGTGAATTTAATGACAAGTACTAAAGAAAATCTAATCTTTGAGTTAATCTTTGTAGACAGGGTATGAATAAGAGCTAGAGAAAATTTCCCAAGGTTGAGTACACAAGATGAATGACACTTGAACATGATCTTCTATGCAAAGGTTCAAATGAGGCACAATAGTGAAATTGAAGTGCTATTCATCAAAGGGAAAATTCAAAAATATGAGGTTACTAACCCTTAAAATAGTCCTACCACCATGTGTAAGACACGGGACAATTATTTTTAAAGATTTTGGTGCAACGATGAAAGCATTGAGGTTTTCATTATTGTAAGTCTGATTAAAAACCTATGTGAATAATCAAGAAAATGAAGTGTTTTAGAAGGATACATCATCAATTGGTTCCAAGTGAATATTATATTTATTTCATTATTGTAAATCTGATTAAAAAACCTACATGAAGAATCAAAAAAATAAAGTGTTTTAGAAGGATGCATCATCAATTGGTTCCAAGCGGATATTATATTTATTTCAAAGGTTGGAGTGAGATAACCTTTGGCAAAAGCACTCTTGAATTGCGACCAAGTCTTCGGGCACTTGGCCATTGCCAAGTATTCTCTCCAAGGAATCCAACCACTTTAGCAAACTTGTTTGTTCGTTATTCGTTAGCATATATCGAGATTCAAAAATCTCGCACGACGTTCATCCACCTGGCATCTCTTTTTCTTTGTTTACTTCATTAGCGTAGCAGCCTCTTTTGAATTCTCGAGCTCTCAAGCCTCCACGTGGTCAGAGCTTTTTCTACTACTTTTAATGCTTTCTCTCTCTCTCTCTCTCTCTCTCTCTCTCTCTCTCTCACACACACACACACACACACACACACACACACACACACACACACACACACACACACACACACAAGCGCGCAAACAAAGTCTTGTTTTTCACTTTTCGAAGGCGATAAATATCTTGTAAGTGTCACTAGGTTTGAACCTTGTATCTACGGTGCTGCTTGTGTTGCAGCCTCTTTTGATAAATCTCTTGTAAGTGTCACTAGGTTTCGTAGCAGCCTCTTTTGAATTCTCGAGCTCTCAAGCCTCCACGTGGTCAGAGCTTTTTCTACTATTTTTAATGCTTTCTCTCTCTCTCTCTCTCTCTCTCTCACACACACACACACACACACACACACACACACACACACACACACACACACACACACACACACACACACACACACACACACACACACACACACGCGCGCGCACACACACACACACACACACACACACACACACACACACACACACACACACACACACACACACACACACACACAAACACAGACCTCTTTTGAATTCTTGAGCTCTCAAGCCTCCACGTGGTCAGAGATTTTTCTACTATTTTTAATGCTCTCTCTCTCTCTCACACACACACACACACACACACACACACACACACACACACTCTTGGTTGCTCATTTGGTGGGTTTGGCTAATGAAATCCCACACTTACTTCCACTAAGGCACTTCTACTCTAATTCAACTGTTCTACCTATGCTTGGTCTCCTTACAGTTGGTTCTGATGCTCTAGTTAGACCCCTAAAAGAGCCTCCCTTGGAAAAACCATCCTCTGGTTCTGTCTAAGTCTTTTGGTTTTACTTCTTTCCCCTGTAAATGAGGTAAGATTGATTTGATTTGTAATAAGGTCTCTTTGGAACATTGAATGCTACTAAACCCCTAGTTCCAACCTAAAGGTTCACTTTATCTAAGTAGGGTTAAAACTACCCTATGTTGGCATAGTCTTGGTGAATTCCATGTGGAAGATGTATGAGTCAATTTGACTCCCTTTTCTCATTTCGGCTACTCTAAAACTGAACCTACTTACTTGATCCTTTGTACTCAGCCCATTTTGGGGTGCCCTCAACCACAACCTTTAAAATTAGATACTTTCTTCTATTGAGTTTGGTTGGGTCTTTTTAAGTTTTTATTAGCCACTGAAGGGTTGGTGGCCACTTGATTTGGGTGTGGACTCTCTGCCATGCCGGGCTCTCGCGGCATGTTTGTCTGATGCACATTACACATTTGCTTGTTTGGGCTCCACCCGACAATACTGATGCGGAGGCGGCTCTGAGATGGGGAGCCATTCACGACTGTGGACCCGTGGAGCAGAAAGGGATGCTTTCTAGTGAATGGTCTTCCTCTATATAACTGGTGAGTCTTCAGACTCACTTAGCATTGCTACCTTTGCATCTGCTTGGGTGTGTATCTTGTGGTATAGAGAGAAGGTTCACTGTGTTATAAGAAAATGGCTAAAGGAAAGGACAAGCAGGCCATTGTATCAGCTCCAACTCAATATCAGGTAGCTAAAGTTCTGAATCTGATGGAAGATGTACCTTTTTTACTTTTATGGCTTAAAACGATTATGCTAATTGGTGTTGTCATTATGAAGCCATGGTTCTTGGTTGCTCATACTGTTCTGATATTGTATGGGACTTTAGCTTGGAAATAACCTGCATTTTATGGCCGTGAATTTCTCTCATAAACTCTAGCTGTCTAATTGATGTATGGATGAGTATATCATATTGTTCTGCTGCCAAAATATCTCACTGCCATCTAACCTTGCTAATATTGGTTGTGACAGTATAGATATGATGAGTATTGAGTAGTATTTTGCAGGGCATGTTGTTGTAATGGTATTGGTTCTCCTTGGTGACATTGAGGATGGTAAAGACCGATGGCCTTGCTGTATGGTTCTATATCTGGCCTATGGTTATGTAAGGACCATTGATGGCTGAGGAACTTTTTGATAAAAGTATGGTTGTTGATTATGAACACATATTCCCTATATTGATTAAAGATGCTGCACTTATATGAGCATGTTTCATGATGGGCCCTTTGGTTTGGGCTTGGTTTGAGCTGTGGCATGCAGACTTTAGAGACTTTAGTTCCTGGCTGTGATTGTGAATTCTTTATGGACAACATGTCATAAGGAAGCAACAATTGTACTTTATACAATTGATGAGAGCTGGCTGCTTGTGACTCTGCTTTGAAATAAGAAAGTTGTTTTCTTCAATCTGGGGTGCTAAAAATATTTAGAGTCATGCCTTGGGCATAGTTTGAGTATTGAATGGAACATCTTCTAGCTATAGTGCTGCTGGGATAGGCTTCGTGAAGTCATATAGCTATAACAAGTTGTTGATTGCCTTTTCACTATCTTCTCTCTCACATGGTATGTACTAGCCTCTATTTTGGATATGTTAGCATTATGTTTGAAGCTTTTTCTGCAGACTCTCCTCTAAGGGCTGAATATCAAGGGATATGGCTGAGGGTTGGGATGATGTGGATTTTACTGGTTACTCATTGTCATTTTTGAGTCTGCAAGATGAGCATTTTTTGCTCATCTACTGTTAATTCACATAGGACATGTATTCATTCTATATGGTTCTGTGTATCCACCCTTTGGTTTAGACTTGGCTCCTGTGCAAGTGATCATACTCTGCACACTTCCAGCCTTTTAGATGCATAAGGTATAAGCAATGAACATTATTGTTTCAGGGATATGAAATTATGGGCACATTGACTGAATTTTCTATGTCTCCCTCATTGATACAATCTATTTATGGGTTCTTCTATGAAGCCCCTATCTCTTGAACTGTTTCAATGATTGAGCCTTACTAAATGCTCATCTCTTCTAAATACACTTAGAGCATGTGTACTTATGGTGTGTAGCTCTATGAAACCAACCTTTGCTTCAATCTGTTTATCTTGGCTTCCATTTTAGCCCTTAGAACTAAACCTGGGTAGGTGTTCAGAAGCTATGATTCACTATACTGGAAGCTCTGCCATAGCTCCTATGCTACCATACTTTTGATGGATAGCACTGTTTGATACTCAATATTTTAATGTTATATGAATGTTCCTAAGTGCTTCCCTCTAGTCAAACATGAATGGCATGTGGTACCATGCCTTGGTGTCATATGACCTATGCTTTAATGGGCGAATAATTGGATTATTGCTCAGAAGGATTTCTATAGCTTTGTTGAAATAACATTTTGGTGTCTTCTTATTTCTAATAAAATCTCTTTACATAATGCCTAACATGAGGATGACTGGCTAACACTGATGAACTTTTTTCAGCTTGCTGTTCAAATTCCCTTTCACATTTTTTTGAATAAAATAAGGAAAGGGTTGTTGTCATAATGATTTGCCTATGGTAATAACATAGATTGAAATAGGATGGTGTTGATACCCAGAGTATTCTGTGACAGTTCTATATGACTGGCATAAATTGCTGTCGTAAGTCTCTTCTACTGACTTTGAAATTTCTGGTTATCAACTTGGTTACCTGGCTACACATTATTGTTGGGACATACATAACAGTTGAAGCCTGGACTTTGACCTGGTGGCTTACTAATCTTCAAGCAACTGTTGGTGACTGATGTTTGGTGGATGCCTGGTTTGTTGCCTGGCAGTACTAGATAGTTGGGTTACACTTGGCAGGTGTTGTTTGGATGTGTTGAGCTTTTGATTGGAGGTTGGCTGGTCCTCAACCACTTTAGTGACTGTCATTTGCTTGGTTGCCTGGTTACACTTGACAACTGTAGTCTGTTTTTATGGATGGGTGGCTTACTGACCTTATGAAGCCTTTGATGGCTATTGGATGGTTGGCTGATCCTATTCTCTGATGTGTGGTGCCTAGTTTGATGGTGAAGGGTTTGGTTATAGCCATGTAGATATTGTAACAGCAGCAATCTTTTTTATGCAAGTGGAAGTTCTATGGTAACACATCAGATTGGATTTTTTGGCTGCTACCTGGTTTATTGTGGATACATTGGAACATACTGGATAATAGTTGGTATACTTTGCTGTCCCTGGACAGGTTATAAATCTTGCAAGTGCTGTTGCTTAGTGTTATGTTCTCTGTGACTAACCAATGATTGGCTTATTAGGTTGTTCTCCTGACATCAACCTTGTGACTGATGCCTTTGTTATGATTTAAACACTAAAAGGAGCTCTTTACTAGTGTTTTTCAATTCCACCTGGTTTGTTGGCCTCCGTTGATGTTGTAGCAATACTTCATACATCAATTTATTTAAAATTTGTTATGTTATATTTGCATCATAAGATATACATATAGGTGCTGAGCTTATGGTATTGATATGCTAGGCTTATTTCCTTGTATTTTTGGCCGAGAACTAGGCTGCTGAAATTGTGTTTACCTTATGGTTTGGTGTTAAGATTGGTTGGTAAACTCTTGAAACCTTTGATAGCTTGCTTGGTAATTGGAACGATAATTTTATATGAATTTTAGGCTTATTGCTGCTAGTCTTTGATACTGATGCATACATAGGTCTCATTGTGATCATACTAAGATATAATAGTGGTTTAGAGACACTTAACTTGCTACAAGGTGTGGTGATCTCTATATATGCTGAATATGCTTTCAACTAGTAGACTTATTTTTCAATAAAACTCTGATGGAAGCCTCACAAATGCTTATAAGGGTGCTTATACTGCTGGTGTTCCCTTTGTTCTCTAATGATAGTACACTTATTTGACTTACTTATTTGCATGCTTCAGGAGACACCTAGGTTTAGATTGACGGCACGTATGAGTACCATCATTGATCCGGTAAAAGTAGCTCCCATTAATGCCAAACTTTGCAAGATTAAGAAACAAGAATATGTTGCCCACTTTTGGGCAAAGATGGCCCCTAAAACTCGGCTCCGACCCTTTCTCTTTAGGGCCTGTAAAGCTAAGAATATTCCACCAACTTTCCATGGAATGAACTGTTAAACTTTGTTGATTTCTTGTCACTTGTGCATTTGAAACTTTGGTACATATGATGATATTTTAAGAAAAACTTTGACTGCAATCTAGTTGGGTGACATCTATAACATGTGGGATACCCACGCGTCACCTGCATACGGTCCCAATGCTAACTATGTGTTGAATTGTTTCTATGGATGCAGGTGAGGGTTACCTTCTCAACTCTGGTTGTCAAAGTTTGCTTTTTGGATGAAGAAGACGGACTTGTGTTTCTTCACTCTTAGTTCTCTCTTCTACTCTATATAAGACATTTTCTGTTTTATGAATTGGATTTATACACCTTGTTCATTGACATAGTAGCTAAGTGTCTTTTGTATCTTGTCAAAGATCGTTGGTGTATATGTTATTATGTTATTGAAACACACACACACACACACACACACACACACACACACACACACACACACACACACACACACACACACACACACACACACACACACACACACACACACACACACACACACACACACACAAGCACGCAAACATAGTCCTCTTTTGAATTATCGAGCTCTCAAGCCTTCACGTGGTCAGAACTTTTTCTATTATTTTTAATGCTTTCTCTCTCTCTCTCTCTCTCTCTCTCTCTCTCTGACTCACACACACACACACACACACACACACACACTCACACACACACACACACACACACACACACACACACACACACACACACACACACACACACACACACACACACACACACACACACACACACACACACACACACACACACACACACACACACACACACACAAAAGCGCGTAAACAGTCATGTTTTCAGTTTTTGAAGGCGATAAATATCTTGGAAGTGTCACCAGGTTTGAAGCTTGTATCTACAGTGCTGCGGTAGATCCACTTACAAATGGCTACACAAGTCAAGCATAGACAGGAAGAGCTTGATGACGAGTCAAAGCAATGATTTTTCTTCTCTCACTAGACAAACATTTGTACCGAGTCAATAGGACAGACTTTGAGCTCCACAATATTGTTTCCAATTTCCTTTTTAAGGTTGATGAATTTCATGTGAGCACATAAAGTTTTTGTTGAGCTTTCTGTCCAAAATGTCATCTCTTAAAACGGGTTGATTGCTGGATAAGCCTAGCATGTTATGGCAAGCCTTGCAATATGGGCCAGAGAATTTACAATGAGATTGCTAATCAGGGTGTGTTGGAGAAACATATCGCGCTTTGCAATGCTTTGGTCGGTTTGTATTCTAAATGTGGTGCGCTTATGAAAACAAAAAAAGAATGCGATGTCCGACATGGCTATGCCATGGAAGCTTTGTGATGTTGCTCACTGATTATGCAGGGAAGGCCTCTCTCCAGTTGCAATCACCTATGCCATGGCAAGGAAGCCATGGAGTGTTTTTACCAGATGCAAAGGGAAGGTATGTCTCCAATTGCAATCAACTATGCTTTCACCTTGAAGGCTTGTGGCCTTAAACAAGATCTTCAAATGGTTGAGAGAATCCACGATGTGGTTGCTAGTTAGGGAAACATGTAGGCAATGCTTTGGTCGATATTTATGCCGAATGTGGTGACCTTATGAGAGCAACATAAGTCATGGATGAGATGTCACCTTCTGGAGCGTGTTGATTGCAGGATATGCGAGAGATGGCTGTGGCAAGGAAGCTCCCAACTGTTTTAACCAGATGCAAAATGAGGGTTCCTCGCTCAGAAGGAGACTAAAAGCTTGTGCTCAAAAGAAGGATTTGTACCAAGTGAGTAGGATACACACTCAGCTCCATAATAGTGGGTTACTTCTTCTTTGGAATGTTTTCACTTGGAATTTGTTGATTGCAGGGTATTGTCAACATGGTTGTGGCAAGGAATCATTGCTTTGTTTGCACCACAAAGGGAAGGCCTGTCTCCAGGTGGAGTCACCTACAATGGCACCTTGAAGGCATGTGGCCTTACGCAAGATGTTGACATGGGTGAGAGAATGCACCTTATGATTGCTGGTCACGAACTGTTAGAGAAAGATGTTGTGCTTGGTGGTGCTTTAGTTGATATGTTCCTGGTGGGAGCTTTGTCAAATCATGCTCCTCGTATTTTAAATGCTGTTGATGGGTGGTATCCTAATGAATATTGTGATTTATATACATATGAAGATGATGATGATCATGACTATCATAGGCAGCCCATTAAGACTGGTTTCTTGCACATGAAATTGATTACCCTAGTGATCGACATGTATGCCAGATGTAGTGTGCTTGAGAAAGCACAAAAAGTGCTTGAGGAGCTTTCTGTTTGGAATGTCGTCTCTTGGAACACACTGCTCTCTAGATGCAATCACCTATGCGTGCATCTTGAAGCATGTGGCTCTACACAAGATGCTGATATGGACACAAAAATTCATGATGATATTGTTAGTCAGAGGCTATTGAAAAGAGATGTCGTGCTTGGCACTACCCTAGTCGATATGTATGCCAAATGTGGTGCACTTCAGAAAGCACCAAAAGTGCTTGAGGAGCTTATTGTCCGCTTGGAATGCCCTGATTACGAGATACACAAAACATGAGTAGGGAAGGCATGTCTCTAGGTGGAGTCACCTACAATGGCACCTTGAAGGCATGTGGCCTTACGCAAGATGTTGACATGGGTGAGAGAATGCACCTTACGATTACTGGTCACGAACTGTTAGAGAAAGATGTTGTGCTTGGTGGTGCTTTAGTTGATATGTTCCTTGTGGGAGCTTTGTCAAATCATGCTCCTTGTATTTCAACAGTTGTTGATGGGTGGTGTCCTATTGAATATTGTGATTTAGATACATATGAAGATGATGATGATCATGAATATCATAGGCATTCCAGTAAGACTGGTTTCTTGCACATGATATTGATTACCCTAGTGATCGACATGTATGCCAGATGTGGTGTGCTTGAGAAAGCACAAAAGGTTCTTGAGAAGATTTTTGTTCGGAATGTCGTCTCTTGGAACACATTGCTCTCTAGATGCAATCACCTACGCGTGCATCTTGAAGCATGTGGCTCTACACAAGATGTTGATATGGACACAAAAATTCATGATGATATTGTTAGTCAGAGGCTATTGAAAAGAGATGTTGTGCTTGGCACTGCCCTGGTCGATATGTATGCCAAAGGTGGAGCACTTTAGAAAGTGCCAAAAGTGCTTGAGGAGCTTACTGTTTGCTTGGAATGCACTGATTGCGGGATACACAAAACATGAGTAGGGTCAAAAAGCTCTAGGCTGTTTTCGGCTGATGCAAAGTGAAAGCCTCTATCTAGATGCAATCACCTACGTGTGCCAAATGTATGCCAAATGTGGTGTACTTCATGTTACCATAACATGTGGTAGTGATGTGTGTGAACACACTAGGACCACCAGGGCATTTTTTCCCTCTTTAGGAGGTTTTTTCCCCCGAGCATTGTATATACGCCCATCACTCTAGGGCTATCTATCTTTCCATTGCACACTAAGATATACACTCTCTATTGTGTGCCTTGAGCTTCCTTCATCTTCTCCAAGCTATGTGTGTTTGTTTGCAACCCTAATTCCAACAATTGGTATCAGAGCAGGTCACGTCCTCCCGGGCTTAGTGGCCAGCTGCTCCAACACACGCCTGCTCACTTTCTCCGATTTTAGTGAGCTTTGGCAAGCGTTCGTAGGTCGACAAATACTTTGGGAGAACTCGTAGAGCCTGGTCTACTCAGATTTTTGATTTGGGCTCATTTCGGCCTCCGTTTCCACTACAGGCAGGTCTGCACAGGCAATTTTGTCATTTTGTGCAAAAATTCTGTCAGTGCCGTTTTCTGCATAACAGGTGCCTTATAGTCTTATACAGTTTGTGCTATATAGCACATGTTGTTCCCGCTCCGTTTCTCCTATTTTCAAGCAATTTTCAATTCAAGTGTAGCATTTACCATGGCTGACAACAACAACACAGATGTGTTCAAGATGTTTGCTGCTGAGGACAGGTTGGATGGGGACAATTACCCTATGTGGGCTTATATGATGCAACATGTGCTTGTGTCAAAGGGAGTATGGAATATTGTGCAGGGCATTGATGTACGTCCTGGTTTTGAGAATGTAGGCGATGTTGATGATGTTGCAGGTCTTGCTCCAAGGATTGCTGCTGTTAGAGTTGTTTTGACTACGTCAGAACAAGCTCGTTGGGATGTAAAGGATGCGCAGGCTCATGCATTGATTGTGTTGTCTGTGAAGCGCACCATTGTTCCTCACATCCGTTCAGCAAAATCTGCAAAACAGGCTTGGGATATATTGGCTAGTCTTTATGCAAGTCGCAATGAGGCTAAAATTGCTTTGTTGCGTAAAGAGTTGGAGTCAAAGATTATGCATGAGGAAGATGATATGGACACTTTCCTTGCTAGTGTCAAGGATATCAATGAGCAGCTTATTTCTGCAGGTGAAGTCATTTCAGACAGTTCCTTTGTGCAGACTGTTCTTGATGCCTTGCCAGATTCTTACCAGACTTTTGCTAGTACTTGGAGACTTATGACCCAAGGAAATCCAGAAGTTGTCAAGTTTGATGCATTATGCACATTGCTGTTGCAAGAGTCACTTTCCAAAAAAAAAAAGGACTAGACAGCGTGCAGTTGAACAGGCTTTTATTGCTTCTCAAAGAAAGGGTGGTAACAGCAATGCAGCGACTTCTTATGGTTCTGCTGCAAGTGGCAAAACTTCTGTTCCTAATGCTTCTGCTAGCAGCACTTTGTCTGGAAATTCTGGTGATAAGGGCAAAAAGTAGATGCGTTGTGATTATTGTAAAGCTAATGATCACTTGATCAAGTCGTGTCCTAAGTTGAAGGCCAAAGAGGCTAAGAGAAAGAGGTGGTTCCACTGCAAAACTTTGGCATGCACGTTTTGGTCATCTAAATTTTTCCAATTTGTTGCGTTTGCAAAAATCTGATATGGTTGCTTCTTTGCCACCTCTTGAAGCACCTGTCAAACATGTTTGTGAAGGCTGTATTTTGGGTAAGATGCAACGTTCTAAGTTTCCAAAGGATGGTTCAGTTCGGGCCACATGCAGGTTGCAGCTTGTGCATAGTGATGTTTGTGGGCCCATGCAAACTCCGTCCTTGGGAAATTACCTTTACTTTGTGACTTTCATTGATGATTACTCTAGGCATGCATGGATATTTCCGCTTAAAGCAAAGTTCAAAGTTTTTATGTGCTTCAAACAATTTCTGGCCATGGCTGAAAATGTCTCGAAATGTACTATGGGCACCCTCTGTTCCGATCGAGGGGGGGAGTATATGTCTCATGAATTTAATGCATTTCTGGCTAGTCGTGGGATAAAACACCAATGTACAGTGCCTTATAGACCTCAACAAAATGGTGTTGCTGAGAGGAAAAACAGGTAACTGATGGAAATGGCATGATGTATGGTCAAAAGTCAAGCTTTGCTGCATTCTTTTTGGCTTGAGGCCATTGTGTGTGCCACTTATGTACTTAACAGGTGTCCTACGAAAGCTTTGTAGTCTATAACTCCATATGAAGCATGGCATGATAGAAAGCCTTCTATTAAGCACATGAGTGTTTTTGGTTGTTTGGCATATGTTTTGGTGCCACAAACACAGCGCAGAAAATTGGATGATAAGGCAGTCAAATGTATTTTGGTTGGTTATAGTACTGGAAGCAAAGGTTACAGGTTATACCATCCTCAAACAAAGCGTATTTTGGTTTCACGGGATGTAGTGTTTGTAAAAGATTCTGTTCAGCCCTTGCTGTCATGTACTAGAGACAGTAATGTAAGCTCACAGGACATTTATGACACTTTGTTGCCTCTTTTCAGTGGTGGAAATACGAATGTGAGTTCCAATGAGGCAAATGTACAGCCTATGGGGGTTTCTAAAAATGTTACAGATCAGCCTATTACTGATGCATATGTACATGATGTATTTGATGAGGAAAGGGCTGAAAATGAGCAAGCTAGAGGTATGCCAAAATGGTGCACACTTGACAGTAAATTGGATGCACCTTTGTCTAGTCCTACTCATTCAGGCTCTCACCATGCATCTTATGCATCAGATTGTTATGCTTTGGCTGTGTCTAGCTTACATGACGTTGAGGAGCCTTTGTCTTTTGATGAAGCACATAATTCAGAAAATTGGATGGCTGCCATGCAATCAGAATATGATGCACTTATAGAAAATGACACATGGACTTTATGTGATTTGCCTCTTGGAAAAAAGGCCATTGGTACGAAGTGGGTTTACAAGTTGAAACGCAAGCCGGATGGTGAGATCGATCGCCATAAGGCTTGACTTGTTGCAAAGGGTTATGCACAGCAAAAAGGCATAGATTTTGAAGAGATTTTTTCTCCCACTTGTCGTATGACTACTGTGCATTTTCTATGTGCATTGGAATCTCATTTTGGTTGGGATGTACATCAATCAGACATTGTTACTGCTTTCTTGAATGGTGACATATTTGAGGAAATTTATGTAACACAGCCTCGCGGTTTTGTCATAAAAAGACAAGAGGACAAAGTATGGCAATGTAAGAAGGCTTTGTATGGGTTGAAGCAATCTCCTGGTGCTACAGAAAGCACATTGTATGTAAAGCGTGAGGGTGATGTACTTCTCATTATGGTTCTTTATGTCGATGATTTGCTGATCACTTGACCAAATGAGAGACATATTGCTGAATTTAAGGCTGATTTAAATGCTACTTTCAAGATGAAAGATTTGGGGCTGCTGCATCATTACTTGGGTATAAAATTCAAGCAGTGTGATGGCGGTATTGCCTTATGTCAGAAAAGTTACATAGAGACATTGCTAAGTTTGGACATGAGGATTGCAAACCTATGGCCACTCCCATGCAAACAGGTTTGAAGTTGAGTCTACATGATGCTGGCGATCCTGCTGATGTCACTCTTTACCAAACTGTTGTTGGTTGCCTCATTTATGTATGCAACACGAGGCCAGATATTCAGTTTGCAGTCTCACAGGTCAGCAAATTTATGCATAGCCCAGGGTCTAGGCATTTGCAGGTTGTCAAGAGGATTTTTTGCTACCTTAGTGGCACTTTATATCTTGGCTTGTTTTATCCCAAGGGGGGATCATTGCCGCCAGACTTACATGCTTTTTCGGACTCAGATTGGGCTGGTTGTTTTGACACGCGAGTGTCCACAAGTGGTTTTTGTTTCATGCTTGGCAGTTCATGTATATCATGGTTGAGCAAGAAGCAACCTACTGTGGACACTTCGAGTTGTGAGGCTGAGTACAGGGCAGTCTTCACAGCTACGGTTGAGTGTGTATGGCTCAGACGCCTTATGGCTGATTTGGGTGTTGGACATGACACTGAAAACACTATCTACACTGACAGCCAGAGCGCATTGGCAGTTGCGAGGAACTCAGTTTTTCATGCTCGCACAAAGCACATTGAGGTGCATTACCACTATGTCAGGGAGAGGCTCTCAGCAGGAGAGATCATCTTGGCTTATGTGCCAACACAGGACAACCTTGCAAATCTTTTCACAAAGGCATTGTCTCGTGAGAAGCTTGAAGCTTTCCGCAAAGCTTTGGGTTTACACCCCTTTGTGGACTGATCATGTCCTCAGGGCATGGAACTTCCCTTTACTCATGTGCTAGCTCTCGTTCACCGCATCACTTGAGGGGGCATTTGTTACCATATACATGTGGTAGTGATGTGTGTGAACACACTAGGACCGCCGGGACATTTTTTCCCTCTTTAGGAGGTTTCCCCCCCCGAGCATTGTATATATATGCCATCACTCTAGGGCTATCTATCTTTCCATTGCACACTAAGATATACACTCTCTATTGTGTGCCTTGAGCTTCCTTCGTCTTCTCCAAGCTGTGTGTGTTTCTCTGCAACCCTAATTCCAACACTTCACAAAGCACAAAACTTGCTTTGGAAGCGTCTCTTCTTGTCTGGAAGGTCGTCTCTTGGAGTGCATTGATTGTTGCGGAATATGCCCAATAGAGACAGAGCCAGGAAGCTTGGGGCTGTTTTCGGCAGATGTAAAGAGATGGCATCTCACCAGTGCAATCACCTACACTTGCATCGTAAAGGCATGTGGCATTATGCAGACGTTGATATGGGAAGAGGCTATTGAAAAAGACGATGTGCTTGGAAATGGCTTGGTCGACATGTATGCCAAATACTTACGAAGCTCAAAAAAGTGCTTGACGAGATTTCTATCCAGAATGCCATCTCTTGGAACGCACTCTCTCTCTCTCTCTCTCTCTCTCTCTCTCTCTCTCTCTCTCTCTCTCTCTCTCTCTCTCTCTCTCTCTCTCTCTCTCCCCCCCCCTCCCTTGAGCAATAAATGTGTTAAGACAAAACTAGAAGTATTAATCTGATTTAGACTCTCATCTTCGTATCTGCTCCTACGCATTGCACACTACAATGCAGCTAACGAAGCACTCTAGCTACTTTGTTAGCATAGAAGTCAAAATCGCAATGCTGGCTGCTCCTTTCTCCACGTGTCGTAACTTTTCAATGGAAACATCGCAAGCTTGGCTATTTTTATTCGCCTTCTCCTATGCAGTAACGAAGGCTACGTTCTCAACCCACCACCCACAGTTGCAACCCAGCAAGCTTGGCTTTTTTATTCGCCTTCTCCTATGCAGCAACGAAGGTTGCATTCTCAGCCCACCAACAGCTGCAACGTAGAAACTCGTCGATGCTCTTCTCCATCACGCAACACCTCTCCCCCCCCCCCCCCCCCCCCCCCCCCCCTCTCTCTCCCGTGCACACAAAGAATATCTGTAATGAATTCGTTTGCATTACTTGCAGTGGTAGAATTTCTTAGCAAGCAACCGAGCCCGGTAGATGCAGATCTATTCGCGTGCACACGCGCGCGAATAGATTGTGCGCGCACACACACATTCCCATGCACGCAGAGAATAGATTAAGTGAATTCATTTGCAGTACTTGCAGTGGTAGAAATTCTTAGCAAGAAACCAAGCCCATCAGGTTAGGATGTCTTTGTAGAGGGCTTGCAAGGGTTCTTTACTATCATTTGAATGAGTGACTTGCCCAACTTTCGCCATGTGCTGGATGAAAATGACTACATGTTGCACTTTTAGCATGCGAGATTCAAGAGAGCTTCCACAAGTCGCATTGCATGATTGTCAACAACGTCGAGTGGGCCCCTTTGTAGGAGAGCACCACTAATCTATGGAAGGAAGATGAGGCTTGCATGATTTGTCTTCTCCAATAACCCCCCTCTCTGTACTCTATATCTCCTTGGGTAGTATTCCAATCCTCTCTAGACCTCAATTTGAAGAGGTTGTGAACGACCTTCTCTATAGCAATCAACGACATCTCTGGGTTCTTCGTCCTGACCTTGTAGAAACCGGAAATCGAACCTTAGACCTTTTGTCTCACCAAAATGACTAGGATGCATTGTCGATTGGGCTCCTCAACTACTGGTCCTTGCAGCCCCATGTGTAGGTGGATTTCTCACATTGTGGATGGAACTCAGCCATTGAAATGATGTATCATTGTATCATGGCATCCCCATGCATTTTCGACTTTGCAAATTTAGGAAGGCCCAAAATTCATCTTTCCTTACTTGCTCGCTCACATCCTCACTCTCAGTCATGAGTCTGACCCTCATCTTGGAAACAACCTTGTCTCCATGCTCATCAAACCTGGGCTCGACACACAACTACCCTCAGGACTAAGTAACACGGGGTCTTCAATGAAGGCCTCGTCATGGGATCCATGGCAAGGGAGTGTGCACAGAAAAGCAGAGGTAAGCTCGGTCGTCTAATTTTAAACGGCGATTTTAAACGGACGTGTCCAAGTTTACTTTTTCTGTTCGAGTTTACTTTTACCTATGTGAGTTTACCATATAAGGTTTATTTTGCGTCTTGATGGCAACAAAATGCACACGTTGAGTGGTTAGCTCATCTCGCTGCCATGGCCCAGGTTGTGGGTTCGAGTCGCCAGCCAGCGGGCGTTGACCCCGCATTTTTTTGGGCCATCGATCGCCCTCCAGATTCGCGCGTGTCACCTCTGTCGTTGATCCCATGACGGGGTCTTCATTAAAGACCTTGTGTTCTTTAGTCATGTGGCACAACTACTGATGCTCTTGTCCAATGTTGATGCCTTCGTAGTGATAGCCGTTTTTCGACTCTCCGTAATTGCCATAGTAAGTTACCTCACCCTACCAAAATCACCTAAACACTGTGGCTATTCTTACCTTTCATTGTACATAGGCGTGCGTGAGTTAGGGGGCTTTTCCCGTATCTTCTTAAAACCCTCAGGTAGCTAGTCATTTGGCTAGTTGAGCCAAAAAAATAAATAAAATAAAAAAATAAAACATATTATGGCCCATTTGAGTGTGTATATTTCATTGTACATAGGGCCTAAATATAGAGAATTTTCATAATTATTTTGGTATTTAATTAAATATTTCTACTTAGGTGTGCACTATTTTTCTATGTATGCTATGTACATTGACTCACCATTACCACAAATTTTTTTACCATTTTGCATACTCTTTATTTCATATAGAAATTTATTCACGCAAGCTTCTCTGATTTTTGGTGAGAATCCACTCCAAGGAAAAACCTCAAAAATACCTTTCACCATCAGTCATTGCCTTTCACTAAATTCCTATTTCCTAGAGGTATTTTTTCTTATCTCTTGTAAATAAATATACTTAATAAAAACAAATGAGGGTCCCCTCATTTGATTCCTTATATTTTCATATATCTCTTTTTTCAATTTTATATTTATATATAGCTGATACTATTCTAGATTCCATGAATAGTTTATATATACCAGCCTGTTTTTTCTCATCATATCCATGTATTATATTTATGAATAATCCACAACCATGTATATTTTCAAACCCCTAAGAATCAATTAGGTCATGCTCTCATGTAAGGAGGGGCTCACCTTTGGAGCCATATGCAAATTCAACAAAAGGGGGGCCACTGAAGACTTTTTTGTGAAGAAAAATAGGTATTTTGGTGGGATTTTTTATATCCATCTCCACTCCGAATTTGAAGCGGTGGGCAAAAGAGAAAATGTGGACAAGAGCTGAATAATCACCTCAAAAAATTTGGTGATTTTTGGAGCAACCACATGTAAGCTAGGATTTTTTGAGTGGACCCCAGTCTTCCCACTTTTCTCACAAGTAGCCCATAGTCTTCTCTCACCTCTTTCCACACTTCTACACACACACACACACACACACACACACTCATTCCTCTCAATCTCTCACTCAAACCTGCACCTTCCATGGTTTCTCTCACCTTTTTCACCATTAACCTCCCCTCTTACTCCCATAGCTCTCATATGAGCTCTACATGTACATACACCATCTATATGCCTCTCTCTATTACTTCCAAAGTACAATTTCATCTTACCTTTTCTCTAATACATAAAATTCAGCATGTAAACCATGCTTAACCTCTGCAAAATGAGAAATCTTATGAACCGAATTGCCATTTTCATCGCGGAAATCAACCTTGACGGCGGTGGCATAAAGAAGAGAAGAAGAAGAAGATGATCGATAGTCACTTTGGGAACCTACACAAGTAAGTACATCTTCAAGCTTCACCATCACAAGGATTTCCTCACTTCATTCAACTATCTTACTTCAACCATCACCTCATTCTACCCATTGTAAATATAACATTAACTTTCTAATGATTACTAACACTAACCACTAACATACTAACACAAAAAAGCCATTGACCTAACCATAAAAGACACCTCACCTCAAGACATGTGCATAGTAACTCTCTCTCTCTCTCTCTCTCTCTCTCTCTCTCTCTCTCTCTCCCCCCTTCCTTAAAACTCTACTTTCACCTTATCTACCATCAATCATGCTCTCTTTTGAGCCCACATCCATGACTCAAGCAGACAAAGAAGGCCCGCAATGTTTTGATATTCAGAAAAAATCATAATCCTAATTTGTTAGCTTGTAAACTAGGTTTTTCAATACTCTTAATGAGGGGTCTCCAACCTATAAATAGCCCCCTCTCCTTCTTGTAAAAAAACCTCCAATATCTCACATATCACCCCAACACTTGCGTGAGGAGAGACTTAGGTGTAGCAACCACTTTGTCAGCTTCACTCTTGGTGTGAGAAAAACTTTCAAGCTACACATTGAAAGTGAGAGAGCATGAGTTCAAAATCTCAAACCACTATTGTTTATGTTCCTCCATCATCAATGAATTGAGGTTTGGTGCATCAAAGGCATGATTCGACGTTTAAATTTTTGTCCTTCCACTTGTGCGATACGGTTTAGTGAATTCAAGGTGACTTGTATATTTTGAGTTCTATCATTTGATCTTGTTTTAGGAAGTGTTTAAGTGTGTTTTCATTGCCAATTTTGTGTCCATTGTAAGAGGGTATTGTGGTGAGAGGTCTCCCACACCCTAAGACAATGTGCGTTTGTTGGCAATGTTTAGCATTCACTAAGCATTGAGTGAGTTTTGTACAAGCTCTACGATAGCAACATAACGGGAACATAACGAACCATCTCCATTTGTAAGCCACAAATAAGGTATTACGCAAGATCCATTCCTCTCTCTCTTCCCTTTTTCTCTAGCTTTCTCTGGTCCATTTTGTGTGTGTCTTGGTGTCAGGTTGCTTGTGTGTGTTTTGTGGCGCATCTTCTTGGTTGTGCCAAAATCTCTCTTGCGTCCTAGTTCGCATACGATAACTAGGTGGTGCCCCTTCAATTGTTTGGCTGTGGGTTTGTTGTTGTTGTTTCTTGCTTGTGGTTGCCCCAGTCCCAATTGAGCAGCACGGGAGCCTTGAGAGGTGTTTATAGGTCGTCTCTCTTGTTTCCTGCCCCAGACCGCCTCAAATTTGGTGCTCCCACTAAGGAGAGCTTGTGTATTTTTGTGTAAGATCAACCTTTAGCATAGTCAAGTAGTTTGCATGAATCACGAAAATTTGTATGATCCTTTCATTCCCATTGCAAGGCACAAGGTACACATAATTGTTAGTACTAAGTTCCAATTTCAACATGTAATTCGTAGAGTTTTAGGTCCTCTTAGGTTGGCCAAGATAAACGCTTCAGTAATTCCTTTTATTTTTCCTCTCATTAGGTACGACCTTAGTTTGGACGTCTATATTTTTGTTTTGTTTTAAGAATTAGGTCATGCATAGACACTAGAAAATGGCCTAGGAATAGAGGTTTTTCCCTTTCATTTCACTCCACACATTAGAATAAACATTGCAATTAGTAGAAAAATACATTTTCAACAACGTATGGTGTTCATGTTTGGTGCCCAAAGAGTAGGAGAAATTCTCGCGTCACCAAACCCTATCATCCTGCCTCTTATTGATTATCATAGGCCATTTGATGTGAATATTTTTATTTTGTTGTAGAATAGATTGCAATTTTGAAATATAATTGAAGCAAGTAAAACTATCAACCATTTGTCCGATATAACCCAATGTTTCTACATTTGTCCTCGCACTATAACTAGACTGCCTCGTTAATCGCATTCGTGTCGCATTGATAACAAGCTAAGCTGATTAGAGAAAAACATGTTTAAATTTGTCCTTGGCTTTTAAATTATATTGATTCTTTGAGTCATTCTACATGAGTACTTGCATCATAAACATCAACCAGTTTCATTAATATATATAGTTCCATTCTCAATTCATTTATGTTCTTCTTTCACATTCTTAAGCCAAAAGGTCATCAAATCGTGTCACTGTAGCTAATGAAGCACTCTAGTTCTTCGTTAGCATATATCGAAATTCAAAAATCTCTCACGATGTTCGTCCACCTGGCATCTCTTTTCAACGTTTTATTTTTGCTAAGCTCGCCTAACTTTACCATCTGCGTGCTCATAGCTTTTGCTTTATCATTGCGCATCAGTTTTCGTGGTTGATGAAGATTGTGTGGCAAGGAAGCAATGATTGCAGGGTTGCACAACAATAGCATCTATGAGAGGCAGGACTCGGGAGGGAGAGGGGACGTACACGAAGCCGCTGGATTAGCGAGAGCATACTATGTTGTCAGAAGGGCAAGAGAGGGAGGAAGCACCCAGCTCTTAATTGACACCTCCACGGTCGATTCTCTCTCTTGCTCTACATATGGGATGCCTTCCATAATGCCAATTCCCAGCCTTTTGTTAGTGCTGTTTAACAGGCAGCCCACTGAAGCCCATCCAAGAAGGCAAGAGCACATGATACTTTGTGCATACAGTAGAGCAATATGCTACAATAATGCATTACTAGTCCGAGCTTGAAGGGTCGCACCGTTCCAAGCCAAGTGGAGGACGAGAAGGAAAGTGTGTTGAGACGCTCCTGGGAACGGTGCCGGCTAGAACTTTCCAAATGCAATCACCTACATAAGCATCTTGAAGGCATGTGGCTCTATGCAAGATGCTGATATGAGCACAAAAATTCACAATTACATTGTCATAAAAAGATTTCGGGCTTGGAACTATCTTGGTCGATATGTATGAAGAATATGGTGCACTTGAGAAAGCACAAAAATTGCTTCAGGAGCTTCCTGTCTGGAATGTCGGCACTGATTGCAGGATGTGCGCAATGAGAGTTCTAGGCTGTTTTCAGCAGATGCAAAGCGAGGGCCTCTCTCCAGGTGCAATCACTTAGGCCTGCATCTTGAAGGCATGTGGCTCTACTTAAGATGCTGATATGGGCAAAAAACTTCACAATTAGTCGGAGACTGTTGAAAAAAGATGTCGTTCTTGGACTGTATCTTGATGGATGTGTATTTCAAATGTGGTGCGCTTGAGAAAGCACAAAAGGTGCTTGAGGAGCTTCCTATCCGGAATGTCGCCTAACTAATTGCGGGACTATATTGTTAGTGAGAGGCTGTAGAGAAAAGATGTTGTGCTTGTCACTGTCTTGGTTGATATGTATGTCAAATGTGGTGCGCTTGAGAAAGAACAAAAAGTGTTTGAGGAGCCCCTTGTTCGGCAAAAAGTGCTTGAGGAGCTTCCTGTCCGAAATATCGCCTCTTGGAATGCACTGATTGCTGGATTATATTGTGAGAAAGCACAAAAAGTGCTTGAGGAGCTCCCTGTCCGGAATGTCAATGAATGCACTAATTGTGGGATATGTATAACGAGAGTAGGGCCAGAAAGCTCTAGACTGTTTTCAGTAGATTCTTAGGAAGGGGCTCTCTCTAGATGTAATCACCTATGTTGCAAGCTTTATAATCGCAGGCAAATTGCCTCACGTAACCGCCTCTGCTAAACTCCTTGCTATGGAGAAGTGCTTTCATGTAGCCGGGATTCAATGATATCAGCATGAATCTTGCTGCCTGTGCAAAGGTCTTTATGTTGGGCACAAAACTATGGAACATGCTGAAATGGGCACGAAGCTTCACAATTACATTGTATAAAAAAGATGTCGTACTTGGCACTGTCTTGATCGATATATATATACCAAATATGGTGCGCTTGAGAGAGCACAGAAATTGCTTAAGGAGCTTCCTATTTGGGGGGTTTCTAATCACCGAGCAAAAAAAACCGAGCAAAGAGAAATCCGAGCAAATTGATACAAGAGCAACAATGGTGAAAGAGAAAATTTATGCCATGCACATTACTTTCACTACCACAAATTTGACACTTAATTGACAAAAAATGAGATTTTAGAATCATTATGAGAATTTAGTAGGTGCTTATACAAGCAAGTTAAATTGATAGACAATTAACATATCTCTATATCATAGATCTGCCTTCCCTTGTGGGAACTGATTGTTGTCTTCTCGATTTGTGAACATAGTTGTTGACATGCATGAGGTCTTAGACAATATTTTCAGGGAGGAGTCCAAGACAAAAGCGAAGCGGCAAGGTATTTTGAGAAGAGGCGGTAAAAGGTTGTGGCAAGCTCCAGTTTACTATTTACCAAAAGTCCTCGTCTTGCTTAAGTTCCCTGGCAGCTTGTGCAACATTGGCTTCTAAGCTGCCTCTTAATTCTTTGAGACCTCCTAATTGCAAATTCAAGGATAAAATAAAGCTTGAATGGTGCCTTGTAGGGTCCTCTAAAAAGCTGCTTAATTTGGCCATTTTGCTTGTGGAACCACTTTTCGTGAAGAGATTGTTTTGCCTAACGAGTCTATCCTGATCATTAAACAGAAGCGATCTGACCTAGAGCCAAATGCAAGTTCTTCTGCACAGGGAAGGCCCAAGTCTTAGGTGCGTTTGCCTGCTGGATGGAGAGGTAAAGTCATGAAGCATCAATTTCTTAAAATCTCCTATGATGTGAGTGCTCTCAGTGTTGAAAACACCCAAGGTCCTAGGATATCTTCTGCACAGGGAAGGCCCAAGTCTTAGGTGCGTTTGCCTACTGGATGGAGAGGTCAAGTCATGAAGCATCAATTTCTTAAAAGCTCCTATGATGTGAGTGCTCTCAGTGTTGAAAACACCCAAGGTCCTAGGATATCCTTGCAAGATTGAAAGAATATTTTAGTCCTAACTCACATGATGGCGATTTAAAGCTTCCAAAGCCTGCCAAGTCCTTTGTAGCAGCACGTAAACAAGAGCAACCATCGTAGGAGTAGAGTTGTTTCTTCTACACGCCAACGTCTCTGGTTGCAATCCAACGCCCGTGTCCCTTCAATCATGAAAAAAAAGGCCCTCTCATCGCTCATCATTAATTGCAGTTGTTGTATTGTCATCCACCTTGAACACCTCAACATCATGCCGCCTCACCATTGTTTGCCCAACAGGCACTCAATTGCATGATCTCTTGCCGCTAACCATCACCTGCGCCTCTTTATCTGCCTATGGTGCCACGGACGCGATTTCTGGGCAAGCAGTTCCTGGCGAGCGCTTTTTAAGAATCGAGCGAGCGGATTCTCAAAAGAAGGGACAATCTACCCATCTCTCTCTCTCTCTCCAACTAAAATTTCATTGTCATTTCACGACCAACTTACATTCAAACAAAAAACACCGGCGAATCATTCAATACACTATTAATAAGAGAAATAGAAGTTCCTTACACACAATTAGGGTCTATTTCATCTAGCAAACCCCAAATCTATGAGTTCCATTGCATCCAAAGTAAATACATATGGGGGGTGATACATCATGGGTGACGTGGAGGAAAGAAGGGCGGTGGGGGGCCATATCCTCTGGGAGGAAACAAAGGTCGTGCCAACGGGGGCAGTGCACCAAATGGTGGGGGAACTACTCCAAATGGCAAAGGGTATGAACTATATGTGGGGGGGGCTGCAGGTAGTGAAAGAGGCAATGGATCAACCCCGCGCGGGGCCAGATGTGGAGGCAATGAATGCACTGGGAGACGGTTCAGTTGCATGCCATGCCAAAAATGGGGCTGTGAAAGTGGGATATGGTGTTGCTACTGCCCCGCCCTGACCGCTGAGTGGTGTCGGGAACGATGGGTCAAGCGGATGAAGCTGCTCGGACACCTGCTGCGGTTGCTCAGTTACCTGAGCTCTGACACTCCTATGAAACATCAATGTCGAGCCTAAATCGGAAGGTAGGCGCTGAGCTGGCTCCAAACAAGCACTGAAAAATGCCCAATCCTTCTCACAACTGATGCAATGTCTACGTAGTTAAACATTGTGCTGCCAATGTCCCAAATCCTGCAAAACAATCCAACACAGCATCTCCCATGTCTGTGAAGGTACCTAGTAGCCATCTACAAAAAAAAAGTTACCTTTAGATTTATTATACCTATAATTTTATAGGAACAATAAAAACAGCTAACAAAAAAATTCTACCACCTGGCAAACGCTGGACTCCTCTTAACACCTCTACGATAAGGCCGGCCCATACGATCAAGCGTCCACTGTGTGGAATCTGATCCTGGTAGCTTCTCCCACAACATGTCGTCATCTGCAGAGAAGCCACGTACATTTGCTGCAATCTCTCCATCCACTCGATCGTACCTCGGAAGCCGACACCCACCAGTTCTAGGGGGTGAAAAAATGGCTAGCAACAAAGTACCAACCTACGGGGAGCAAGTAAAACATTATTTTTTGACCCACGAACATCAAAGTTACTATTCATTATCAAAACAAAAAAACAACATACCCCCTCTAAATAGTCCTGAAAAGTCGTACAACTAGCCTCGGTAGTCGTAAGTACAATATCCTCAAGAGCTGGAAACCAGCTCCCTCCGCCTTTGAAGTGACGATGGAAAGATGTTCTGCACGACATGTCGCCACAATCATGCCATCCACCAAAAGAAACTCGGATGCCAGAAGGAATGCAGCATCCACAAGGTCACTATCCCATTGGTTCCATAAAGGAACCCCACCCGTGCTAGTTGCATGTGGCCTAGTGTGTAAGGGAAAGGCCATGTACACCAAAGTACGCCACCCAATCTCAAGTTGGGGTTCATCTGCCCTGTTCCTAATAGAGAGCCCAAGAATCTACGTAGTGACTGCATAGAACTGCATGTAGTTTTTGTTAGCACTATAAGTGTGCACATAACTATGATTGTAAATAAGCGTGGCTTACCTGTCATTGCACAACACATCTGGAATAGCTTTTGCCAACTCTTTGGCACTAGCATGCACTACAAGGTGGCGTGGCTCTACATGCATATCTGTATGTAGCAACATAAGATCAAATATATCTTTCAAGCAATGCTAAAGAGAACAACACAACATTAAGCATTTTCACGTACCTGGATGGTTATCTCCCACAACACTGGCCATGTCTGATAGGTCCTCTGCAGCCCTACCATGCGATGGTGAACATGGAGGGGACTCCTGGATGCCCCCCACTGGTCTGGGAGTGAAGGATAGTGTCGGTACACTGTGACTCATAGCACCAAGGCTATGAGCACTATCGCTGACTTCTACAGAATACTCCGCAACCACATGCTCGCTCTCACTGTCGCTCAAAACTACAACCCTCTTCTTTCTTTTCCCACGTTGCTTGTCAGCTTGTTGTGCTTGCGAGTCTTTCCTTGAGGTCTGTTTCTTCCTCTCTGGTTTCTTTGATGTGTTTGGAGATAGAGCATCCTCTATCACAACCGCTTTCTTCTGTGACGCACTATGCTCCGCTATTAATTAAAAGAAGAAGAGTTATTGAGCCCATATTCTATTGCTTCATGGCAAAGGTAAAAACTACATAGAGGCATACCTATGTATAGCTCTTCCTCTTCAGGTGGGTACTCCTTGTCCGAGTAGTCCAGCCACCAAGGACACTTGAGCCACGCTCCCTTTGGCCGCAAGTCATCTATCCACTCGTCAAGATATAAGCCCGTCTCCTCTCTTTCCGACCTGCACCATGCATCACTGGGGTGCTTGGGAATGGGAAAGACAAGAGCATCTCTCCACCATCTACAAGACAAACCACAATGTTTTCATTTGCATAGAACAAGATTAGTGTATCCTACTACATTCTTAATTTGTCAATTAAAGATGTCGAACCTGTACAACAAGCGTCGTGCCGTACAAGCAAAATGGGGTTGCTCTTCGGGTTCATGTGTGGATTTGATCCGAGCACTCCACTTCTTGAAGGCCTTCTCAAAGTGCTTGCGTCTGTATGTCAATAATGTGTGGGCAAGTGTGCAACCATGCCTACCTTCAGCCTTCTCATGTTGGATAGCAACATCATGATTCTCGGCCTCCATTTTCTCGGCCATCTCAATCACTCTCCTGCAGCAACAAATAATAAGTCACAAGTTACATAACAAATTGCTAGCTGGTGCAAATGTTCACTAAATCTAACCTTTCCAACTGCCACCAGTACACGTGATATCGAAGCCACTGGATCTAGGCCTTCTCTGTCAAACCGATGCCCTTCTCCTTCAAGGATGCATCACCGCCTTGGAGCAAATCAAGAAATCGGCACTTCCTATCAAAGGAAAAGCGAGACTTATTTTTTATTGCTACATAATAAAAAGAGAAATATATCCAATGATTTAAACGACTATTACTTACTCTGTTGGGCTAATGCGTGCACGCGCTACCTCTGCCACTCTCGAGGGTGTCATTTTCGTGGTCTTCTCGTCCCAACCTGTAAATGAAATACATCTTTGGAAAAAATTGCTGCCATTCTCGAGATTTGCAATGGTGGCTATCTCAAGCCCTTTGTGCGTAAAGTATTGCTCCTTTTGAGAAAGTGCTAGATTGATGCTTTCCTCGTATGTGTCAGGTGCCAACTCGTAGTCAAAACTCCCTTTTGATGGTAGCCCTTCCGTTTTACTACTAAACATATGATCGAACTCTTCCTATTATTTTCAAAAGAGTCGATCAAAATACACATAATAAGATTTCGTAATCAAAACATATTCTCATATACAATTGGTTTGAAGCATACCTTCCAAAGTAGTTGCGCAAGGACATCCATTGGCAATTTTAGCCACTTAGACTTATTTGGACCTCTAAAACTCAAAGCCCTTTCTGCTGCCAAACGCGCTCTTTCGGGGAATTTTTGCAGAAGTGATGTAGGGTCCGCCAACCCTAGCTTTCTCATCATGAAAATATCATGAGCAGTCGTGTGAGGCACTGAAACCCTCGTGGCCCTGTTTAACAATCGATTGTAATTTATATAGTTTACAAATAAGATGCATTTACATTAGCAAAAAAAAAAAGGGCTCACCTATTGATCATACCCAAAACCAATAGAAACTCCGCTGCCTCATGTGGCTGAAAGTCAACTAGAACGCACTCCACCTTTTGCGCTTTCTCAACTGGAATGTCATTCTCGTTCATCCACCGCATCCATGCCTCCAATCAGTGATTACAATCCCAAACCACAAAGTACCTCTCGACCATGTGACTAAGCTCGGGGATTTGGCGAAGCTCTTCATCTAAATCATATGACATTGCAAGATCCCTCGCAGCGTGACCACGATGAGTAAATAGTTTGTGATCCTCCCCAGGAATTCGTTCACTAACAATAAATCTGGCCACCGTTGGTTGGTAGCTTTTGTTTGCAATAGAGAGTTGCAAATCGGCCACATGGTCATCATGCGTGCGGATGGCGGGGTTTGAGAGAAGTCGACAAAGAGGCAATCGTGGAAGTTTCCCATCGTATGGTACTCTGTGAGAATCCACCCACCCAAAGAAATGTGTTTGTCGACAACATTTCCAAACACTTCGTCTTTGACATTCTCAATAGCGGTACCTGTTTCCACAGGATGACTGGGTCTGGCGCTTGATTGTGATGTTCCAGCCACTCTAGTTACAATGGATACAATACGATCCAAAGAACTCAATGCTTGAGATTGTTGGGTATCCTGTGTGCCTAACGGAGGTGCTTCTTGTGAGGTAGTAACATCCACCTCATCAATTGCACCAGTCTTTTTTGTTTGGTTTCTTGTTCTCATGCTTGCAAGAAAGAAGGATAATTTATAAGAAATAGATATAGGATGATTTATGAGAATTTGTAGGTTGGAAGTTTGAGATGTGAACTTGAGAGAGAGAGAGAGAGAGAGAGAGAGAGAGAGAGAGAGAGAGAGAGAGAGAGATCTGTGTAGCAAAAGAGAATAGAGAAGAAGAAAATGAAGAAGAGAAGGTCACTTTATAAAGCTTTTAATTTTTATTAAATCTTTTTTTTTTTTAATGACTGTGTGTGTGAGAGAAAAAAGTGTGTGTGTTGCCATGTTCGCGCGTGTGTGCATGTGTACGTGTGCGTTTGTGTGTACGTGCAGTGTGTGTGTGTGCGCATGCACGTGCGTATGTACGTGTGCGTATGTATGTGCACACACATACACACACGCTACACGCAGGTGCACGTGTGTGTGTGCCACACACACACACGCGCCTGTGTGTGTGTGTGTGCACCTGCAGCGTGTGTGCGCGTGCACGTGCGTGTGTACGTGTGCGTGTGTGTGTGCACACACACCCATGCACGTTGCACGCAGGCGCACGTGTGTGTGTGTGTGTGCCACACACACACACGCTGCACTTAGGTACGTGTGTGTGGTGCACACACGCACGCCAGCGTGTGTGTGTACACACACACACACACACGCCCATGTGTGTGTGTGTGTGTGTCCACGTGGCAAGGCACATGGACACGCTCGCGCAGGTGGCCGTTGCGTGTCCATGTGGACTGGCCACGTGTATCGTCGCCAACCGACGGTACACGTGGCAGTCCACGTGTTCATGCAAACTGCCACGCGTGACTGTCGTGGGCCCGTGGGCACCTCTGCCTCTGGCCACGCGTTGGCTAGAGACGGGCACACGCTCGGAGTGTGCCCGCCTTTGGCCAATGCGTGGCCAGAGGCAGAGGTGCCCACGGCCGCCCACGCGTCCACGGCCAGCGCGTTGGCCATGGGCGGGCACACGCTCCACACGGGAGCGTATGTCTACCCATGGCCAACGCGCTGGCCATGGGCGAGTATGCAGGCCATCCCGCTCCGCTCCTCCCCCCCCCCTCATCCCGCCCCTGCCTTCGCTCCTGCTCCCACTTCCCCCTCGTCCCCCTAACCCAACCTGCGGCCTCCGCCCGCCCCCGCCTCATCCCACCCCCACTTGCCCCCTCATCCCGCCCCCGCCTCCGCTCTTGCGCCCACCCCCCCCCCCCCCCCCCCCCCCCCCCCAAGTTGTGGCCTCCGCCCGTGGACACCTCTGCCTCTGGCCACGCGTTGGCCAGAGACAGAGGCGCCCACGCGCCCACGCGCCCACGGCCAGCACGTTGTCCATGGGCGGGCACATGCTCCACACGGGAGCGTGTGCCCTCCCATGGCCAACGCGCTGGCCATGGGCGAGTATGCAGGCCATCCCGCTCCGCTCCTCCCCCCCCTCATCCCGCCTCCGCTCCTTCGCTCCTGCAACCACCCGCCCCCCCCCCACCCCCCCCAACCCAACTCTGCCTGCCCCCACTTGCCCCCATCCCATCCCCCCCCCCCCCCCCCACCCCCCCCCCCCCCCCCCCCCCCCCCCCCCCCCCCCCAAATCTGTGGCCTTTGCCTGCCCTTGCCTCCGCTGTCCCCTTGCCCCCCCCCCCGCCCTCCCTCCCCCCCCACCCAAGTTGCGGCCTCCGCCCCCTGGCACCTTGCCCCGCCCACTCCTGCGTCCCCTTGCCCCCTCCGCCCCCACCCAACCTCTGCCTTTGTCCGTACTGGTGGCCTAGCACGCAAAACCCGACCGTCCATTGCCCAAGTCTCTCTCCCTCCACCCCCCTTGCGTTAGTGGCCTGCTTCGGTCCACGCAAAACACTCGACCCCGTGATCACACACAATCACAAAAAAAAAATTTGTAAATTTTTTTAAAAATTATTTCTTATTTTTTAACATTAATTTTTTAAATTAATAAAATAATATCAATTTTAAATTTATAACGGCTACTTATTAGACGTGAGTATATAATCAATTTGTTTTAGCTTATACAATGTGATATTGTGCTTAATTATTTGCTTAGCATATTATTATGGCTTGCTCTTTATTTTTCTTGGGTAAAGAGTTTTCTTATCCTTTTTACAATGGTAAATTCATAATATCTGAATCATTTTTTTAAGAATTAATTTCTCCAATGCAATTTACAACTTTAGGTGTTTTTATTGAAGTAGGTGATATTGAAATGAATTTGCCTCTTGAGAGGACTCTCAACAATTTGGGTGAATTCATCTATGTATTGGATGAGCAGCTTTCACGTAAATACAAAGTAAACGTATCTCATCAAACACAGTATGCCGGCTCACCTAGCATGATTCCCATTTCCATTGTGGATAGTCCGTCAAAGATGCAATTCGGTCCAAAGGAGTTAATAGATCTATGTACCCCCCCTCGAGTTTTGCCCTTAAACAGCTTCAAAAGGAGTACAAGACACAAGCTCTTACAGGCCGAGAAGAAGGGCACATTGACAAAGCTGTTAATGCAAATCAAAGTAGTGGAACAAGTTACAGAGATTCCAAGGTCTTACAATGGAGATCTCGTTTTAGAATTTCCACCTACCATGGGAAAGTTGCACCATATGGATGCGATGGAGCATAAGTATGATCCTCATTTGTGGTCGAAGCCTACTACATCCAATATTGTATTTGCAGGTGTAGTGCGTCTTAGTCATTGCATAGGATCTCTCAAGTGCATGAATGAACAATGTGTTCGCTTGGTTAATTACCATATTCCCAATACAAGTCATTTCAACGGGTACATACAAAAGGCAACTGGACCTGGGGAATATTGTAAGATTGGAGATAAGAGCCTTACATGCCATTTTTGTAAGGAAATTGCTTTTTGTATTGCAACATGTGATTGTGTAGTATACTATGTCATGCCATCCGATGAGACTGCCACTAGAGTCATGATTCATCGTGGCACACATCGACACGATGTGCACAGTGGCACATCCAAAACACTAACAGACAACACCAAGCTGATGGTGCAAAGGATTTTGACTGTTGACCCACACGCAGGAGCCAGGAAGGTTCAAATGTGTTTGGCAAAAGAAATTATAAGTACAACACTTCTTCGCAACAACACCAACGAAGGTATTTTAGGCGAGCAACAGCTATTTGCAATCGCTAAGGAGTTGGGCCCATTAGTGCAAGATAACTGGTATGAGCATTTCGTAGATTCTTATTTCGATGCAAAACTCTATGCTAAATTATTTTTTAATCTAAACACTTTTAACATGACAGGTTTTGGAGGTCAGTATCTATTTTACGTAGAGGGGTTGACAAAGAATCTTTTGGCATTGACGCACTCCTAAAACTGAAGCGAGACTGCACATATGAGATTTTCCATGGAAGCTGGTTTCCTGGTCAAGGTATGGATAGGGAGAAATGTTATGTCTTCAAAATGTCCACAATTGGTCTGGCATCCGGTGTGGACCTAGTCAACCGAATGAGACAAGATCGGGATGGTGATCTTCGACGTGTGTGGATCCAGTTTGATCACACTAGACATGTTAATGATTGGGTGACTATGGCCTGTCATGTCTATGATCCAAGGTACATGGCCTATCTTAAGAGCTTTGTGGCTTTCCATTTACTCTCTCTAAAACAATTTGTTTGCAGCATGGAGGACCTTTTGACTATTACAACTTGTGAAATGAAACAAGAAGACATGGAAACACAATGTTTGTTTTGGGAGTGCCTTAATGATGTAATGATATCATGTGGGTGTGACAAAGTAAATTTCTTTGGCTACATGGCTGATGAAGCTCAAGCAAATTGGAATGCAGTTCGAATTGTTTTCAATGGTGGTGACAAGACCAATACAATGAGCGGCCGAGAGTGTTCTTGTCTTTTCCATTGGAAGCAAAGCTTGAATCAACACACAATGAAGTATGTGGTGCAAGCTTCTCAACACACACACAAAGAAATGTGTGAGAAGTGGAGACAAGCACCAACAAAAGAGGCTGCACAGCAGCGGAGGCTCGTCTGATACGCCAATGGTGGCGTAACGGTCATTGCATAGACCGTAAAATTCCATACATGGATTCATGGCTTAGTTGGTGGGAAATTCGTATTGCACATTGGGGTGGCATTATGACATGTGTAGAAAGTAGCTCTGATGGACCAAACACTCCACGCACTAACCTTGCGGAGAGCAAGCATGACAGCTGGCTAGCAGGGGAGGGTTTCCGTAAACGCATATCATTATATGATGCATGTACAACCGACCTTGCAAATTCCATCTTACAGAGCACAAAGGCCATTTCATACAGCCATGGAAAACACATTGGGAAGGGTTCATCAATACAAAAGCTTACGGAACGCCATGAAAAACGTCCTAGCCAAGTGATTAGAGCAGTGAATGCGGCTACTGAGGGCACTCCAATGTATAAACAACCAACTCCATTAACATGAGATAAGGAGACATCAAGGCAAAAACAGAAGCCAAATGAGGTTATCAACGTGGAAGATGATGCATCACATAGGCCTGAGTACAACTCGGTCACCAAAGGTCGCAAGAAGTGTGGAACACAACGTAAGATCAACTTTCACTACAAGAGGCTATTCATATTAGCGACGCTCACACAGCGACGCTCAATTTTTTTTTTTCCCGGCGTCGCTATGAGCGTCGCAAATTTACAAGTAAATTTGTGACGCTCATAGCGACGCCGGTTGGGCTAAAAAAAATAACAGAGAGCACCCAAAAACTCAGATCTCAGATCTGAGTTTTTCGACTCCCTCAAGCATGGAGCAGGTAACGCTCTCCCTCTCTCTCTCTCTCTCTCTCTCTCTCTTTCTTCTCCACACACACACACACACACACACACACACACACACACACACACACACACACACACACACACACACACACACACACACACACACGAGGAGAGGAAGGAGAGCCAGGTATGCTCCTTCCCTCTCCTCACTCTCATGTTCCCTTCCCCTCTTTCTCTCTCCCTCTCTCTCTCTCTCTCTCTCTCTCTCACACACACACACACACACACACATAGTGTTTTTGTGAGAGAGAGAGAGAGAGAGAGAGAGAGAGAGAGAGAGAGAGAGAGAGTACAAACATAAACAAAAACGCACACACACATACATAAACAAAGAATGCACACACACATTGAGAGAGGAAAAGAGAGAGAGAGCATGCATAAACAAAAAACGCACACATTGAGAGAGGAAAAGAGAGAGAGAACATGCATAAACAAAAAACGCACACATTGAGAGAGGAAAAGAGAGAGAAAACATGCATAAACAAAAAAACGCACACACATTGAGAGAGAAAGAGAGAGAAACTAATTTAACGTCGTAGGAAACTAATTAAAATTAAAAGACCTAAAGATCTAGCCGACGAGGAGTTGAACTCAAGACCTATTATTCAAGAGGGAAATGGCATAACCAATCTATCATACTTGGCATGGGTGATAGAAAGGTTATACCATTTATCTCTTTTTATTGGCACACACATCCACACACGCGCACACACACAAGAAGAAGAGAGTTATAACGTCGTAGGAAACTATCCTAAAAGACGTTAAAGATTAGGTTAGATGTAGACTTACGTTAAATTAGATTTAGGTTTATTTAAGTTAAATTAGATTAGATTTAGGTTTATTTTTAGTTAGATTTACGTTTATTTACGCTAGATTTAGATTTACGTTATATTAGATTAGATTTAGGTCTCCATAGACTGCGATGCCTGCATGAAGCGGGTGAAGAAAGCCCTCAATGGAATATAGGGTATTGCTGCCTTCACTCATGGTGGGCTCGGTCGATCCAAAAGTACTGGTGAAATGTCTTCAGAAGATAGGGAAGAAGGTGGATCTTCAGGGCGGCAAGAGTCACTACATCCCCGACAATGACCATCTAGACAACCTCTAGTCATTCAACAACAACTTCAAAGTTAGTAACAAGAGCAAGAACGGTCCAAAGGGCCAATTGCTGTCGCCAGATGTGGATGGAGATGAGGCAGCGTCACCGCCGGATGTTAACTCTCACATCTTTAGTGATGAGAATGCCAACTCTTGCCGAGTTATGTGAAAAATTATGTGTTAAATCAGTTTTAAGGTTCTTATAATCCCTGTTAGTTTAGTTCTTTGTTTTTAATATAACATAATTTACGTTAGATTTAGATTTATGTTATATTAGATTAGACTTAGGTTTATTTAGGTTTACCCACACACACACACACACACACACACACACACACACACACACACACACACACACACACAAGAAGAAGAGAGTTTTAACGTCGCAGGAAACTATCCCAAAGGACGTTAAAGATTAGGTTAGATGTAGACTTACGTTAAATTAGATTTAGGTTTATTTTTAGTTAGATTTACGTTTAGGGAGATTTACGCTTATTTACGTTAGATCGAGTCCACGCAAGAATTACTTACGGTTTAGGGTTTAGAGTTAGACGAACAGTGAAAAGATCTACTGTGAAAAGATGTTAAGATGCTGTGAAGTGCTACAGCTAGAGAAGAGGCAAAGGGTTTTTTTCCACTACATGCAGTATCATGTAGACGTGGGTCTGTAGATTTCTTGTACCCACAAATATAGGTATTGACCAATAAAGACGAGATTATAACCCGGTGGTTCTGATCTCCGTGCACCTCTAGACCGAGGTGTGCGGGGATTGGACATGACTAGAGAATGTGAGGTAGAGAGAGAGAGAGAGAGAGAGAGAGAGAGAGAGAGAGAGAGAGAGAGAGAGAGATAAGACGAAGAATGCCAATAGAATATTAAATTTGTTGTCCAGGTTATAAGATTTTTATCCTCATTATGAGTAGTGACGAGGATGTGGGACCGTCCAACCGAAACACCTATCTCTCAACGAGGGTCTTATGTCCTTGTAATCAATGCAAGCATGCTGTGCGACGGACAAGATGTGTTTCTTTGCAGCACGTTCGCGAATTTGGCGAGTTCGATCCATCTATTATAGATCGAGTTGTTGCCAATTATAACTCGTCGGACTCTGACGTTGGCCAACAAGCAGAAATCTTGCAACCCAATAGACGTGTTCGCAGGCGCTTTGGTCAAGAAGCATATGTGAGGCCACAAGATGTAGCCTCTAACAGCTCGGGGGATGATCATGCAGAGCACATTCCCAACGAGGCAATGTTTGAGCCCGAGATTGATGAAATGATCGAGACGATCATGGATTCAGAAAGGCTTATCTATGATGATATGAAAAGTGAAGCCGATACGCCATTGTATAATGGAGCACGTATGTCTAGATTGAAAGCACTACGGGTTCTTCTCAACATGCAGGCAAAGTTTGGATGGAGTGACACTAGCGTCACAACGCTTTTCAGGTGATCTATTACAATTAGTTTACTTTAATAAAACTCTAAATGTATAATGATCTGATAGATTTTTACACGACTGTATCGTATTTTTATGTTGTGTAGATTGCTTAAAGAGCACATACTACCAGCTGACAATGTGATGCCAGATTCCCGAGATGAAGCAAGAAAGATTTTGCCAAACTTGGGGATGGATTACAATTCTATCCACGCTTGTACTAATGACTGCATTCTTTTCAGAGGGGAATACATAGACATGGAGAAGTGTCCGAAATGTGATTCCGAAAGATATCGAGTAGATCTCCACGGGACAAAAATTCCACAAAAGGTTTTTCGACATTTTCCTCTGCTTCCTCGCATCAAGCATTTCTTCGAATGTAAGTCCATGGCCGCCCTAGCATCATGGCATGAGGAGAATAAATCTTCGGATGGTGTGCTACGAATTCCTGCAGATTGCGCAGCCTGGAAACATATAGATGGAACATGGTCGGGTTTTGCCAGGGAAGCTCGAAATTTGCGCTTAGGCCTGGCTATGGATGGCGTAAATCCATTTGGTCAAAGATCAACATCTTACAGTGTATGGCCCGTTGTCATCGTCAACTACAACATTCCCCCGTGGTTGACTACGAAGAAGGGGCACCTATGGCTAAGCTTGATTGTGCTAGGGCGATATAAAGTGGAGAATATGGATGTGTATCTTCGTCCACTATTGGAAAGCTACAACAATTGTGGATTGGCATAGAGGTGGTGGATATGAGCCGACACACAGGACGACGGAATGCTTTGATCAGAGGCATTCTAATGTGGACCATGCATGACTATCCCGGGCTAACAGAATGCTCAGGTGATCTATTGACACTCCTCACTCAGACACTGTAAATATTGTTTTTTCCCATAGTTGATCTATTATCATGTGTATACATGCAGGGCTTCAAACAAGCGGATACAGAGCATGTGTCACATGTGGACCTAGACTGAATGCACGTAGGGCGCCCTCACTGAAGAAGCAAATCTACGAAGGTCATCAAGCGTATCTTCCAGAGAATCATGTGTTACGCGACGGATTTTTGGGAAGAGAGCCACCAAGGATGTCTGCACAAGCATGGTTAGAGCAGAAGGAGATGTGCGATGATGGATTGCCTCCAGGGATGAAGAGACTATCTCTATGGTACGAGTTACCATACTGGCCCCGACTCATGATCAATCACTTGCTTCATCCAATGCACATATTCAAGAATGTGGGTAATCTACTATGGGACCATCTGACCGGCAAGAAAGATACTTTGGGAGCCAGAGTTGACCTTAGAAATGTGGATCGTATGGAGCAATATTGGCCGCAAACAGCGTCTGATGGATCGATAAAACTCCCTAAAGCACCATGGATTTTCACAGGAGCCCAAGAACGCAAAGTAAAAGAGACCATTCGATCTTTGCAGACCCCCACTGGCGTAATGCACTTGCTCCGAACGTGTTTTACTAAAGAAGGAAAGCTTACCGGTTTGAAGTCACACGATTGGCATAAAATGTGTCAGGTACGTTCATAGTGGACTTTAATATCATTGCATAAAATGTGGACTTTAATATCATTGCTGCACATACTTTACAGTTTATTTTACCGGTTGCCATTGAGGGATGTTTGTCTCTCGACATCCGTAACACAATCTACAAACTTGCAAAGCTGATGCAATGGATCTCACAAAAGGAGATCAACGTAGACTCCATACCATTCGCCAAACTAAATGCTGCGGAGCGTGTGTGCATGTTTGAGAAACATTTTCCTACTACCATGCTAACCATTCAGGTGCATCTTCTTGTTCACATAGTTGATGAGGTGGAAATAGCTGGCACAACTCATTCCAGATGGATGTTCTTCTTAGAACGTTTCATGAAAACGCTTAAGGGATATGTGCGTCAAAAGGCACATCCGGAGGGTAGCATGGCAGAAGGTTGGTTGGTATTAGAGTCCCTAGTGTACATTGGAGAGTGGCTAGACGGATTTGATAAAGCCCGGGACACGCTATGGCGAACCATAGATGATGAGTGCATATCTGGGATTGTCATGTGCAATCTCGGTGTTGAGAAGAAGATGACGGAAGATCTAGAGACTAAAATCAACCGATTTTGCATGCTTCACAATCCAGTGATGCAAAAGTGACTTTCACAAATATGAGGATGCAAAGCAAGAGCGACAAAGGGCACGAATTGAGTGGAGACGGGGAAGACGACCACCGATGCACTATCCGACGGGTCTGGAGAGCCTACCAACATTCATGAGCTTAAGATGGTTGCACAACCAATTGAAAAGCGCACAACAATGCGGTGACGAAGTGACTGAGGAAGAGTGGGAGTACTCTCGGGGTTGCGCGACCAAGGTAAGTTTGCAATGTACGACTAGCTAGTGACTTTATTTCTAAACGTTTGAACGGCCACTCATAATCTTTGTTCGTTGTAGTATAAGTCATACACAGCAGCATGGTGTAAAGGTCGACATTTTAGGGTGGAACGGATCGACAAAAAGCGTTTTACTCAAGATTGTGGAATCATGGCAAAATTTGAACAGTCTAGTCGACGACGTTCCTCTGATGTAGATCCTGTGGTGGCGGAACTCACTTACTTCGGCACGCTACAAGAGATTTTGAGGATCGATTACAGAGGATTTTTTGTCGACTTGTTCGACGTGCAATGGTTCAAGATAATCATGGAGGGTCGCAACGCTACTGTGCGTAGAGGAGAGTCTGGTTTTCTTGAGGTGGATTCTACTAAGAAATGGACTGGCCTAAGAGACACTTTCGTACTACCCGAGCATTGTGAACAAGTAAGTATGTAAATAGTTAACATCCCTCTTTTACAAGTTATGTGCTTGAAAGCTCTCATGTAAGTTATGTGGCTCTGGCAGGTAATATTTCATCCTTCAAAGTCTACATCAAACTGGTGGTACGTCATAGAAGTAGCCCCTCGTAGTGCAAGGACGTATGAAGGCTACCATGTGCCAATCACAACGGCATCAATGGAGGAGATCAGAGAAGATGCTCAATCAGAAGCCGCTGCGGTGGTGCCAGACGAGCATCAAGATGCTACTACTCTATATGGGGTGCATGCAGAGGAGCTACAAAATGAAACAGAGGATATGTGTTTAAATGGAGAGCTCTATATAGATATAGGAAGTTATGCTGAGTTATGCGAGGATGAGAGAGAGATCTCTTAAAGCCACAAATATTGTATTTGAACAATTTTGCTCCGTGTTGTAAAAGCTCTGGCTCTCTAAGTACCTTCCATGGTGTATAACGCTCTTTTCTACTCGCGCTCACATCTTTTGATTGAAAATTTTGAGTTTTCGACTTGCCTCTTCTATCACTCAATTCATTGCGTCATTGTATTTATATGCGTCATTACGTCATTGTATTTAATGGTCTTTGCGTCATTGTCTACTCTATTCATTCAATATTAAGTTTAAATATTCGTGTGTTTAATGCAGGTATGGATGATGAGGAGTTTCTTTCTTCTTTGTCACCGCAGCAGAGACAGTGGTACGTGGAACGTCATCGCTCTGGCGCATCATCGCGCGTTCCTACTCCATCCGCATCTCCCTCTCTTTCGGAGCATTCGGCGCGCTCCAAAGCTTCGGTGTCGACGAGACGATCTTCACACTCGTCTAGACACCGGCGCTCTAGTGGTGGCGGTGGCGGTTGTTGTGGGGATTCCGCCGCCGATGCCTCCACACCGCCTCGTGTTCGACGAGGCTCTTTACCCTCCCCTTCTTTGCCCGCCCCCACACCAGCCACAACATCACCATCTATGCCAGGTTTTGCGCGGCTGACTGTTCCTAGCAGCTACACACCTCTACCTACTCCGCTAGGAGCCACCCCACTCGACACTCCTCGCTTCGGGGCCCAGACGCCGGTGGAGACACCTGACGTTCGTACCCCCATCGACACGCCGCTAGAGACCCCTGCCGGGACACCCAGGTTCACGCGTCACCGGCCAGAGGGCTTGCCTTACTCCGTCGACTTCAGCGGCGGCATCATCATGGATGATGATGGCAAGAAGGTGATCTCGCGCATGCGTGGTCTTTGCTCTCAGCTGTTTGGACACTACATACTAAACAAATGCAGTGAAGTACCAAGTGATTTAAAAAACAGAGTCATCAGCATACTTCATGATGAGTTTCCCGTTCCAACATGGGATCAGTGCTTCAATGAAGACCTGATGAAGATTCGAATGCGCGAATACTGCAAACACAAGCGTTCCGAAGTGCAAAAAGCAATCAAGCATGGGTGGAACAGGCCAGATTGGCTGGCCAAAGAAGATTAGAAGAATGCGAAGAAAGCAGCGCGCGAGAATCCCGACAAGTGGAAGCAACAAAAGGATGCAGCCAGAGCGCGAGTAGAGGTAGGGAGCTCGCACCACTTGGGGAGCGGTGGATGGGCATCATTTGAGGCCGATTTTGTAAGTGTTTTCGCATTGCTCTTTATGTTCGATAGTTTAGGGTTTATGAGTTTTTTAATTCTAACATAATGAAATCTTTGTATGTTTTGACTGTGGTCGATGACAGGACGTGATCCCACACCGTACGAGCGCGAGTACACAGGCAGGAAGGGCTTAAACGCCCTGATAGACATTCTCAGTTCTCGCGGCAGCATGGTTAGTATTAGGGTTTACTCTTTTCTATTTTTTGTATTGTTTTATAAATGTCGTTATATGTTTATACTTACTGAAAGCTGTCTTATTGTCTTTTTTTGCAGAATTCGACAGATACGCCGCTTGGACGCGATGAGACGTCTGACTAGACGACGTCAGTTTAGCCGTAGCTAGATAGCATTAGTTTAGGGTTTCTCATAGCTTATGTATCATGAGACGGATTTTATACGTCTTTTTGAACCATGTATATTATTACATTTGTCACCGCAGTTCATTTTGCCAATCAATTCTTTATGCCTATGATGTTGTACAATTGTCATTATTACATTTGCCAATCAATTCATTTTGCCTATGATGTGTACAATTGTCAATTTTACGCTTGTCAATTTTGCAAACAATGCGTCTTGTGGGTGACTATTTTGGGTCTATTATCTACCCTTGCACTTTTTTTAAAAAGTGAATCAAGTACAATATGGTTGATGGGTGGCAGGGCATTCAATGCCCTGTCACCAAAAAAAATTTCTCTCAGGCGTCGCTATAACCGTCGCTATTTATGGCTCTGGAGCGTCGCTATAAGCGTCGCTATAGACTTCTGTGTGAATGTCGCTATGACCGTCTCTATGAGCGTCTCTAGATAGCGACGCTTATAGCGACGCCTATAGCGTCGCATATAGCGACGCTCTCGTAGCGACGCTATATAGCGACGGTTTCAGCGACGCCGGGGATTATAAAAACCCAGTGTATTTCCGTCGCTAACAGCGTCACAAGAGCACACAACCTCTTGTAGTGTTTGCAGAAGAAGGGATATCACAAACCCCAAAACGAAGTATAGGTTCTGGTGGGCAGTATGTAGTTGAGCGCAAGGTCAATGAGGCAATGTGGGCCATACGTCGAACTCCACAAGGTAGTAGGGTCACATGTAGCGGCACACCAAGAGGCGGACGCAGGTGTAGATGCAGTATAGCAGGTTCTAGCCTTGGTATACCAGCCCCATCATTTGAAGGATATCGAAAACATCCAAATGGTGTGGTGCGTCAATGGTTTTGGTTTTGTCCGGATCATGTCTTGCATTGTCATATAGTAGACCAGAACATTGAGCCGCAGCCTCTTCATCCACCACACACTTGGCCCGTGCATGTGGGCACCAACCTATCGGAGGATGAGGTGCAAATATTGCATGAAGGGGGGTATCTAGTGGAGCTAAGCAAAGAAGGAGTATCTAATGTAACGCCAGTTGCTCAAGAACAAAATATTACAAACTCTCCTTTCAAGTCAAAAGATGCATCCACTCCTGAAGGCAGTGCAAGAGCCACAGTGCGAGATGGTCTACGTGTACGGTATCGGACTTCCATTTCCGAGGATGTTGCTCGCAAGATCAGTCTAGCGCTAGCCCTGAGAGCGAAGGTTGTAGAAGAGATATGTGTAGCAGATGGTGTTAGTGAGGTCTTCAAACTAGAGACGAACAGTGAAGATGGTCATGTCGGGATGTACAAAGTTTGTATTTGCAACCAGCCATCGTGCACATGCCCAGACTTCATGGAACGGGTGTCAAAGCAAAAACCATATCTTGCATGTAAACATTTGTATTTTATTTATCTGAGTGTGCTAGGGCTAAGCCAAAATGAGAACATGTTTATCCATCAACCAATCCTGGCAGATGTTGATATCTTCAGGGCACTGAGTCGAAGCCGGACTTATCCAGGCATGGATGCATAGCATTTGCCAATGCTCACTTCTTCTTAGTATGCTTTACCTAAACAATTGTACTACTTTCTAATTTTATCTTAGGATGGTCACATTGGGATACATTCATTTGCAACTTTTTTTCATATTTGAGTACTGGTTGTTTATGTGTCAAATCGTGTATAAAATAATATAATATTACCACAGTGGCTATAAATTGCCATAGCTTGAGTTATTTTTGTGAAAGCGTCCACTAGCTTCCTAGCACACCTCTCCTTCTTTCACAATGTCCGACGATCTTGCGAGTAAAATAAAGTCTGCGTGGGATGCCATGGAAGCCATTCCAAACGGAGAGACATTGTGTGGAGCTGACTGGTTTCGTCAGGCTCTCAAGGCAACCATCAACGTGTATCGCCTCTATCAATGCCGCAAGGAACTCAATATGCGGAGCTTAATCAATTTGAACGAGATGGGACAACTAGCTTTCTCTTGCTGGAAGAAAATTGGGCTCATCACAGAGGAGGATGAGGAGGAAATGAGGCAGCAGCTAAGCAACGTGGTGAATCTTAATATGCCAATCGAAGGGAGCACATCAACTACTAAAACCGGGCCTTCCAGAAGATGAACACTTCTTGTTTATGTAATGCAAGTTTAATAAAATGTAACATTTTTATTATTAATGGGAGTTCTTGTTTTAAGTACCCTTGTCTATATTGTTTTTGAAACAATTTGTCTAGCTTCCATACCTCTCTCTCTCTCTCTCTCTCTCTCTCTCTCTCTCTCAAAGAGAGAAATAGAGATAGTCCACAAAGAGGAAGAGAGAATCTTTTTAGGAATCTGCTCACCCGATTCCTAAAAAGCGCTCGCCGAAAACTATTCGCCTACAAATATCCCCCTGGTGCCACCTATGACAGCAGCTCCCTGGTCTGGTTGACGTTTTTTTTTGGGAAAATTACCAAAATACTCCTCTAATTTGTGGAAATTCCCAAAATACCCCTCAAATTTCAAAAATCCCCAAAATACCCTTGTATCTATTTTAGTTGGATTGTTCACGATTTCCTAACCTTTATTCGTTTTTGACAATGTATATCCATTTTTTAGTGCTTAGCATGTAATTTATCATAAATTACCTCCCAAAAAAAGACAATTATGTCTAAAAATTATGAAGCAATTCATCTCCAAAGCCTACATAACCAGCTCAAATTCTAGTTTTAGTATCTTGTATTCATAGACAATCAGTCTTCTTATGAAAAGCTACAATTTTTTTAATTTTTGGATAAATTTACTCTCACAACCAAGGGTATTTTGGGAATTTTGGAAAATTTGAAAGGCATTTTGGAAATTTTAGACAAAATATGAGGGGTATATTGAGAATTTTTGAAATTTGAAGGGTATTTTGGGAATTTTCACAAATTAGAGGGGTATTTTGGTAATTTTCCCTTTTTTTATATATATAGAAGTGACACTACCTGCATGACCCTACCCTCCCTGGTCTGCTGCTGCAACCACGCTGGACTGGTTGCAGTAGCAGACCAAGGAGGGCTAATGTTTTATTAAAAAAACATCAATCCAGTAGGGGTGTCGAAAAGGGTAGTTGCGTGACTCTTCCCAGATGCTCCCGCTGATCTGCAAAGTGGCGAGAGCCAAAGAGATGATCACGAACCAGGGAGACGCTGATGCGGTTGCTGAAGTCTATTGGCAAATTCACATGCAACAGCCAAGCGCATGGACACAGGAGCTAGACATGAAGCCTTTCTTGCCAGCCAGATGATGAATGCTCCGATGTGTAAGAAATTATAACACATGCCAGTGCGTAGGATGCATTGGTCCACATTACCCGCCATGCCACTAACCTAGCATTTAACTGATTTTTTAGCAGTCATTATGCCCATATATTAGGGCACCAAATGCACAGGGGTTGAAATTCCTTCGACAGGCACTGAGACAGAGCCCTCAACGCAAACTTGCCGCATTCTGATTCAGCAGACCCCGCCTCCCCTTGGATGGATGCAGTTGCACCTGTGAAGAGAATAGTGCCCTTCCTCCTTTGAAGCAATCTAGGCAAAACCATAAGTTCTTGCCAGGATGACGACAGAGTATCCTTCTCGTGCAAAGAGGCGAGCAATAGAGAAGCGAAGGCCTGGACCGACACTAACTACAGCAACAACACCTCGCCCGTGGGGGGACGATGAAGAGCTTCTGCGCTCCATGGGCCGAGCTCAAAACAGAAGCTCAACAAACACAGAGGGGAGTGATGTGGGTGCAAAAGCTTTTTATGGCCATGGGGAGCAAATTGTGCAGATGCTGTGGCTCTGCATTATTAGGGCTAGTAGGCACCCTGCTATCCTTTTCCGTGCAGCTTGCGGGGAAGTCTCTCTCTCTCTCTCTCTCTCTCTCTCTCTCTCTCTCTCTCAGCGTAGACCTTGCTGGCTTGAGAAGCATATCTCTGCATCGGCAATAGGCTGTAAAGAAAATTTAAAATAGTTGAGAAGAATGCCTGCATGGGAGTCAAAGCTGGCTGGCGCTGATGTGTTATATGCTTAGTGGTCGAGATTAATGGAGTTGCGGACAACGTCTCATTAATAGTGGAATTGGTGACAATTAGACCGCTTGCAAAAGAGAGGATTGGATCAGTATTTGATCGAAGGAGAGGCAAGACCCAATAGGTACGTACTTGCGAGCCGAGCTGGCTGTTGAGATAGAGTGCTAGAGCCTAGGCTGCTCTTCTCCATTCTGATGGAGTAGACAGAGTCATTGTTGGTGAGCTACATGTCCACCATGAGACTCTACCCCCTCCAGATGTCGGATGTCGGAGCCGCGAGAAGAATGGCTATAATGAAAATGGAGCCTTTGTGCCTTACCTAATTATTGACGTAGTAGAGTGTCTCTCTCTCTCTCTCTCTCTCTAACTTGCCTGCAAGCTGCTCTCTGTCTATGCAAGGGAGCTGCACAGTCAGTGGGCGCTCTCTCTCTCTCTCTCTCTCTCCCGAGCTTTCCTGTAGCTGCAATCTCTCTCTCTCTCTCTCTCTCCCGAGCTTTCCTGTAGCTGCAATCTCTCTCTCTCTCTCTCTCTCTCTCTCTCTCTCTCTCTCTCTCGCGCGCGCGCGCACACACACACACACACCTCAACTCACGTCATCATACAACTCAACTCATTCTCTTTCTCTCTCTCTGCGTTCCCACTCAGTGTGTGAGCTTGGAAAAGTTTCTCTCATTCTCTCTAAGACTCTCTCTCTCCTCGTCGGCTAGATCTTTAAGGTCTCTTGGGATAGTTTCAACTCAACTCATTCTCTTTTTCTCTCTGCGTTCCCACTCAGTGTCTGAGCTTGGAAAAGTTTCTCTCATTCTCACCAAGACTCTCTCTCTCTCCTCGTCGGTCTCTTGGGATAGTTTCCTATGACGTTAAAACTCTCTTCTTCTTCTTCTCCCCGTTCGCACGCCCCGAGGCCGGCCTCCTGTCCACTGTCTAGCAACGAAGTGATGTAGGATGGTGCAAGCCTCTTTTTAGACCAGGTGGCTTCTCTGAATCCCCTTCTCCATAATAGAGTGTATAGATAACAACGTGTTTAAAAGGCCTATCCAAAGATTTATGCGTGCTCGATACCCTTCGTTTAAGAAAACACATTAACGTGCAAAAATGAAGGCGATCACGACCGTTGTAGTTTTGGTGAGGGGTATTTCAACCACCCCCTACATGGAGGTTCCGCCTTTACAACCGCTAATACCCGGTTAACCATTCATCCTCTTCATACTATTCAATAGCATTCTATGTACTATTGCAACCTCACATAAAGTAGATTGCCTGCTCGTGGAGATATGGGGCGTGCACACTAACTGCAACTGTGTCCTTTAAAATTATCGGGCCCTCTAAAGTAATGGGGCTATGGGTCAATTGATAAGTTGGGAAAGTTCCCTTGGACGAATTTTGGAGACTATAAATGGAAATGTATTTCAAGTGGATAATACAGGTGGAAAGTGTTGGAATAGCAGACGTCAGATGCCCTCGGCTTGTCGCGAGCAGCGACGGCTCTGCCGTATAACAATCCCATGATGGTTTCTTTGTGCTTGGATATCTGTGATTGAGAGAGAAATCCATAGGGACTTGCTCAATTATTTTGTTGCTCGAAAATACTCGCTCGTCAATTTGTATAACCCCCTGTTTGGAATGTCAGCACTGGTTGCAGGATGTGTGCAACAAGAGCAGGACAGAAAGCTCTCGGCTATTTCGACGGATGCAAAGCGAGAGCCGCTTTCCAGATGCAATCACGTGAGCGTGCATCTTGAAGGCATGTGGTTGTATGCAAGATGTTGATATGGGCTTAAAAATTCACTCTGATATTGTTAGTCAGGGGCTGTTGCAAAAAATTGACATGCTTGGCAATGCCTTGGTCGATATGTATGCCAAATGTGGTGCGGGATGTTGTCTTTTGGAATGCGCTGATTGTAGGATGGGCCACAAAGCTTTGGGCTGTTTTCAGCAAGTGCCTGAGGAGCTTACTATTCGGAACGGCGTTAGCTGATTGTGGGATATGCACAACAGGAGTAGGGACAGAAAGCTCTAGGCTATTCTCAGCAGATGCAAAGCGAGGGCCTGTATCCAGATGCAATCACCTACGCATGCATCTTGAAGGCATATGGCTCTTCGCAAGATGTTGATATGCGCTTAAAAATTCACTCTTATATTGTTAGTTATGGGCTGTTGTAAAAAAGTCTGTGCTGGGCAATGCCTTGGTCGATATCCATGCCAAATGTGGTGCGGGATGTTGTCTTTTGGAACGCATAAATTGCAAGGTATGCCCAAGAAGGGCCGGACCAAGAAGCTCTGGGATGTTTTCAGCAGGTACTTGAGGAGCTCACTATTTGGAACGGCGTTAACTGATTGCGGGATACGCATAACAAGAGCAGGGACAGAAAGCTGTAGGTTGTTTTCAGCGGATGCAAAGCGAGGGCCTCTATCCAGATGCAATCACCTACGCGTGCATCTTGAAGGTATGTGGTTGTACGCAAGATGCCGATATGGGCTTGAAAATTCACTCTGATATTGATGGTCAAGGGCCGTTGCGAAAAATTGTCGTGCTTGGCAATGCCTTGGTTGATACGTATACCAAATGTGGTGCTAGATGTCGTCTTTTGGAACGCATTGATTGTAGGATACGTCCGTAAGGCCAGACCAGGAAGCTCTGGTCCGTTTCAACAAGTGCTTGAGGAGCTTACTATTCGGAATGGCGTTAATAGATTACGGGATACGCACAACATGAGCAAGGACAGAAGCTCTAGGCTGTTTTTAGTGGATGTAAAGCGAGGGCCTCTGTCCAGATGCAATCACCTATGCATGCATCTTGAAGGCATGTGGCTCTACGAAAGATGTTGATATGGGCTTAAAAATTCACTCGATATTGTTAGTCAGGGGCTGTTGCAAAAAATTGTCGTGTTTGGCAATGCCTTTTTTGATACGTATGCTAAATGTGGTGCGAGATGTCGTCTTTTGGAACACATTGATTGCAGGATACGCCTGAAGGGCCGGGCCAGGAAGCTCTGGGCCGTTTTCAGCAAGTGCTTGAGGAGCTTATTATTCGGAACTGCATTAACAAATTGCGGGATACACACGACAGGAGCTGGGACAGAAGCTCTAGGTTGTTTTCAGCGGATGCAAAGCGAGGGCCTCTGTCCAGATGCAATCACCTACGCATGCATCTTGAAGGCATGTGGCTCTACGCAAGATGTTGATATGGGCTTAAAAATTCACTCTGATATTGTTTTTTTTCCAAGAAAAAGATCCTTCTATTAGTTAATGAAACCTACCCATAGGGCTACAACCACCTCTGCAAGAGAGGGCTACAACAATCATGATGGGGAGACTCTCCCAATGAAAAAACAGCATATATACAATGAGGCTAAATCAAGAGATGGGAGGAGGGAAGAGCCACCTAGGTGGATGGTAGTGCCATTTGAGCACACCCTTGACCATGGTGAAAAAAGACCGAGGACGCCAGAGTCGAAGGAAAGTCTCTCTTTGCTCCTGCATGCGGTTGGAACTGTCCTGGAGTCTCTCGAACTGTCCTCTGAGAGTATGGATTAGCTCTAGCCAAAGATCCCGAACAGTCTCTGTTGGTGGTACAGGGCGAGCCTCAAAGATGTGGAAGCAGCAGGCCTGCCGAATGAACCAGAGTGTCAGGCCACTGATGAGCTCCCAACACTCCTCTCTCTCACTGCACCACTCCTATGGAGTAAGCTCTGTAGCAGACTGGAGTGTAGGTCGACCCCCCTGCATCACTATCATCCTGCTGGTGGAAGATAGCTCAAACTGAAGTGCTGGGCCCGTGAGAGTGGACCAAACAGCTTCCCCCCAAGTGTACTGGCGAGCTGTGGAAAGAGCTGGCATGAGCTGAAGGACACGAAGCCACATCTGTTGTGCCAAAGGACAATCCCAAAGACAGTGACACTGACTCTCCACAAGGTGGCCACAAGCTGTACATGCGGCTGAGAGACCACTATGTACAAGCTGTTGGGGTATAGGCATCTGTGCCTTGCCCGGCCGCCCAGAGTTTAGGCGCCCACTGACTTGTATACCTTATACATAGCATAAGTGTATAGGGGGCTGCTCACTCTTTGGAGTCTCCCCACCCATATCTGTGTTGTGTGTCTCCTTCTCTCTCTCTCTCTCACTCTCCGTCTGTCGTGCTCCCCGATCCCCTTCAATTGGTATCAGAGCATAGGTGCGGAGGGAGCGCGTGTGTGCACAGTCACGACGACAGCGGAGAGCCAGTTTCATTCCCGAAATCGCGTCCGCACGCGCGCACTTTCAAGAGTGCAAACAGGGTTTCGACTTCGGCATCGACAAATTCAGCTTTTCGAGAACGTTTCCACTATGCGTCCTGGCGTTTTACCCCCCTTTCGAAGCCATTCGAGCCATCAGAAACCTCATTCGAGCTACGATTGAGGAGCTACATTTTTCTGCCCTCTTTTGGCAGTTTATGCTGCGTTTTTGGGTCGAAACGGAGGTTTTTTGGCATAGCTTTCACACCCGGACTCGGATACATGTGATCCAGGAGTCTACCTTGGGGTTTTGGCACGCTCCGGACGCGCTCGTCATATCAGAATTTTAAAATTCTGAATGCTGAATTTTTTGCAACAGCAGTTGTTTATTGTGTGTCGAGGATTCCACACATGGTTTGCTCTCAGATGTGAGAGTGATATTTGTTGCAAGTTTCCTCACAGGTGGGAGGATACAGTGTATGCCTTATGTGGTTTGATGCTCAGAGAGACTAATGTGATTGCATTTTGAGCTCGGCAATGTATGCCTCGAGCATGTTTTTTGGCAGTCACAGGTAGAGCAGATATTTGTGTACTAGATTTGCAGGTGTTTGCAATGATGTATGCAAAGTGTGGAAATTGGTGCATGCATTTGGAGTGCGGTTTGATGCTCTTTGGTTGCTCATGGTTTTGAGCGTACAATCAGTTTGGTTACTAGTTTTGTGGCCATTTTACTGACGAAACTCTGGAGAAATTTTCCCAGGAGTTTTATGCGCATCATTTATGCGATCTAGGTAGAGATTGCGGGTTGCACTCAGCATTTGCGTGCGGTGTTCTCTGCAGATGGGAGATTTGTGCGTGTGTATGCATCGATACCGCACATTGTGGGCTTAGTGATTAGCTCACGGATTTGACAGGCGTACAATTATCTTGGCACACTCACAGGAGTGAGTATTGTGATGTATGCTTGTGTGGCTACGAGCTAGGTAGCCGGATTCGAGCACTAATGGCTTGAGGTTTTTTAGCAGGTTTTACAAGTTTACAGGCAGGTTTGAGGGCTTATTTTGGGCGTTGAATTTTCAGCCATTTTTTCCTCTTTGCAGGTGTCCATGTATGGCTCAATTGTAGGCTGATCTGGGACACGTTTGTGACTTGTTTATGCAGCTGTTTAAGAGCTGAATTTTGGGACTGTTTTGGGGCTGATTTGCAGCCATATTTGCAGACTTTTGTTGATGCGATTCGAGCCAGTTTGGGACTGATTTGGTTGACATTTGCTACTCATTGTTGGTTGCTCTTTTGCGAGCATTATGGCTGATTTTTCATTTGACTTCCAGCGTTATGGTCTGACACAGTTTGATGGTGCAGATTTTGTTGCTTGGAAGGAGCATATGCTTGTTGCATTGGCGGATTTGGGGCAGGATAAACCCTTGCATGGTTTATCGGCGAAGCCGAAGTCTATGCGTGATGATGATTGGCAGGATCTTGATGAGTTAGCAATGTCTACGATTCGTTTGCATCTGGTTGAGTCTGTTGACTGGCAGGTCTTGAGGGAGACTACAACTCATGCTTTATGGCAGAGTTTACATGCTATGTATGCGACATCCATGTCTACAGGGGAGTCTAGTCCCACTTCTATGTCCATGGGAGAGATTGATCCCACACGCAAGTCTCGATGGCATAGAGACTTGACATGTTGGCATTGTGGACATAGAGGGCACATTAGGCGTCGTTGTTTCAGGCGTTTGAGACAACGGAGACGACAGATGCGTGATGCGGTTTAGCACGTTTACTAGTGGGAGACTTGGTTGTGTGCACATGGCTGATGGTGTTGTGTATGACATTGAGGGTACAGGAGACGTATGTTTGTCCTTGCCCAGTGGTATGAGATTTACCCTGCTTCATGTGCGTTATGTGCCAGATCTGAGACGGGATTTGATCTCAGTCAGACAGCTATGGGATAGTGGATGTCAGATTTCGCTACGAGAGCAAGATTTTGTGATGCATTTGGGTTCGCTAGTGATTGCGAGAGGTGCCAGGAGTGGTACAGGTTACCCATTGCATGTGGATCACGAGAGAGACGGTGTTGTCTCTGTGATCACGCAGCCAGGTAGAGAGCGAGAGAGCAGGCGAGTCTCTTTTGCTCATGGGTTGCAGGGTACTTTGCATGGAGTGCAGAGTAGTGAGCTCGTTGTGCACACAGTTGGGGCATGACTTGAGCAGTCACACAGAGAGGTGACAGAGTCAGACATGCATGCTTTGCTAGTGACTGAGCAAAGCAGAGAGTCAGTTGTGCGAGATACTTCTATGCAGGATAGACAGGTAGAACGGTCTTGCTCTAGTGAGTCACGACAGGAGGACGTTGTGCAAGAGTCTATGCATACGGAGTTAGAGCATGAGAGCTCTAGTGAGTCACAGCAGATTGAGTGCTCATGTTTGCAGTGGATGATTGCAGAGGAGACTGAGATATCAACGATTATGCAGTCATTCCTTTCTATGCTCGACAATGAGCATGGGGATATATTTGTGCAGGATATGTCTTCCAGCAGACACCTAGAGCAGCTGGTTTGCTCTGAGGTTGCACGACAGGTTGATGCGTCTTTTGAAGACAGTCAGGAGATGCATGTGGCTGACGCGCCTTGTCAGTCAGAGATGCCTATTGCCAGGGATATATATGTTGATGCATGCTTCGTAGAGCTAGCAGGGCCCGCTAGCATTGCATCGGCATTCGGTGGTCTCATGTATGAGATGCTGATCTTGAGACCAGATATCGCAGCTGCAGTGGGAGCATTTGCAGTTGGGGTTGTCAGTGGTCTGTTGACTGATGATGGCATAGTGCACGAGGGAGATATGCAGGTATTGCGTACATACTTGCAGTACGTGTGCGGTACGTCTAGTGGTGTATGGACTTACACGGGAGCAAGACAGCCGGATGCACACGATCATAGCCAGCCAGTGGGCATCGGTTGAGAGTGGTTTTCTCTCACCTTTTGTAGTCTTTAGACTAGGTTCTCTTGCTTAAAGGCACAGTCGCCTTTAAGTGGGAGGTTGTTGGTATAGGCATCTGTGCCTTGCCCCGGCCGCCCAGAGTCTGGGCGCCCACTGACTTGTATACCTTATACATAGCATAAGTATATAGGGGGCTGCTCACTCTTTGGAGTCTCCCCACCCATATCTGTGTTGTGTGTCTCCTTCTCTCTCTCTCTCACTCTCCATCTGTGGTGCTTCCCGATCCCCGATTGTTGGGGTATAGGCATCTGTGCCTTGCCCGGCCGCCCAGAGTCTAGGCGCCCACTGACTTGTATACCTTATACATAGCATAAGTGTATAGGGGGCTGCTCACTCTTTGGATTCTCCCCATCCATATCTGTGTTGTGTGTCTCCTTCTCTCTCTCTCTCTCACTCTCCGTCTGTGGTGCTCCCCGATCCCCTTCACAATCCAGCTCCCAACTGCTGTAGCTCTGTGTGCAACCAGCCACTGGAACAAAGTGACTCGTCTCGGCTGTCTGGAGTCCCACAACCTCTCCCAAAAAGCTACCAAGAACTCACCTGTGAGACCCTCCTCCTTCCAATGAGGTGCTGCAGCATGACGAGCCTCTCTCTGCGTTGCCAGTATGTGATGTCCCAATCGAACAGTGTACTGAAAGAAAGGGACACCTGGATGGTCAACAGAGGAGAAAGGGTCCCTCCAAAGCCACTCTCCAGGATCCCACTGTACTCGTGCCAGTGGAAAGCTCTCCCAAGCCCACAGTCTCCAGTGGCCAGTCTCAAGAGCTGCTGGGTCGGGATCTATGACACAAGTCCTCCCACAGATACCCACCACGCGGATCCTCTGAAACAGGGATTTTAATTACGCGATGACGCATTTTGTTAAATGTTAATTATTGTTGTTATTATCACTATTTTTTTCATGTTAATAACATATCTAATGTCTTGACCTACGAAAACCGGTAGAAAATGTAGAACCGGCGGGACAACCAACAATCCCGTCAGGCCCGGCGGGCTTATTATGTAACCCGGCGGGCCCAGCGGGACAAGCAAGAATCCCGCCGGACTCGTCATGTTCCCCCTCCATATTTGGCAGCTCTATATAACACTGTAGTAGACATCACATCACATCACCTCTTCAATTTGGTCATCCTTTAAAATTTAGAAGAAAAACTAAAGGTAAAAAAATGAATAGTCTTTAAAAAAAATTAAAACTTAATGTAACTCTGATCATGGATCATTAGTTCTTTTTGGGACTGAACTGATTCTTGAAAGGAGGTAGAAAGGTGAATCTTTGGGTCGGTATCTCTACATTTGGGATGGATTAATCTCATGTTTGGTTCATCGTTATATTTGTTAAATTGATTGCTATATTGATTAGAACTTCTATCATGGGTCATTAGTTCTTTTTTGGACTGAACTGATTCTTGAAAAGACATAGAAATGTGAATCTTTGGGTCGATATCTCTACTTTTGGGATGGACTGATCACATGTTTGATTCACCGCCGTATTTGCTTGCTATTCCGATTAGAGCTCCAATCATGGGTCATTAGTTCTTTTTGGACTGGACTGATTCATGAAAGGAGGTAGGAAGGTGAATCTTTGGGTCGATATCTCTACTTTTGGGATGGACTGATCACATGTTTGATTCACCGCTGTATTTGCTTGCTATTTCGATTAGAGCTCCAATCATGAGTCATTAGTTCTTTTTTGGACTGGACTGATTCATGAAAGGAGGTAGGAAGGTGAATCTTTGGGTCGATATCTCTACTTTTGGGATGGACTGATCACATATTTGATTCACCGTTGTATTTGCTTGCTCATGTTTGAGTAGATTGAGGTTTATTCCCTTCATGCTTCACTACTACGCTTGTGTGTGATATTGATTATAACTCTAATGTTTGGTTTGAATAATACTTGAAAGAAGAGATAGCATACTGAGCTATGTTTATTGGTATTGCAGGCATCCAATAAGTATGTCTTCCACGGGGAATGTGAGCGATGGTGTTGGTGTCTCAAGCCTGGCTTCCTTGAGGAGACCTTCTACCTCGATGCCAGGTCCTGCTTCGCAGGGCACCACTTCGTAGGGCAAGCGAAAGGCAGGTGGAAAAAGTCCAGGACCCGAGTGGAATTTTTCCACAAATTTAAATAAGTATCAAGATTGGAAATGTAACTTTTGTGGCGAAGAGAAATCTGGAGGAGCACCAAGAATAAGGGATCATTTGCTAGGTGGCAATACCAGAATCCAAGGAGGAAAGTGCAAGGGCTTAGGTGCAGAAGAAGCAGCTATGCGCTTAAAAGCTTTAATTGGTAAGCTAATTTCCACGAGAAAAAGATCAAAACTCTCTACTTTCGACCATCACACCCCGGTATCGATAAGATCAAACCAGTATGAGGGATCATTGGGTGTAACTCCCACCAATGGAAGCACTCAAAGCAGGGAACCAACTTCTCATCGATGGAACTACACCTCCAAACCATGGATCTCCTGACTTTCAGGTAGGATCGTCAAAAAGTAGACAGGTTAGCTTACAGACGAGCTTCAAAACGCTTGCCTTAGAAGAAGCACAACTTGCACTAGCTAAAGCTGTCTATCTCACTGGGGGATCATTGGCCATTGTCACCCATGATGCATGGAAGTCAGCTTGGAAACGCATTGGGGAGTATGGTACTGGATTTACCCCTCCAACATATCACCATATGAGAAACCAACTGTTGGATAAATGTTACACAAGCACACAACAGGATATTCAAAGGGTAATATTAGATGCAACAGAACAATTTAGATACACCATAGTTAGTGATGGTTGGTCCAACGTTCAAAGTCGGCCATTGATCAACATCATGCTTGTATGTCCTCGTGGTGAATGTTTTATCAAAGCTGTGGATAGCTCTGGTCAAATGAAGTCTAGCAGTTTTATAGCTGACATCATTGGCGATGTAGTTGAGGAACTTGGAAAAGAAAATGTTGTCCAAGTAATCATGGACAATGCCAAAAATTGCAGGGCTGCAGGTAGGATACTTGAAAGTCGCTTCTCTCACCTATATAGTGCTGGTTGTAGTACACACAGCTTGAACTTGGTATTGCAAGATTGGTACAAGAGGGAGGACACAGAGTGGTTCAAATGGATAGTAGACAATGCTCGCTTAATAGTCAAGTTTGTTTTGAAGCATCAGAGGGTTCTTGACATGTACCGTCAAAGGATGTCTACTATGTTAAAACTGCCGTGCAAAACTAGATTTTGCACCAACTACTATACGGTAGAATCACTAATAAAAAATAAGAATGCTGTGATGGAGACATTTGTTTGTGCCACTTTTTCAGAATGGGAGGCCGGTCAAAGGGAGAAGATAAAAAGCAAAATAGGGGTGATCAGAGATCTACTAGCTGATGGCCACTTCTGGGATGATGTGGTGGATGTGCACAATGTCATGATGTCAATTATGCTTGCATTACGTCAACTCGATTCTGCCTTGCCTAACATAGGTAAGGTGTGGATGGCTTGGTGGACTGTTCAAGAAAGCCTTGCCTTGCCTAACATAGGTAAAGTGTGGATGGCTTGGTGGACTGTTCAAGAAAGCCTTGCAAATCCAGAGGAGCCCCAGGAGCCAATTGTGAAGCCTTGGAAGACACCATTCACTCAAAAGAGGAGAGAAATTTTGAGAAAGTATGTGTATGGTCGATGGGTTGGAGCACATAGTCCACTACACAGCGTAGCTTTCTTATTGGATCCAGAGTATTGGGCAATGGAAATAGACAAACTTGATGAGGAGGTGCTGGAAGACTTTTATGATGTGATAGGCAGGTTTTATGATGATCCTGATGAGCGTGCATCAACTGTTACTGATCTTACGAAGTTTAAACTCAAAGAGGGTAAGTTTGGTACAGAATTTGTGCAGAAACTTGCCACAGAGCAACCAGCGTGGAAGTGGTGGATGATGAATGGTGGTAGTGCACCCACCCTTAAACGCCTAGCTGTTAGAATCCTAGCCCAATGTGCATCCAATTCAAGTTCTGAGAGAAACTGGAGTACATATAAATATGTACATTCCACCATCAGAAACCGCCTTCTAAATTCAAGAGATGAAAAATTGGTGTATATGTACTACAACCATCGGCTATTGGCAAGAGTGCAAGCTGAGAACTACAAAGAGGAGATGCCGCGCTAGACTTATGATGTAACCAATGATGAGGTGGACGAAGACAGTGAGGTGCAAGGGGAATCTCATGAAGTAGAAACTACATGTACTTTAGAAGATATTGAAGAGAATTTGGAAATTGAACCAACTTTGACCCGTCGCAGCAAGCGACGGTGGTTTAATTAATAGATTATCGAATCCATTGAGTGACTTCTGTTTAAGTTCACAAACTGTTTATCTTATAAGCTTTTTTTTATATTTAGTTTAAGGTTTAGACATTTGCTTAATAATAAACGAAGCCCTTAAAAACCTGTACAAGGCCACAAATCACTATTAAAGCTTCATAATATACAAAGCCCTAACAAATCTTTGCATTATCATATATCATAATTGAAGCTGAAGTGAAGACAATTCACAATTCACTAATAAATTCTCGCAAGACAACGAGTAAATGTTTTCAAATGTTACAAAAACTATCTAAGTGATAGTGAAATATTTGTGAGAATATCTTCATTTTCCTGTTCACGCTGACCTTTAAGCTTATTATAGTCTTCAGACATTTTGAACATTGCATATAGCTTTTTGGATATCTCATACTCACATATAGCACAATGAAATTTATTCATCATGCTTTGGATCAAGCATGATATATGGTACATATGTCCGCATGGCAAGCTGAAGTGACCACACCACTCATGAAAGAATGCTCTACATATGGGGCAAGGACCACCGTGCTCACCAGAAGCTGGAGGGGCCTCAATAGATGTTGGGTGCTCAATCAATGTGGCAGCATTTTGTTTTTTTATAGTCACCTCTAACTCTTTTACATGGCGAGATAGCACCTTCACCTCCCTTTGCAAGTCTCTATTTAGGGTTTCTTCTGCATGAGAGCCTTGTGTAGCTTGTGATGCTTGCCTGAGTTGAGTTTGAAGCTCCTCCTTAACTTGGTGCACTTCCATTGATGCACCTTCTAGTGCCAATGACATCTCTTGCCGTGTGACGGTGATTGCACTACTGCGAATGTCCTCAACCGTCATGTGAGGTGTCCTTGAGCTGAAGTCCACTGCTTCACCCAAGACATAATGCATGTATAACATCTTGGCAAACCACAATGGACAATCTATATGATGCATAGGATGACCCATAACATCGAGATATATGTTCTCTCCATTGTCTCCTATGTCTGCATTAATGCATTGTGATAGCTTGAGTCGGCCTTTCTTGATGTTGTCATCTGCAACGCCTGGCCATATGGATTTGAACATTTATCGGTCAATCCTAGTGTTCACCTCTTTCCATTGTGTACCCACTGGGTTGGCCATTCGCATTTTCTTGCTTAGGCCAAACTGTGTGTCTATGTGGGATGCTCGCCTTGACCTCTCCTTTTCAGCTCTCTATCTAGTGTTTCAATGCTCTAGCTTACCCTTGTCTACTTCTTGAGGGCATTCCTCTTTCAAATCAGAGGCCACCTTGGGCAAATTGCCCACCCAACTGCTCAGTAATGAGATTATTGATTCGGTTGTTTTGTCTGGATATAACAAAAACATTTTGCGGGCAATCTCACTGTATAATGATTGCAATCTAGACTCATCTACAACAATCTGCGCTATATCGTCGGGATCTAGTGCACTGACGATTGTAATCAACAATTGTCTAATTTTCTTTTTGAACTCTATCATTGAAGTAGCAGAAGGATCCATTTTGCCTGCAATGGTATTATTGCAAACAACACATTGTGAAATATAACTATGTGCCACTACATTTGGATCTTTTCTACGTGAAAGAAAAAGTACAATATAGACCATAGATCTCGTACACTTTTGCAGTGTGACACACCTAATCGCAATTGCAACCATGTGCCAATGCCTCACCATACGATAACTTACAAACAGATGCTCCTGTCATTCTAGCAGCAACACACCTAGTCGCAATTGCAACCATGTGCCGAATCATGAATGACTGGGAGCAACATAAAACATAGTCACCCTACGCTTTTGCAATGACACACCTAGCCGCAATTGCAACCATGTGCCAGTGCATCCACGCATGTTGACTTCTTTCAAACAGATGCTCCTGTCATTCTAGCAGCAACACACCTAGTCGCAATTGCAACCATGTGCCGAAGCATGCATGACTGGGAGCAACATAAAACATAGTCACTCTATGCTTTTGCAATGACACACCTAGCCGCAATTGCAACCATGTGCCAGTGCATACACGCACGGTGACTTCTTTCAAACAGATGCTCCTGTCATTCTAGCAGCAACACACCTAGTCGCAATTGCAACCATGTGCCGAAGCATGAATGACTGGGAGCAACATAAAACATAGTCACCCTACGCTTTTGCAATGACACACCTAGCCGCAATTGCAACCATGTGCCAGTGCATCCACGCACGGTGACTTCTTTCAAACAGATGCTCCTGTCATTTTAGCAGCAACACACCTTGTCGCAATTGCAACCATGTGCCGAAGCATGAATGATTGGGAGCAACATAAAACATAGTCATCCTACGCTTTTGCAATGACACACCTAGTCGCAATTGCAACCATGTGCCAGTGCATCCACGCACGATATCTTCTTTCAAGATTCAAGCATATGAAGCATTATAAAATTATTTGAGCACACATTCATGCATTAGATGCTACCGTCAATTTAGCAACAACACACCTAGTCGCAATTGCAACCATGTGCCGAAGCATGAATGACGGGAAGCAACATAAAACATAGTCATCTTGCGTTTTTGCAATGACACACCTAGCCGCAATTGCAACCATGTGCCAATGCATCCACGCACGTTGAATTCTTTCAAACAAATGCTCCTGTCATTCTAGCAGCAACACACCTAGTCGCAATTGCAACCATGTGCCGAAGCATGAATGACTGGGAGCAACATAAAACATAATCACCCTACGCTTTTGCAATGACACACCTAGCCGCAATTGCAACCATGTGCCAGTGCATTCACGCACGGTTACTTCTTTCAAACAAATGCTCCTGTCATTCTAGCAGCAACACACCTAGTCGCAATTGCAACCATGTGCCGAAGCATGAATGACTGGGAGCAGTATAAAACATAATCATCGTACGCTTTTGCAATGACACACCTAGCCGCAATTGCAACCATGTGCCAGTGCATCCACATACGATGATTTGATAAAAGAAATTTTATACCTTTAAGTTTTAACGCAAAAACTCAAAAAAACATCAATAAAATAAGGAAGGGTTTAAAAAATTAATGCTACACTGCTTTGAGAATGTGGAAAGCTGCCAGAAAGTTTGGTGAAGACTTTTCAATGTACCTCTTTTGTGAAAAAGATGTAACATTTAATGGCCTAAAATCTTATGTGTAGCGGAAATTAGCATGAACATAGTGGGCATTTCATTAGAATAGATTCCTAATGAGAATTACAAGAGTGCTTGGGTGGAGAGAGCAACAAAAAGCATAACACCTAGTTAGATAGCATCGACAATACTTTCAAAAGAGAGAGAAATTAAGCTATTGACAACAGTTGAGGACCGGATTTGCATGGAGCCGGTCCCCCCTCCAAAAGGCTTTGTATTATGGTTTCTCCCATCAAGAGAGACATTGTACAATACAATTCTTTGTGTTCCTTCAAGACTAGCTAGTGTAATGAAGATGGAAGCTTCATACACCAAGCAAAAACACTTAATCAAACACAACTTGAATTATCCCCGTTCTCAGACCCAAGACCTCACACACCTTCAAAGATGGTGAGAGCTAGCAGGGTATGAGAGTAGATTGAGAGGAAAAAGAAGTATCTTACGAGAAAGATGTACATCTCCTCACATAATCACTCATATTAGCATAGCTTAGCTTAGTAATTAGCTTGGTAGAGAAGATGAGCATGCATTGAAGCTTGGCTCTTGGTTGGATTTGCATCCACATGCCAAGAGAGTGTTGATGTAGGCTTCTATCTCACAAGCTTGGAGTAGGTGATGAGCTCTCCATTAAAGCTTGGGAGGAGATAGAGTATTCTTCCTTCACACATGGTCAAGTGTGAGTGTGTGTGTGTCAATGCCAAGCAAAAATCAGCCCCCCCTCTCTCTTGGGCGAGCCCTAGCTGCTAAATAGGTCTGGCTTTTCCCTCATTGGACCTCCCCAGGTCAAGCCAATAGTAATTAAGCAGCATAAGTGATAGCCTTCTGACATGTGTCCCCCTTTCCCCTTTTGTGAGAGCTTTAGGTAATTAAATAATTAAACTAAACTCTCATTGGACCCCTTTGCCTCCTGGCCAATAGGAATCAGGCAAGCCATGGGGCTCCTGAATGCTCATTGGACCCCTTGGGAGACTGCCCAATAGTCTTCTAGGAGACTTAATTCTCATTGGTTTCTTTTATTAAATGTTTTTAAATTAATTAAACTAGATTTACTCTAGCTTAATTCTCATTGGTCCACTTCAAGGGTCTTCCAATAGGAATTTGGCACACCTTGTGGGCATCTGGCCTAGGGAGCTGACATGTGTCCCTCATTCCCTTTGTGTAAAGGGAGCCTGTGTGTGTGTGTGTGGCTTTCTCTCTCATCCCCTAGCTTTGGGGCTCGCCCCCTCCCATGTAGGGATGTGAAAAGACTTTTAGGGCACACACTAAGCATCCAATTTTCCCTAGGGTTGACCTTTGGACACAACCTTTGAATTTTGGAACCTTAGCATTTTGGAAGTCTTAATGGGCTGAACCTTAGGGTCTTTTTGGCCCATTGTTTCACATGGCTCTTTTGCAGATGGCCCCCCCTTTGGATCCCTATTTTCCCTCCTTTGGATCCCTACTGTGGCCGGTCTGCTAGCTTAACCAATATTCTAGCTTTTTCTCCCTTGGCACTTCCCCACATTAAATGATCAGTTTAATATGAGAAAATCATTTAGGAGAATTAGATATTGATTATTATGACAAAAGACAAGCACCAACGTCGCCTTTATATAGCCACGGTGGGCCCGGCGGAGAAATAACTTTACCCGACGGGCCCGACGGGCCAACTAACTTGTGCGGCGGGCTACGAGCCGGTCTCCAGGTCTCCTTGGAGGTAAAAAAAGATGAATGTCAATTAACATACTATTTGTTATTTTGCATTTCTATTGTTATTAACCTGAAATTATAGTGTGATCACGTCATTTTGAAATCCCTGCTCTAAAAACAACACTCTTCCACCTGCGGGGCCTCTACTCCAACTCGGTGTAAGCGTCCCTCACCCTGTAGCTCGAAGAAACGGGAGGGTATAGTCTCTAAGCAAGCCCAAACTGAGATGAGAACCTCCAGTCGCGTGAAGGCTCCCATCCATCTGGGCGCTGCTGACTCGAGAGGTGTGAGCCACTTAGCTGGTACTGCCTCTGAGATGTCCTGGCACATGCTCTATACCCGTCTCATGCCCTGTAGTAGCTGAATGCCCTGAAGCTCCTCTGACAAGCCTAAAAACTGTAACCAATCACCTAGAGAGTGTGCTGGACCCTCTGCCATGGGACCCTAGGAAACATGGGGCCGACTACTAACCAAGTGGCCTCTCTGAGTGCTAACCATGGGGTTCCAAACAAGGGGCTGTCTCAGGCGCTCCTCCGTGCAAGTAGGCTGGCGCTGCTCCAGGCCTCGCAGCAGTTGCTCCCAAGATCGAAGCAGACTCACAACGAAGCGGTCCTCTAGTCTCCTGCTCAAGCCAACTCTGCGTATCTCTGAGAAAATCCATCGAGTCGAGGGTCACCAGGGGCCTCCAGCCTGAGGCACCCTAGCACTAAGACGCTGAAGCAAGAACTCCTTCCAGGGCTCCTTACCTGGAAGAAGTCCTTTGACGATGAGCTTCCCAAGAAGGGCTCTGCTGTGCTGGGTCTATGATCCTCAATCCTCCCTGGGAACAAGGAAGAGTGATGACTTGACATGCCACTTTGGCCCGGGCTATCTGAATGTCACGTCCTAACCAAAGAAAGTTTTTGATAAGCCTCTCAACCTGGTTGATACAAGAACTCGAGAATATCCAACAAGAAGTGATGTACCACATAGTAGCCAACAACACCTGGTTGGCCACTACAACTCTGTCTGCCAAAGAAAGTCGTGTGGAGTTCCAATGTAACACCTTCCTCCTGATAGACAGGAGGAGGAGAGCAATCTGTTGCTTGAGAGACAAGTCCAAACCAACCTGACAGCCCAAGTACCGAACTGCAGTCCCGGGGGGAATCCACCTGAAACCCTCACCTGGCATCCAATCGGGCGTTGGAGCACTACCAACAGAGAAAGCCACAATCTCTCTAGTTGATCAGTGCGCCAGATGCACAACAGAAAGTCTCAAGAGCCTACTCACACCTGTGTAGGTTGGCCTCCTGGCCATCCAAGTACAAGGCTGAGTTGTCTGCAAACTCAGCATCCAGAAGCTCATCTCCCCGAATAGGGAGTGCTAAGCCACGTAAACCAACCTGCTGTGAAACCAAAAACCTGCTCATCGCCTCAGCATAGAACAGAAAGAGGAAGGGGGCAAGAGGGTAGCCCTGTCTGACCAAATGTGTGAGCATGAAACGATCACCTCTACCTCCTGACAAAAGCACCTGACTGTGTGCCCGTCTGTACAAAGCTGACACCCCTATGATCCAAGTATCTGAGAAGCCCATCCTGCGTAGAGTATCCTCCAAAAAGTCCCAGTCAACTCTGTCGTAGGGTTCTCAAAATCGAGAAGAAGAATCACCAAATCCTTACCACGAACCCGCGCGAGGACAGAAGCCTCTTAAAAAGTAAAGATGTTGTCAAGGATACTACACTCCTTGAGAAAACTTGTCTGAGTCCCATGTATAAGGCTCTCTAGAAGTGGCTGAATCCTCAAACTCAGAGCGTTGGCAAGAATTTTGTAGGCTAAGTTGAGGATGGTGATGGACCCTCCTTGGGAATGAGGTAAATCAGGCCCTCACTCATGCTATCACGCATCTCACCATTGTGCAGGATGTACTGGAAAGCACTACAGAGATCTGAGCCAAGCAAGTCCCAATACTCCAAGAAAAAGCTAGGAGTCAAGCCATCCTCACCTGGACAGCTACCACGGGAGAGTGCACTAAGAGCTGTGTGTAGCTCCTCTAGCTGTAGAGGCAGCTCAAGCCTCTGGCGCATCTCCTCAGTCACAAGACAAGGCACCTGTGCCCACACTTTCTCTCTAGATGCATCCTTACGCTCTGTCTGGGGCTCTGTAGACAGTAAATCATGGTAAAAGTCAGTAGCAAATGCACGCATGTCCTCTGGCTCTGTAGCAACTGACCCGTCGGGCCTCCTCAACTGACTGACCTTGGCATGCGTATGCTGAGGTCCCACTGTCTCAAAGAAAGCGCCTGTCACTCTGTCACCCACCTAGGATGCCTGTCGATGGAAAGCAAACTCATGGCGTCTCTCCTCTGTGCTGACGATATCCTGGCGAGCCTACTGTAACTGCTCCTCCAACCAAGGACCGTCTCGATGCTGCTCCTGCATCCTCTGCAAGGAAGCAACGCCCCGTTGAAGACGTTGCTCCTCCTCTCTCGGTGCAGCCAGGCGAGCTGAAGACTCTTGAAGAAAGAGTCGACTAAGCTGAGCAAGTCCTGAGGCCACTCTATCAGTAGGAGACTCGTGCATGTCTAAGCTCTCTGTCCAAAGAGCCTCCACTCCTTCTCTAAGCGCTGAGTCCAGCAGGACCCTCTCTGGGATGCAAAGCATCGTGCTCCCCCTCCTGTTCCTATCAGTCACTGTAAGGATCATTGAAGCATGGTTTGAAAAGGACGTCCCTGCCAGAATACCAACTGTCCCACCTAAGTCACAGAAGTGGTCACTAGTGTAGAAGCGATCTATCCGAGATAGATTCATGCCTCCCACTTTGCGGTCCGAACGAGAGAAGACCAGGCTGTTTGGGGGCCTCACAAAGCTAGAATGCTGCCACACATATGAAACCCGCAGAGTCATACAAAACCTCTCCCAAGCTGCCAGCTCAACTCCATGCACAGTAGTATGGCTACCACCAATCCTGTGAGAGGGTTCCTCCAACATGTTGAAGTCACCCCCTATGCATCATTGCTCTACCTACGGCAGAGACTCAACAATCTGAGATCAAAACTTTGAACGTACACTCGCCACATTGAGCGCATAGATATTTAGGAAACCATGAGACAGCCCTGAACTTGCATAGTGATCCACTGAGCCTTGCTTGGCACAATAATCCCTCTACCCACATTGGCCTGTTGCAAAGAATCCGCAATAGTCATACACCCTGGATGCATCTAGGTCCAAATGCAGCTGACCAAAAAGTCTCATATCGTACACGCAAAAGCTGACCACAACGTCTAATGCGGCTCTCACACAAATGATGCTCCTGTAGCATAAGAAGGTCATTCTCTCCTCCCACAAGGCATCGTTGAAGCTCCTGACGCAGTTGGTCCCTCTGACGCTGAAACTGGGGCCCACTTAATCCGTGTACATTCCATAAAATGATCCTCATCGGGAGCGAGAGAGAACTGATGCTGCCGCAGCAGCTAACCGTGCTATCTTCGAGGCTAGCTTGGATGGGGAGTAATTTGCATCCGAGCGTGCTCGAGATAGACGCGACTACAAAGGGTGCCTAGCCCAAGCCCAAGTAGATCGAGCCGTGTCACTCTGATTAGGGGCTGTTGCAAAAAATTGCCGTGCTTGGCAATGCCTTGGTCGACACGTATGCCAAATGTGGTGCGGGATGTCATCTTTTGAAACGCACGATTTGCACGATATGCCTGACAATGGCTGGACCAGCAAGCTCTGGGCTATTTTCAGCACGTGCTTGAGGAGCTTACTATTTGGGAAAGGCGTTAACTGATTGCGGAATATGCACAACAGGAGCAGGGACAGAAAGCTCTAGGCTGTTTTCAGCGGATGCAAAGCTAGGGCCTACACGTGCATGTTCAAGGCATGTGGCTCTACGCAAGATGTTGATATGGGCTTAGAAATTCACTCTGATATTGTTAGTTAAGGGCTGTTGCGAAAAATTGTCGTGCTTGGCAATGACTTGGTTGATACGTATGCCAAACGTGGTGCACTTTAGAAAGCACAAAACTTGGCTAAGGAGCTTCCTGTCCCTAATGCCGACTCTTGGAGTGCATTGATTGCGGGATATGTGCAACAAGAGCAGGGCCAGAAAGCTGGGCCAGAAAGCTCTAGCCGATTTTCAACGGATGCAAAGTGAGGGCCTCTCTCCAAATGCAATCACATACGCGTGCATTTTGAAGGCATGTGGCTGTACGCAAGATGCAAATATGGGCTTGAAAATTCACTTTAATATTGTTAGTCAGGGACTATTGCAAAAAATTGCCATGCTTGGCAATGCCTTGGTCGATATGTATGCCAAATGTGGTGCGGGATGTTGTCATTTGGAACGCTATTATTGCAGGATATGCCCGACAAGGCCAGGAGCCTTGGAATATTTTCAGTAGGTGCTTGAGGAGCTTACTTTTTGGAACGGCATTAACTTGTTGCAGGATACGTACAATAGGAGCAGGGACAGAAAGTGGATGCGAAGTGAGGGCCTCTATCTAGGTGCAATCACCTACACAAGATGTTGATATGGGTTTAAAACTTCACTTTGATATTGTTAGTCAAGGGCTATTGCAAATTTTTTTTGTGCTTGGCCATGCCTTGGTCCATACGTATGCTAAATCTGCTGCACTTCAGAAAGCACAAAATGTGCCTGAGGAGCTTCCTGTCTTGGATGCCGTCTCTTGGAGTGCATTGATTGCGGGATACGCACAACAGGAGCAGGGCCAGAAAGCTCTTGGCTGTTTTCAGCGGATGCAAATCGAGGGCCTCTCTCTAGATGCAATCACATAAGCTTGCATCTTGAAGGCATGTGGCTGTATGCAACATGATGATATGGGCTTAAAAATTTCACGCTGATATTGTTAGTCAGGGGCTGTTGCAAAAAATTTCCGTGCTTGGCAATGCCTTGGTTGATATGTATGCCAAATGTGGTAGGAGATCTCGTCTTTTGAAACGCACTGATTGTAGGATACGCCCGACAAGGGCGTATCCTGCAACATGATGATATGAGCTTAAAAATTTCACGCTGATATTGTTAGTCAGGGGCTGTTGCAAAAAATTTCCGTGCTTAAAATTTCTGTGCTTGGCAATGCCTTGGTTGATATGTATGCCAAATGTGGTAGGAGATCTCGTCTTTTGAAACGCACTGACTGCAGGATATGCCCGACAAGGGAGATCTCGTCTTTTGAAACGCACTGATTGCAGGATACGCCTGACAAGGGCCGGGCCAGGATACGCCCCGACAAGGGCCGGGCCAGGAAGCTCTGGGCCGTTTTCAGCAGGTGCTTGAGGAGCCTACTATACAGAAAGGCGTTAACTGATTGCGGGATACGCACAACAGGAGCAGGGATAGAAAGCTCTAGGCTGTTTTTAGCGGTTGGAAAGTGAGGGCCTTTGTCCAAATCAAATCACCTATGCATGCATCTGAAGGCATGTGTATGGGCTTAAAATTCACTTTGACATTGTTAGTCAAGGGCTGTTGCAAAAAATTATCGTGCTTGTCCATGCCTTGATCGATACGTATGCTAAATGTGGTGCACTTTGGAAAGCACAAAACGTGGCCGAGGAGCTTCCTGTCCAGAATGCCGGTTCTTGGAGTGCATTGATTGCGGGATAGGAGCAGGGCCAGAAAGCTCTCAGTTGTTTTCAGCGGATGCAAAGCGAGGGCCTCTCTCCAAATGTGCGTCTTGAAGGCATGTTGTTGTATACAAGATGCAGATATGGGCTTAAAAATTCACTCTTGCACTGTTAGTCAGGGGTTGTTGCAAAAATCTGTCGTGCTTGGCAATGCCTTGGTCGATATGTATGCCCAATGTGGTGCTCTTGTGCAGGATGTTGTCTTTTGGAACGCCACTGATTGCAGGATATGCCCGACAAGGGCCGGGCCAAGAAGCTCTGGGCTGTTTTAGTCAGGTGCGAAGCGAGGGCATTTCTCTAGACGCTATCACTAACTTGTGCATCTTGAAGGCATGTTGCTCTATGTAAGATGCTCTTGAAAAGAGATGTCGTGCTTGGCATTGCCTTGGTTGATACGTATGCCGGATGTGTCGCTCTTCAAAAAGCAAAAAAATTGCTTGAGTCCTCGTCTTCTTTCGTTGATCGTGTTTAAAAATCTCTATGTCAAGCCTTCAACCTTACGTTTTCTCTTCACAGTTTGCCACCTTTGATATTTTTAACAAAAAAGTCAAATAAATTTTGACTCCTAGCTCATTAGCTAGTGGGTTTTAGCTCAGAAAATGGCAACCTTGAGATAAATGTTTATGGGGTATATTTTAACCCCTTCAAATTCTCAAGAGACCAAAAACCAAGTACAGATTCCCACATCAGTTAAGCACTTCCAAAAGGAGTTAAACTCCATGGAGAGTGAATTCATCTGTGTGTCTCTGGTATGTTTCTATGAATCAATACACACACTTGCACAAGAACATTTTCCCCTTTGAAAGATGTGAAGATGGCTTCACATCTTGAAGCATTATTTTACCGTTCTCTATTTTTGCATGGCAAGGCCCACATACACGCATGTTCTTCTGAAAGCATATATCTGTCTCGTGTGGTATGCAGATGATCAGACAAGCAATCGACAACTTTTCACAACGGCGACAAAGTAATACATGCTTTGAACCAGGGGCAATGTTTTGCCACAACCAATGCAAATTTGAGATATAGACACTTAAATTCTAAGATCTTCTAATTTAACTTCACAAAAAATTGATTGCTTGCGGATGATAAGCTTGTATCCCAACAAGAAGTTTAATGGACGTGTCCGCTGGTATCAACCCATCAGCTACGTCCTGGTTGCTTCCAAGCAGAATATTTCATCATGAGTTGAAGGTTTTGTGCCTCCTCCTGCATGCCAGCAGATGCATAGATATTACTCATTAACACATACATTACATCCATCTAATTGTACTGCACGCTCAAAGGCCAATCTTCCAAGCTCCACATTTCCCCATTTACGGCAAGCACTTAGAAAAGCAAACCAAACTGGAGCATGATCAGATGATGGCATCTCCTTAATAATTTTCATAGCTTTGTCAAAAAGCCTTGCACGTCCAAATAGATCAACCATGCAAGTGTAGTGCTCTTTGTCTGGTATAATTCCATATTTCTCCTTCATGCTATCAAAATACATTTGGCCCTCATCTACTAGACCTGAGTGGCTACATGCATTTAGAACACTAACAAAAGTGATTGCAGATGGGGAGATGCCCTCTTCTTGCATCCACTGAAAACAGTCCAGTGCTTCCTTGGCCAGCCCATATTGGGCATATCCTCCTATAAGAGCCGTCCAAGAGACTACGTCTGGAGAGAGACCCTCACTTCGCATGCGGTGAAAACAGCCCAGAGCTTCTTTCCCCTTCCCTTGTTGAACATACCCTGCAATCATCACATTCCAAGACACCACATCCCGGACACGAAGCTCATCAAGAACGTTTTGTGCTTTCGTGAGGTCGGCACATTTGGCATACATATATGTCAACCAAAGCACTACCTAGCATGACAATTTTTTTCAATAACCCTTGCATAGCAATTTCATCATGGAGTTTTTTACCCATGGCAATGTCTTGGATAATGCCACAAGCCTTCAAGGTGCAAGCATAGGTGATTTCATTTGGAGAGAGTCCATCACTTCGCATCTGTTGAAAACAGCCCAAAGCTTCCTTGCCCTGGTCCTGTTGGGAGTAACCTGCAAGTAATGCATTCCAAGTGACAACATCTCGAACAGGAAGCCCATCAAGAACATTTTGTGCTTTTGTGAGAGTGGCGCATTTGGCATACATGTCAACCAAAGCACCACCAAGCATGACACTTTTTCTCAACAACCCCTTAGTGATAATCTCATCATGAATTTTTTTGCCCATGTCAACATCTTTTGTAATGCCACATGCCTTCAAAATACAAGCATAGGTGATTTCATTTGGAGATAATCCGTCACTTCACATCCGCTGAAAACAGCCCAGAGCCTCTTGACCTTGGCCATGTTGGGCATAACCTGCAATCAATGCATTCCAAGAGACAACATCCCGGATAGAAAACTCGTCAAGAACTTCTTGCGCTTTTGTGAGGACGGCGCATTTGGCATACATGTCAATCAAAGCATTGCCAAGGATGACATGTTTCGATGATAAGCCTTGACTAGCAATCTCATCATGAATTTTTTTGCCCGCGTCAACGTCTTGCATAATGCCACAGGCCTTCAAGGTGCAAGCATAGGTGGTTGCATCTGGTGATAGGCCCTTACTTTGCATCCGCTTAAAATAGCAGAGAGCTTCTTGGCCCTTGCCCTATTGGGCATAACTTGCAATCAATGCATTCCAAGAGATAATATCCCGGACAGGTAGCTCATTACAAGCTTCTTGTGCTTTCGCAAGGACGCCGCATTTGGCGTACATGTCAATCAAAGCATTGCCAAGCATGACATGTTTTAATAATAGGCCCTGACTAGTAATCTTATTGTGAATTTTTTTGCCCATTTCTACATTTTGCATGATGCCACATACCTTTAAGGCACATGCATAGCTGATAGCATTAGGAGTGCAGTCCTCACTTTGCATCCCCTGAAAACAAATAAAAGCCTATTGACCCTGGCCCTGTTGGGCATAACCTGCAATCAATGCATTCCAAGAGACAACATCCCGGACAGGAAGTTTATTAAAAACTTCTTGAGCTTTCGCAAGGACACTGCATTTGGCGTACATGTCAATCAAAGCATTGCCAAGCATGACATGTTTTGATAGCAGGCCCTGACTAGCAATCTCATGATGAATTCTTTTGCCCATGTCAATACTTTTCATAATGCCACATGCTTTCAAGGTGCAAGCATAGGTGATAGTATTTGGAGAGAGGCCCTCACTTCGCATCCGCTGTAGACAGGCTAGTGCTTCCTTGCCACGCCCATGTTGGGCATATCCCGCAATTAGTGCATTCCAAGAGACTACATCCCGGACAGGAAGCTCATCAAGAACTTTTTGTGCTTTTGTGAGGGCACCGCATTTGGCATACATACTGACTACTGCATTCCCTAAGTATATGTTCTTCCGTAGTAACCCTCGATCGCAGACATCAGCATGGATCCTACTGCCTTGGTACAAATCCTTCTTCTGAGCACAGGCTTTTAGTGAGTCCATGAAAGAAAGACTCTTTAATTCCCAGTTCTCTTCCTCTTCATTGTGTATTGGATCCTGCTGCTTCATTCCTAATCTTGCCAGGGGATTTCCAGCTGCTCTGTGGACACGAAACAAGCGGTGCTTAAGGTTCATTCAAAGAACACGAGAGTGAGAAAATGCGTGCGTGTGTGTGTGTGTGTGTGAGAGAGAGAGAGAAGAGAAAACAAGTCGTCCCGCAGAGGCGGCCATAGCTTATCAGCACCATCCTATACGCGACGAAAAAACGGGAGGAGAGAAATTTTAACGTCGTCGTTTTTCAGGTGAACTGTACGAGGGCCTGCCTCAGGGTGGCCAACCTGCTGTGCTGCGTGGGCTTTTGTGATTGACTGCGCAAAAGGCCTTCAAGCCAAACCTTTCTTGGGCCTGTGTCACACACTGGCGGCGCCCATTCATGACATGGCACGTTTGAGGCGGGCGCCCATTTTCGGTGAAAAAATGTCCTAGTACCCAGTCAGACAAGGCAGACGGAAGTAATAGAAAAAGAATCGACACTGCTGGAAACTGACGAATCAGAGTTGCCCAAATGCTTCTTGGCTGTGCGTAGGTCGAGTGGGGGGGTTGCCCAACTGTGAGGGGTTGATGTCGATGACCTGGCACGCCAGCACATCACAAAGGGAGATGTCCTCTGGACGTATGTGATAGTGGAAAGCTATGGTAGCTGCTTGGATTGGTCCAACGAAGCATCAGAGAAAGGCGTCCGGAAGCGTCTAACATGGGCCTTGGTCCACCACCCTCGTCACTATATGGCACGTCCTTGGTCACGGGGATCTACGACGAGAAAGGGAAGCCTGAATCACAATGTGATCTTGGCCATCCGTCGTGTTAATGAAGTAAGGGTGAACTAGGATATGAATTTGCACGCCTTTTTAGAAAGATGCTTAGGCAATGATTGGAGACGAATTGGGGGTGAACTAGGGTTAAGTGAACCACGTTTCAAATATAGATTTGCACATAATCCAAGACGTATGTCTTACAAATTGTGAATAGAAAATAGGAGAAGAATCTTGGGAGATCCTTAGGGGTTTAAGTCTCTCTCTCTCTCTCTCTCTCTCTCTCTCTCTCTCTCTCTTTATTGGCACACACACACACCCACACAGCCAAGAAGAAGAGAGTTTTTACATCGTAGGAAACTATCCCTTGGGTGATAGAAAGGTTATACCATTTTCCCTCTTGAATAACAGGTCTTGAGTTCAACTCCTCGACTAGATCTTTAAGGTCTCTTGGGATAGTTTCCTACGACGTAAAAACTCTCTTCTTCTTCTCTCTCTCAACTAACTGTCTTGATATCCACGTATGGTGGTTCTTTACGACGGTGAGTCTCTCTCTCTCTCTCTCTCTCTCTCTCTCTCTCTCTCCATTAGGAGAAAGTTGGACTCACTTTTGGGCCTTTTAGTTCTAAAGAGAGAGTGGCGCTCGACCAATGAAGAAGAGGCTAACGTTATGTTGAAAATCGACATTTTGGAGTCAAGCTCTTTTAAAAAAAAAGGAGGAAATATTATTTTTGTTCATCAAATTGCACAATTTCACGCTTTCAAAGCATAAATGCCGTAAGTCGTACTAGTAACTCTGTACCGAGGAATTTCAGAACTTTCATTGAAGACTCTATCTAGTATCTTTGTTCTCGCCCAAATATGACTTTGAGAAGCTCTACTTCCCTCTTAAGACTTCTTCCCTTTTCCATATTTGCGCTAACCTTTCTGTGTATTCTAGTGCACACCATGACTACTTCTCGCAGGCCTAGCACTACCATTGACTCTGTTAGCATTTTTAACAGTTATACTACAGATGATCAAGAATGGATACCATCTCGAATAACTATCGGAAGTTGGGTTCTACTGCAAGCTAGGAGGAGGAAGAGGAGGCAACGCAATGATTTCGTGGAGGCTTTCAAGGGACAAGTTAAAGAGTTTAAAGTGTGTGCACAAAGCAAGCGGGTGAAGAGGTCCTCATACAATATGCTTTCCAGCATGCAGACTTAAGGTTGCAAACATCTCCTCCAAGTTTTCCAAGGCATCGACCCAACTGTAAGTTATTTTGAGCATCTCGCTTAGTGCTACTGTCCTCTCCCCCGGTTTGTGCCACTGGTCCCCTGTCCTCTCCCCCGTTGCTGCCACTGGTCCCTTGCCCTCTGCTCCCCTGCCCTCTGCTACGGTTGCCGCTACTTCTGCCTCTGGGGACGTGGTCTCGGGCATCCTTTCGTGTTGCTCCAAATCATGGGCCTCTTCCATGGCTTCCCATGCATCTTGCACCTGTGAAGCTTCCCTCTGTTCTTGCTCTTGCTGTCGACGTGTAGCCCATTCCTCTACTTCTGCAGCGTCCACATAATATTGATTTATTGCTTCTTGCATATTTCGAACGTCTTCTTGAGTCTGATTGTAGCGTTGCGTCATTTCGTTAACGCGAGCCTGTTCGAACTCCTCAGCTCTCGCCGCTTCCTCTCTTGTGCGTATGTTTACCGAGATTATAATATGTAGGATGGTCATTACAGAAAAATGTCGCACATCATTGGGGGTGTAGTTATGTAATGGAAGTACCTGTAGAAGCGTGATAAGGGAAAGTAAGTAAAGATGTTGCTTCATACAAATGTTGCAGCAAACAATGAAACAACATGATTACTTACGTTCGGTACATCCAAAATTTGACTGAGAAGCAACACGAAATTCAAACAAGTTCGCCAGCCACAGCTATATTCATCAATTTGCGTGGGCACGGTTACGCGTTCGTGTTGGATGGTATTTCATAGATCATGTTCTAACAAAACATGCTCTACACAACATACAAGTTTTTTCGCGGCACTACATATATAACCACTTGAGTCAGCAACACATTACAAAGAGACACTACTTCCAAATGTACCCAAATGCGCCTTACATTTTTACACGACCATGAAACTCCTTGCTTTGCCTGGAGTTTGCGTAGTAAACAATTTTAGCTTCAATGTCCACTGGGTTGAGTCCTTTGTTGCCGCGTCGCCATCGCCACCTTCTGGTTCTTGCTGTCAGCGGCCTGCGACATCAACATCCAACTTGGTGCCATTGGATATTGGAGAGACAGGTTCTTTCTCCCTGCCTCTCTCCCCTTCCTGTGTGCTGTTAACTGTGTCCGCACCGAAGCCACTGCGTTACGGGGTTAGAGCACAATCCAAGGGCCAAAGAGTGGTCATTAGGGTAAGATTAGAAGTCTCGCACCGCATGGTTGGAATAATTACTCCTTATGTGACCGTGCCTGAGTTTGGGCATGTGAGTGAGTAGGCCTATATATCTATCACTGATAACATTAAATGCTATGTTCTTATCCACCTATTCTGAATGCTTGGGTCAGAACCAAGCGAATAGGGCCCTTTGGAAATTCTTGGGGCCCCTATTCGCTTGGTTTCGACTCAAGCGAAGTCACCTTTTATGACATAAGCGCACAGGACAGAACCAAGCGAATAGAGACCTTGAGGGGTACTGGAGGCTCAATATTCGCTTGGTTATGACACCAAATAGTTTTGGCTTGCTTTTTCTTTTAGTCATGGGGATCATAGTTCTGGAGACAGACGTTGTGGGCGAGGATATATGTGAAGAAAAACTATTCACGTTCTTATACAACGCCCGTGCTCATCACCGTGCACCAGAACTATCAGGAATGTTTAATGCAGAGTTTTCTATACAGAGGATTATAGATTGCTCATTTGAGTACCTACAAACCATTTGCAACAGTATGAGGTAGTCACTTGTGACAATTCCATGACAGTTTGATGGCATTAGATATGTGCACCCAACCGACCTTGACCCTGACAAGAGTGCTTCAAGGAGACTGAATCGCTGTCTAGAAAAGTGTCCCTCCAATGCACTGCTTGTACAAGACAGGTGTATGAAGCACTTCAAAAAGTGTCGCTTAGTGGAATTCTACCACGGGTTTGTCTGTTACTTATACTTGCAGACGGATGGTGAGTCAGAGACTTCCCAGTCAACAACTTTCAGTAGCTGTCCATTGGCGCCGGAGGAAGAGGTAGAGGATGTGGAGGTGCAGTTCGACCCAGAAGAAGAGCAGGTAGAGGTACTAAAGGAACATTTGATGCGGGCTTAACTCTTGCTTCTCTTGCGGATGCAGCAATAGGGTGCAAGCAAGAAAGCCCAAGTAAGGAAGTGACTTTGCCTCTAAATTGCACTCCCAACTTTGCTATGGCGGGCGACACCCACTATGTTCTACTCACAGATATCATGCATGAGCTCAATATACGAGAGGACTACTGCCTAGCTGCAACTGCAAGTTTTTATGAGGCAGACATGGGGTTTGTGGATGATGATGGAATGGACCAACATCTTATTGCTGACATAGCTATCCGCGACTCACAGTTCACTTCAGGGTGGAAACTGATCAAAGATACATTCAATGAAGCGAAGTTCGGAGAGGCCAATTTGCCAACAGAGGAGCAGTTTGAATCGACAACAAAAAAAATTGGTTTGGAAAACATGGGTAGGCCCATGGCGCCCAGAGCTCAGGTAATGAATAGTCAGCCTATTCACTTGTGGGGGAGGTCGATGCTGGAAATGGACGAGAATTAGATGGTAATTTTTGTCATGCATTCAGATGGTATTGGAGATGGCCCAGTGATAAAAAATCATGATCAATTTTTTTGTTGACAGGTGCTAGTGTATGACGATAGTTTCCTTAGAAGAGCGAGAGGCTCACGGCAAGGGCTTGTCACTGGAGTCCAAGGCAAGGATGCGGAGTTGTCTCACTACATCGTGCGTTTCAACCACAAAAAGGTTTGTAGAAACAATTCAAGTACTTGGCAATTGTACTCATCTCACTTACGGCCCATAAATTCATTACAATTTTTATGTAGATCATAATATGCCACAAGGAATACTCCGAGGACAATGCAAAGTTCCCACTGTTTGCAATGAAAGTTATTACAAGATTGTGTGGTGGGCACTCCCTCCCTCTAAACACAGAAAGACTAATTCTGACTATGTGTATTTGGCATTGGGTATGGGTGCCAAGCACTCCGAGCCCCCTATTTCATGTCCTACACAGCTCAGGCTCAGCCTGCAGGGGTTGAAGACCCGGAGAGCTTAGATCCATACAACAAGCGGCTGTTTCTGAGGGAAAGAAGATGCCTGATGCCCGTGGGGATGCTGCCATCAACAGAGGAACGAGCTCGTCTACAAAGCTTGCACATCGAAGAGGTACAAAGTGAGGAAGGAGGTGCATCAAAGAGGATAAAAATGACGGGCTCAGGTCCATCTTCTCCCGCTCCTGACTTGTGACTGTCGCCACCTTGCATGACCCCACATTTGAAGCTCCCCAAACCATCTGTTTCTTCTCTTTGCAGATGTGTTGTAAAGACCGTGTAATTTTTGAACTCTTAAGAAGTTCCTTCTGCCTTGCTCTATGAATTAGTCGTCTATAAGTCCATTGGTGTAACTCTAATAGGCTATTGGCCTTATCCTTTCCTCTTCCATGTCTAGTGTGCTTAAAATAACCTGTTCTTGCCATGTAGTGGGTTTTTCCATGCCTTGTGTGGCCCATATTGATAGTGAGCCGTATGTCTTGGCGAAATATGGACCATGGTTGAACAGTGTGTGCTGCATTGAAATATGTTGGGAGAAGAGGGGGAGATTGACCGCTTAGAATATTCAACACAAGCTTTCAAGCCATCACCATCAAACTATCCATCTCTTCTTCCAATTTCCAAGCACACACACTCACCTAGACTATGACACACACACACACACACACACACACACACACACACACACACACACACAGTAAACATAGAATTGACATAGACATGTTTGTAACAGAGTGTAAGAGATGTGTAAGAGATGGAGACTAGATTAGAGAGTACACAACAAATTAACCATAGCTTAAGAGAGTAGAGAAGAGAATCTGCAAGAGAAAGGCTTAAATCTAGCCCCAAACTCCACGGCACCTCTCTTGTGGAGTTGGTATTTAATATATTACTTTGAGTTTAAGGTGCCAAAAATTGAGGCCCTGCTTTTACAACCACTTTACTTTTGCAAATGAGTAAAGCTCATTAGTTCTTGCATGACCCATAAGGGGAGTTCCCACTACAACTATTTACAGAGCCATAGTGGCTTATTGAAATGATGTTCTAAGATACTGTGCAAATATAAAGTGGCCAAGAGTAGTTGCCGTCGCGTCTTCATCAACTCCCCGCATTCCACTCTACAAAATCATCATCAACTCAATTAGTAAAATAAATAGACAGCACATAATTAACCATTACGCCCAGCTATCCCAATTGTAGCTAACCACTACAACAGGAGGGTGCCCAGTCTCGTAATATCCCTCCCACCAGGGATAGCAACTGTCCTCAGTTGCTCAATAGAGAAATCAATTGGACCGTGAGTGATGGAAAGTGTGGAGAAGGTCTGGAAAGTTGCGAAAAAACTTTTCAGGCATCCATTTGGCATCCTCTCTAGGGTGGCCTTTGAAAATCAAAAGGTAACGGTTATAAACCATTCCAGTGCGTGTAGTGGTGGTGTCATGGTCAACTATTTTGTCAGGGATGAGTTGCTCTTCTTGGTCTACAAGTGAAGGTGGGTCTTCATAAATGTGGTGTGTAGGTAGGGGTCCTCAGAATGGGCGTAAAAGAATAATGTGAAAGGCATTGTGAATGTGCCAATTTGCAGGTAGTTCTAAACGAAAAGAAACATCGTTAATGACAGCTGAAATTTTGAAAGGTCCATAAAAACGAGGAGCAAGCTTAACAAAGACATTAGTATCAACACTTTTGATCCTTCGTTTTTCGATGCGAAGTAAAACATGATCAACTTCTTTGAATTGGTGTGCCTTGCGGTGCTTGTTAGCATGCTTGGTGTAAAGTTCTTGTGAGTGTTTAATGGCAGAATGCACACTTGAAAAAATATCATGAAAGTCAGTAGTGAAATCATCAGCGGCAGGCACAACATTAGAAAGACGTGAAGCAGGAGTAGGAAGTGAGTGACCATATACAATTTCAAAGGGAGATTTACTCGTGGCAGTGTGAGTGGTGTTATTGTATGAAAATTGCAAAATATGTAGGTAGTCATCCCATTTCTTAGGTTGAGAGGAAACATAAGCCTTCAACAAGTCAATAATAGTGCGGTTGGTGACTTCGGTTTGGCTATTAGATTTAGGATGAAATGCAGAGGTGAAGTCAAGTGTAGTGCCAAGATTTTCAAATACAGTAGTCCAAAAAGCACTACAAAATTTTGAGTCTCGATCAGAAATAATCACTTTAGGCAAACCATGATGTGGAAAAACAGTCTTCAGAAACAAAAGTGCAGCTTGATGTGCTGTGAGTGTTTTTTTACATGGAACAAAGTACGCTTGTTTAGAGAAACGATCAATAATAGTCCATATCATGTCATGTTTGTGTGTTGTGAGTGGGAAACCAATAACAAAATCCATGGAAATATGTTCCCAAGGTCTTTTAGGAATGGGGAGAGGGTGTAAAAGTCCCAATTTCTTACCTCTAGCTGCTTTGATTTTTTTGACAAATCAAACAAGTTGACACATCATGCATGAAACAATCTTTAAATTGAGAGAGGAATTCATCATGGGTGGAGTTATGTGAAGTTTCCGTTTCAGCAGAAATTTGATTTACCAAGACTAGATATGTTTTCCCCAGTTTTCGAATTGCTCGTTTGGCTTGAGTGTGAGAGAGGAGTAGAAATTTTTGATGTGCGAGTGTTGCTTGGATGGAGAAAGTTTTATTATTATGAGTGAGAGACATTGTATGTGTTTTATAATTAATCAACGGGTCAAATTCGTGACGAAATGGCATTCCCAAAATCATATCAAGTCCATGCAATGGTGCTACCAAAAATGTACGTGCTTGTGTGAATTCACCAATGCAAACTTCAACAGTGACTTGAGTTTTACAATTAAAATGTTGATTATTAAAAACAGTTTTGACCTTATGAGGTGATGAAATTTCAGAGAAATCATGGCTACTACCATCATCTAGCAGAATGGTGACATTTTCACCCTTAACAGTGTCTTGCACTTTAAACAAAGTGTGAGGAGATATAGGAGTACCTGAGGATGGGTTGTCATCGTTATCATAATCAGGATCATATCCCTCACCGTAGTTAACTTCCACTTCATTGTCGTCGGGTGTAGCATCTTTGATGAGGTTAAGAGTAGCTCCATTGGGGCGGTTGTTGTTGAAAGGTTTCTGATTTGAATTCCTATTGACTCCATTTGAATGGCCATTGGATTGACCATTGCCCTTAGTATGACCATTTGGGCACTTGTCTGCATAGTGACCATATTGAAAGCATTTAAAACACTTCACCTTTTTGTTACCATTAGAATTTGGAGGAGAACGCTGGTTGAAAGAATTTTGGTTGCCTCGTTGCTGGGTGTTGTTGTTGTTGTTGCTCGTATGAGGTTGGACAGTTGTAGGAGGATTGTCGAATCTACGTCTTTTGAAGAAAGTACGGCTTTGGTGTTTGCTTCTGTCAAAGTTACGAGAGAAAGGAGGTCTCTTGTTGCGGTTAGTGTTAGCAGGTTGATCAGTGTGAGCGGAATGTCCACCTTTCTTATTTTCTACGTTGAGAGCCAAATTAATAGCCTTTGACAGAGAATCTGGGTCGAACATATCTACCTCAGCACCAATTTGTAGTGCCAAGCCTGATATGTACTTACGCTTCAATTTCCTGCGACTAACATGTTTAATAGCGTGCAGTTGAATTAAACAGTTCCAAAAACGATTAGTGTAACCCTGTACATCTTCATTTTGACCCTGTCGAATTAAATCCCATTGACGTCGTGCTTTAGCTTTGTATTGTGTGGGCAAAAATTGAGGTAAAAACACTTTTTTGAATGCATGCCAGGTGCGTGGTCTTCTACCGTGTTGTTTGGTTGCATTCCACCACAATGCAGCGCTGCTAGTGAGATGATTTGATGCACACTTTACCATTTCACGCTTGGGAAAGTCTTCATCATGAAAATAGTCATCTAATTGACTAACCCATGCGAGAACCGTGCTAGCGTCTTTAGTGCCATCAAAATCTTTGAAAGTGAAGGCTTTTGTACTAATTTTGTTTTTCTTGGGTGCCGGTGCAGATTCAGTGCGTGTAGAATGCAATAATTTATCTTCAAGTTCTTGCCGTCGCATGCGTTCATATATGAGTGACTGTTGCAAATTTTGAAGTTGCTCTGCAATCGTGGGTGCACGAGGAAGATATGCCATAATTGCGTGCTTTTTAAAAAATAAAATAAAATAAATAATTAAGTGGTAATGCTTAAAAAGGCTATTTGGTGATATTTACAGTTGCAATGTGCGGCATAAAATAAAATAAATAACAGAAATGTAATGTACTTAGCTGAAAAAGAGCGGTGGCGTCCAATCCAAAATGGCGATGCGATAGGAAATTACCAGAGAAGAGACATTCCGACGATGCTTTACCGAGCCAATTGAATTTTGCAGCGTACCGTCTCCCTTATCCTCCCGAAAGAATACAACAATATCGATTGTAGAAAAAGTCCATAGGTTGATAATAATAATAATAATTATTATTAATTTGACGATGTTCAAGTTCCTGGAAAGTAATCGAGCAGCTCCATTGAGATAGTCGGTGTCAAGGAGGAAGTAAGTTGGATGAGCTGATAATTTTTCGTGGCAAAAATATTTAGCAACTCGGTGGTTGTCCTTTCACTTTTTGGTAGCACGAGCTCGATACTTCTTGGGAAATGGTGGCCGAATGAGGAAAAACCAATTGGGTGGGTAAGTGGAGCCAGGGGTATAGCTCACTTGGTAAGAGACTTGAGCAGAATGGTGGGTTAAGCAGGATTTTTTTTTTAATTTTTGAAATAAGGTTAATTTTGGGCGGCCGAGGTTTTAAATGGTAAGGCTTGTAAGTTTTTGCAGTGGACGGCCGACCAAATTTTTAAGCCATCCCCTTTGTTTTTTTATAAAAAGGTGTGTAAAGGCTATTAAAAGCCTTGCATGGCGTGCAGCAGGACGCCGACAGTCGCGCGAGCAGAGGAAGGACGAGGGTGACTCGCAGAGGCCGTTTCGGCCGACGTGCATGCCCAGTAAAACAACCCCAGTGCCAGGGCGATCCTTTCGATGCTGGCTGGGTTCACTTTTGCAGAGGTCGACAGTGATGCTTGTTGTCCAACAAGGGAGGATTCCCATAGCTCTGCTTTGTTTTAATGGTGTCGAACCTCGTCTTGGCTATAAGGGCTACAAGGTGTTGCAATTAACACAACCTTAAACTCCTCATGTGATGAAAGGCCGTTGGGTGTCACAATCAAATCCTTCTTTCTTTCCTGCAATCTTCCTCTTTAATTAAACTGTCCGATGTCGTCCTTCATGACAAGGCAATTGCTTGCTTGCAAAATAAAATAAAATCTTCCGACTCTTTCGAAGTCAAAATCTTCCGACTCTCCAAGTTTTTTTCTGCTTTCTTCTTGCCTTCACAATCCGCATTGATTATGCATTAGAATTGGAAGTGAACCCTCGACATACCATATTTTGGTTGTTATGAAGCCGAATTGGAAATCAATTGCCGATTAGTCACCAATTAACAATCGGGTTTCTTCTACAAATTCGATCAATTATACTTCGAATTTCCATGAGTCCTTGAATCCTTGAGTTACAAGGTCGATGAATTGCAATTGGGATTTGGTCGATTAGAGGAACTCCTTAAAATTGCAATCTAGTGCCGATTTGTACTCGAACCTGAGGCTCTGATACCACTGTTGGGAGAAGAGGGGGAGATCGACCGCTTAGAATATTCAACACAAGCTTTCAAGCCATCACCATCAAACTGTCCATCTCTTCTTCCAATTTCCAAGCACACACACTCACCTAGACTATGACACACACACACACACACACACACACAGTAAACATAGAATTGACATAGACATGCTTGTAAGAGAGTGTAAGAGATGTGTAAGAGATGGAGACTAGATTAGAGAGTACACAACAAATTAACCATAGCTTAAGAGAGTAGAGAAGAGAATCTGCAAGAGAAAGGCCTAAATCTACAACTATTTACAGAGCCATAGTGGCTTATTGAAATGATGTTCTAAGATACTGTGAAAATATAAAGTGGCCAAGAGTAGTTGCCATCTCCTCTTCATCAACTCCCCGCATTCCACTCTACAAAATCATCATCAACTCAATTAGTAAAATAAATAGACATCACATAATTAACCATTATGCCCAGCTATCCCAATTGCTACTAACCACTACAACAGGAGGGTGCCCAGTCTCGTAACAAAAAGAGTACAATTTAAAATTTTGTTTTGTATACGTAGAATGCTAACTCACCATGTAATGTGTGATATGTTTCCAACCCCACCCTATAAGGTAAGCCTTTTTCCAATCCAGCAAGGTTGCTTGAAATGATGTGAGCTTACTTTGGTCCCAAGAATGCTGCTCAACGTAGTGGAAAATTTTATCTAGTGACTTCCAAACGTTCGCCTTGTGATTCTGGATTGCCCCACCACCAGCATTGTCTTTAACCACTTTATGTAACTGTTTCCATTTGTTGAACAGGTTTCTCCTCTCTTCTCTATCTGAATCTTTGAGGCTAAACCCAAGAAACCTTCTTGCCTTCACGCCACCTATCGATGCTTTCCTAGGTACCTTGTAACTACTTTGAGACATCTTAGGGTCCTCTTCGATTTTGACATTGCCTCCACGCAAACCAATGTCTGAGAGCACTCCCTCTAATGCTTTGATCACTCTTTTCGACTCACTCTTTGGCTTTAATGTCCATGCAAAACATATGTTCAAATGAACCACCTTTTCAATTATTCGCCAGAGTGCATGAAGTGTACAGACGTGAACTCTACTCAGAGGAATATCAAGCACTGGTCTAAAAGTTTTATGTTGAAGATGTCCGTTGTTGGGAGCTCTATTCCATTGCACACTCTCAAGAGATTGTGCATCAGCCATGCAATATAAGCATGGATTTACCACAGCTGCTTCGTGTGTTATGTTGTACATACACTTAAGAGTCTTTACGTCACCTGCCATGTGCCATTCCACTGTATAGTCACCAAATCCTTCCACTGAAAGAACGGCTCCGTTTTTTTGTTCACTGATGATAGAAGGAATTTGGGTTTGACTAAAAACCCAATCGAGGATTTCAAACTTTTCCTTATCAACCTGCAGAGTGAAAAACAAAAACACAAAATCAAAAACCAAATAATCAATATTTTTGTTATCATAGAGTGAACGAAGTATACCTGAAATGATCCTAGAGTTAGAATGTTGTTTTCGGATTGCATGCTGATGTATCATGGATCCTCTTTCGTTATTGATGGATCTAGAGCTTTGTTCATGAGGGTAACGATGACTCTCTCCAGCTTCTTGTTCTTCAGGACCTTGCACTCGTCGAGCTTCAAAACAAACTTGAGAACCCCACCACACTCCTCTTGACTGATGTCAAATAAGTGAACTGCATACTTTTGCAATGCTTCAAGATCAACAAAGAGGTTGTTGTGCTCGTTAAACTGTACCTCTCTGTCGCCCTTGCCTAAGAACGTTGCTTCAATATGGAATGGAGACCCAAGTTTCTCAAACACCTCATCGTTTACGTGCCGGCGAGCGGCCTTTACATGTGATGGCTTTGGCAGCAATGATCCTCTCTGTAGTTTATTTTGAGACTTTTTAGCTAATGCTGTGAAGAGTGCCCTGTATCCCATGTGCAAGATGCCACTCTCAATCAAGTATTGCTTGCACTTCCATTGGTTCCAGCTGATTCTCATTCATGAAGGAGGTAAGGAGCCTCCCTTTCAACTTACGAATTTTTTTTGAGTTATCATCTCTTCAACTACTTCTTTTGGAACTAGATGGCTGTAATGCACTTCGGCATTGAAGCCTGCACCGTTTGAGTTTGGATGCAGTAAAGACCTGTCAAAAAAGCACCATGCGTTATGATCATGTATAGGAAAGTGTATCCATTTCTTAGTGAAGCACATTGAAGATACAAAAGCAGAAACAAACTTCGAGTTACCTTAAAGCTCGTATTTGTTTTTTCAAGCCACCATTACCAATCTTCATGTTCTCAATGTTGCACAGATCTCGTTTTCTTTTCCGACTACCAAGCACGATGTCTTTCTCTTGCAAACTTGTGATCTTCTTCTCAAGGCCTTGGATTGTCTCTTTGTTTGATGAAATCTTTTGAGAGCATGCTTCATTAAGTTTCTTCAGCTGCATGTTCTCCATCGCCAGGAAGTTTCTTTGCCTTTCCGCATTCAATCCTCTCATTTCCAAATGTTCGATGTATCCCAATAGCCCATCCTTGCCATCGCTTGTGAAATGTAAGAGGTTAGTCATATTAGCAAGGGGAGGTGGCACATTTGTCGTAGGATCCTTTGGATAAATAGACCCATCGGTCCACAAATCCAAATGATGTTCCTTGTTTGTCCTTCTAAGTTCTTTCTCTCGTTGAGATAAGAAAGACTCCCTCCTACGTTTCTGCAAATGTGCGTACTCTTGCAATACATCAACATGAAGATGATGTGTGTTCTTTCTTTGGGTAAGTGTTAAAGATGAAGGGGCTGATGATTGCAAGTTCAAATTGGTGTTTTCATCAAGAAAAGAAGCGTCCTCCATTCCTAGAGTTGATAGATAAAAAGGTGGACACTCGAAACTCATGAAATATCTCAGGTTTTGGGAGGGAAGACCATATTCTCAAGTTTAGAGTTGATAGAGTTCGTGTGCATTATGTTTTTGGAGGGAACGTTTGTAAGTTGCCATTTCAAATCATTAGTAATACGGTTGGTTGGATTCCTGACAAGAGAACGAAGGATAAGAATGATAAAGACGACGGCTACCTACCAAAGAATGTCATTCTGGCTTTTTGTTGCGCAAAAAAGTATCACATAAAATGTACAATTTAACATTTTCATTTTCTCTCTCTAAGCCGATGTGGCACTTGTTACAGGGCCCAAAAGTGAGTCCAACTTTCTCCTAATGTCTCTCTCTCTCTCTCTCTCTTTCACACACACACACACACACACACACACACACACACACACACACACACACACACACACACACACACCTTCGCCATTGCCAATGTTGGTAGCCTGGGAGAGGACATAGTTTAGGCATCCTAGAGAGTTGCGGCCTCTAAAATTTTGAAAAAAATCTCGCTCTCACTCTCTCTCTCTCTCTCTCTCTCTCTCTCTCTCTCTCTCTCAAGTATTCGTACGCATGGAGAAGGCAATCAATTGGCTTGGGGAAAAAATTAGCATGATTTTCATCGGACGCTTAGGAAAGGCAGGATAGGTAGGCGGATTAGGAGCAGGTCGACGTAAGATGACGTAGGTGTAATGTGTGTGTGTGTGTGTGTGCACTATGCATGAGGATCTCTCTCTCTCTCTCTCTCTCTCTCTCTCTCTCTCTCTCTCTCTCTCTCTCTCTCTCTCTCTCTCTCTCTCTCTCTCTCTGTGGAGAAAGCAAGGGGAGGTGAAAACTAGAGGTGAAGGAAGTAGGGATGGCAACGGGGATAGCAAGGAGGGGAGGAGATCGGGGTGAAGGGGAGGGGATCACAAGGAAAGAAGGAGAAGAGAGGCGTAGCGACGCAACGGTATGGTTAGAGTAGTTTTGGTTTGGGGATGTAGGGGAATCTTACGAGGAATTGATTTTTCTAAAAGTTGAGCGAGTTTGTCCCTACGTATGTCCGAGGAGAATTAAGAGCACAAGGACATGAATAATATTGTCTATTTCACATTAAGGGAAACTGATTTGCACGTAGAGTAAGGAGATGGAGCCTTCACATTAGTGAACTAAGAGTAAACTAGGGGTGAACTGCAAATAAACTAAGGATTTCTGAGTACACCATAGTGAACTAGAGTTAAACTAAGGGGTAAACTGTAGCTATATCTAGTGAACTAAGGGTAAACTAGAAGTGAACTAAGAGTAAACTAAGGCTATCTGGCTATAATATATCTCCTACTATTTGGTGAACTAGGAGTAAAGTAGGCTTTCTATGGTTTTGTTTGGTATAGTGCTTCTTTCAATATGGAGTCAATTGCGAACTAGGAGTAAAGTAGGCTTTCTCTGGTTTTGTTTGGTATAGTGCTTCTTTCAATATGGATTCACTTGAAGTCCATGAAGGAAAGTATATCATATATTGGACCTTGAAGTGGAGTGTGACTCAAGCAGTAGCAACACATACAATAAAGCTAGTGACTACTCAAGCATTTTTGAAGGTGAAGAAGTCATCCCTACAACTTCAAGGAGATGGATCACACAAACAAGCTCACCTTCTCTCGATCCACTAGCGTATTTGTCCCATATCTTTTATTCTTTTGAAAGGAATATTATGACTTGATGAAGAATGCAATTCTGGATGATGTGTCAATCACTTTGGAAGGTCTTAAATCTTGTGATAGTAGAGGGGTGCTAAATTAGGGAAAATAGAGAAAAATGAAGGACAACTTGTGCTTAGGGCATGTTGAAGATGGCATGAGTTATCTTTGTTTATGCTCACCATCTCAAAAGCTAAAGATGTATTATTTTGAAGAATGGGAAAACATTCTGCAAGATTGCCACACAAAGGGACATGAAATAAATTACTTGGAAATAGAGGATACCATTAAAGGGATCAAGTTGGAGTGATGTGTTGACATTACAAGACATGGAATTCCCCTTGCCTATGTGAAGGACCTTCTCAATTAGTGTGAATGTAAGTCAGTGAAAGGATGCTGATATGCATTCAATAGTGCCAAAAAGAAGCATATCCATGTTCAACTCTCGCATCACAAAAGTGAAGATGTGTTAGAACTCAAAGCAGCTTTGGTGGAGAGTATGGTTGAACATAAAGTGAGGTTTGTTATGGTCCGTCTTAGTAATAGCCATGGTGTCTCTTAGAGAATTGTCGATTACATATGTCACAGAGGTGGAGAACCCCACAATAAAGGTACCAAAAAAAGGCTTCGAAGAACAAAGAAGTATGGATGCCCTTTCAAGGTCAAAGTAGAATACTTTGATGGTAACAAGAAGGGCTCCATTTTATTGTTCCCTTAGCACGAAGGACATGTCCTTGGCAGTCATGAAGATTTGTACCATTTACTTGTTGTCCATCCAAATGTGATTGAGTGTTTTGTGGAAGATCTATTTGATATTGGCAATGCATGAAGTGTTGTAAAGATGTCCTTATCAAAAGAGAAACTACATTATGAATGCTCTTCTCGCATTGATCGAGTGACCTTCATATTTTTTTATTATACCGAGGGAAGCTTCAATGATGTCATTTCAAATACAAAATCAAGGTATTTACTAGTCTTCCTTTTTAATTCAAATATGTTGGTGAAACTAATTCAATCTAGTTATAGTTATTTTTTTGTGCTCCAAGAAGAATTTTCTAAGGATGATTGGAAATGTATGCTGAGTAAGGCTACAATGTTAAAGAACAAGGAAAAGTATCCATAATTTTTTACCCTTTGTAGCAATTTTGGCAGGAAATACTCACATTCAACCATTGGCTGATTGATAATACATATGGCTTTTGTGCAACGCTACAAATACATCTGTAAGGCTTAAAATTTGTGGCACTTACATATCAATGGAGATATTCATGATTAAAATGACTCATCCTTATATTTTACTATGCTTGTTGATTAAATTACAAGTGGTTTAACATTTGTACTTTTGTTTAATCTACAAAAATTTCAAGATACTAATCCAATTGTCTTTCTTGAATGAAGGTTAGCAGCAAACGATGATTTTGTTGCTAACCTTCATTTTAAGAGCTTGTTAATATCTGACGATTCACAAAAGTGCTATGTAGAACATAATGTGGCTTACCTATCTTTTTAAGCTTAATGTATACATACCATAAAAAACCAGCACAATTAAAGAGAAATGGATAGTTTGACTACTAGCCATTTCTTCAAAGCACATACAAGTACGTAATTTCTCAATGTTTTCTAAAGGGATCTTAAATTTTTTTAATGAGTTAATTACTAAATGTATCTATTGCTATTAAGATCTTGTCATTATGAACCATCTCTCATCTAATTATATTGTAGTGTACTCGCTTAATATACTACTATGATAATACTTACCTTCTCAACTTTTTTGTAAGTTGTTTTCTTGGTACATATATTTAAGGGGACAAACTCCAACAGTTTGCAACAAGGATAATACCTTTGAAAGAAAAGAGATATTTTGCTTATTTGCATTTTCTTATGACATGTGAAACTAACCATTTCTAACATTGTGTCTTGTGCTTACAGCGAATGTAATTTCTATTGAGAAGATCTATGTTGCATTGTACGTTATGCATGGTACACATAATATGCTTTAATCGGGCGTATTATACAACACTACAGACGTATTATATGGTGCCGCATGAGACAAGTCATCGTTTTGTATAATTTCTTAGTAATTCGATCAAAATCTAGTTTGATAAAAAAAAAGTTCTATATACAGTCATCCTTCGCGAGCCTTTCAGCATTGCAGGCATCTTTAGTGAAAAGTTTGCCTTGAGTTCACCTCAAATGTGAACTCTAAAACCCCAAAAACAAAAAACAAAATCTTTTCTTCATTGAGCTATTAATTAGAAATAAAGTCTATTTTAGCAATAAATAGAAATTTCAAACTTAAAGTAGTAGTTACTTCTTTGTGTAGAGCCATGCTCACACTTAAAATTAGACTTAGGTCATGGTTGCTTGCCAAGTGTAGAGCAATGCTCACACTAGAGGTGATTTAGTTAGGTAAAATAGTAATCGCTTGGCTTGTCTATAGTTTATCTCACATTTGAAAGTGATTTAGCTTTGGTAAATAGAAATTACTTGTCATGTCTAGAGCTTTACTCACACTAGAGGTGATTTAGGTAGAGACGATCAAGGATCAACAACAATCTGAGACCATAGACCCCATTTAAAAAAGGAGGTTTCAAATAGGGTCATTTCCAACCTAGGCTGGAGCCGCTGGAGCCAAAGGTAGGGCCGCTACAAGGCATTGGTGTGTATATGTGTCTAATAGTAGGGGCCTAAAAGAGAGAATTTTGAATAGACTCTCTCTCTCTCTCTCTCTCTCTCTCTCTCTCTCTATATATATATATATATATATATATATATCAGAGCTTCTCTATTTATCTATTTCTCCTTGTTTCTCTCTCCCTTTCTCTCTCTTTCTCTCTACACTTTCACTAAGATTAACACTACAGCCCAGTAACGCCTAAATCTAGTGTTGCCTAAAGAAACATAATATGGATTGGATATATGACCCCCACTTTGGAGTTAAAACTAACTGAGAGCCTAGATAGGTTCTACTAGTTGAAGCTGACTTGGGTTTCTAAAAAAATGAGTGACTTACTACTTACATATGACCTTATAGCCTAACTAGATCAAAAGAAGAAATCTAACTTGGTTGAAGCTAACTTGGGTTTCTGAAAAAATGAGTGACTTACTACCTACATATGACCTTATAGCCTAACTAGATCAAAAAAAAAAAATCTAACTTTGACTAAACTAGGCCTTAACACCTCTATTGTCTTAGGGACTTGGGGTGCATTAACCCCAAGGGCCTATACCCTAGGCCTTTTTAAAGATAGGATCCCTTGTGCAAGGATAAATATCTTGTTATTAAAAGCGGAGCCTGAATGCACTGTAAGAACGTCTTTTACTACAATTAACACCTTGAAATGTATGAGGCAGTCCACCTTTATAGCTTGACGTTCATAACTGAGCCACATCGTCTTGACTGCAAAGTAGAATACACTATACAAAAGCAAAAGTATTTAAAGGGGAACCCACTACCTTGAACTCACTTGGGTTCCCATTCATAAGATCATACTGCTCATTATGAGAGCATATAGGGCTTCAAATTTTGATAGATCAACTGCTAAGAAAATAAATCAATAGCTATACATCTCCTTCTTCTCTTAATAAGAGGGATTTAGCTTAATGATTCCAATCCAAGCTGACATGGTGCCAAACATGGTGACATGACCATCTAAGGTACTTGAACACTTAGATTAGTTCTAGCTTCTTCACTATTTTAAGGAATGATGATTAAATTAACATGAATTTGTACAAAGGTACCATGTGGGGTGCATGGATTAGCTAGAATGGCATCATTTGTTGTGAAAAACCTATCTTTAAGAGTACTTATTGGCTCATCCTTAACAAATATTTTTCCCTTTTCAGTATTTTCCTCTCTTAGTTTCAGTTAGGGTGACATAGATAACAACTAGAGTCACCCAAGTTACATGTTATGCTGTTTAAAAACTAATGTAATGATTGTTTTCTTATTGTGGATGCAGGTAAGGGTGCTCTGACTTTGCTAAAGGAAGGACATACTGTCACTTTTCCCTTTTCTCTAGTAGGACCCTAAAGAAACTAAGAACTGCCCTGCACATTAGAAAGATGTATTTTTTTTAGTATGAATCACTAAAGATATGTCTACTTGTCAATGGATGGATCTTTTATAACGTCTCATGTGCTATTCTAGTAACCTTCAAGATGTGGTTACATGGCACGATATAGCATCTTTGAGTTTCCATAGAATCTTCGTCTGTGTTGTGTGTGCGCATGCGCGCTCGGGCGCTCGGTTGTTGGGGTAAAGTTGATGTGCCTCACCCCAATCGGATTCACCATACACATTCAACCGCCCATCACTTGTATACACCTTATTATTTACTAGATAGAAGAATAAGGGGCTCTCTCATATATAGTGGTGAGCTGCTCCACTGACATCTTATGTTCGTTCTCTCTCTCTCTCTCTCTCTCTCCATGCATCGCATTTGTGCGCTCACAATTGGTATCAGAGTGGATGGCGATGGCAGAGAGCACAACATTGTCAAGATCTTTGAGGCGATAGCTTCCTCGCTCTCAATGGTGGAGAGATCAAGAAAGCTTGGAAGCTTTGTGAGAACACGATGGGATCTTGTTTGCTCAGCTGAGAGTGATGTTTACTCTTGTGGGAGCTTAAAAGAGAATGTTACCTATAGTGTGTGGTGAAGGTGCTGCCCTAAAACTGTGTGCACGATATCCCTATTTATAGATCATTTTTCTCTTCATAGAATGCAGATTTGAAAAAAATTTCTTAGGTTCCCCTTCATTCCGATGTGCAGTGTTGTACGAGTAAGCTGCACTTTTGAAAGCACGATCGGTGCTCAAAGTTAGGTGCATAAATTTTGAGGTGGAAGATGCAATTTCAGCTTGTGCAAAGCTTGAGGTTTGAGGTTTATTGGTAGATTTGGGTAAGGAGTCATGGAGGCATTTACACATCATCAGAGTGGTCCCTTGAGGGACGAGGTTTTTCTAGCACACATGTGGAGCTTCTTTCATAGGTTTTCATAGGACACTTTGGCATCTTTGATGCAGATTATGATTGAAAATTTGCATTGAGATTTCATAGGGGAGACTTTGTTCCAATTTTACCTAAATTTCTCGCCATAGTTTTGGCTTGATTGCCATGCACTTTCTTGATGTATTTACAATCATTGAATTGAGATGGTGGTTCTCTTTTGTTGTGGTCAATTTTGCTCCCACATTGACAAGCATATGGTTGTTTTTGGACATGGATTGGTGTTCTTGTATCCACTTTCACAAGAGAGAGATTTGTGTAAGCTCGCAGTGGCTAAAGGTAGACTTATGGTATGCACTATTTTTTATTGACGAATATTTTGATTGTGAGTCTATTGCATACAGTTTATAGGTACTCATTAGTTACATGTTCCATGTACTTTTGGCATTCAAGACTTGCATCATTGTGATGATTGCAGAGCACATTGTTGTTACATTGTTGTGGGAGATTTTATGTGTTGATGCACTTGAGCCATAACAGTGTTGGTGAGATATTTTGAGAGCGTTTTCTCCCCACAGGGAGCTCCTTTTGGTCCAGGTTTGGTGCACTTCTCTTTGGCATTGGTTTATGCACATTGCCCTTGTATATGTTGTAGAGCCATAACTTCACTTATGGCAGTTGATATGTGTGACAGTTTTGAGTCCATGACGACGACTCATGTGAGACGGCGGTCTCATTCGTGTCAACACTTGATATGTTGGCATTGTGGTCACACATGGAAAATTAGATGATGTTGCTTTAGTTGCATGACACAACGAGTAGATGTATGCATGATGTAGAGATGCTTTTGACACAAACTAGAGAGGTGGCCTTGTATGCTAGTGATGACGATGTCATGTTTACCTCGCGTACCTCTTTCTTTTATATCGGATAGAGATGACACTTGATCTCGATGGCTACTAGATGAGTACACAACATTCCACATCACATCATGTTGTGAGTGGTTTAGCACTTTTGCTAGTGGGAGCCTTGGTGCATGTGCATCTATATTATGGATCAACATATGACATAGAGGGTGCAAGAGATATATGTTTTCATTATTGAGTGGTGCATCTTATATGCTACGACATGTGTGTTATGTTTTTGAGATCGTACAAAGTTTGATCTCAATCAAATGCTTGAGAGACAGTGACTATTACGTACTGCTTAGAGAGCAGTCTTTTCATATGCATTGCAGATGGTATTAGCGATTTCCAAGGGAGCCCGCAGTGGCTTGGTCTACCCTATGAATGTATCTGAGGTGTGAGATGGCATAGTCTCGATTACATTACAGTCATGTTACTGAGAGACTAGACATATCTTTTGCTGATAAGCTCTAGAGTGCTTTGTATGACATGCATGTAGATGTAGAGTTAGAGTATCCATGCTCTAGCGAGACACAACAGATTGATCCTCTTAGGAGAGAGATGTCTCCTACCATGGAGATGAGCGATATGGATTTCTTTGGCATACTCGTATTCAAGGCACATAGTGTCCAATCCACAAATCTCAAGAAGATTTAAGTGATTGTAGCTCTATCAAGACCTAAAAAAGGTAGAGAGGTACAAGCCTTCGTGGACCATTGTGGTTAGTATAGACAATTTATCTATATGTATGCAATCATTGCCAAATCTCTCTACTCTCTTATCACAAATCTAGTCTCTTATCACAAAATTTGAGGATACCGACGAATGTGAAGAAGCATTCCAGTTATTGAAGCAGAAATTGATTTTTGCTCCAATTTTAAAGGCTCTTGATTGGGCAAAGAGCTTCATGTCCACATCGATGAATCAGCTTATACCATAGGATGCATATTAGCACAGCCTAGAGAGAACAACATGAACTTTCCTATAAGTTACTCCAATTGACAATTGAATAGAGCAAAGAAGATATACAACGACAACAAAGAGAGAAGTTCTAGGAATGGTCTATGTTGTAAATAAGTTTAGACACTACCTTCTTGCTGACAAATTTTTGTTCACTACTATACTTGACGAACAAACCCTGCAATTCAGGACGTATTATTTGATGATTCATTATATTTTCTTGAGTTTGATTTCATAGAGGTGGTGAAAAGGGGAACCACACATCAGAGAGCTGACCATTTGTCAAGATTAATTCATGAAGAGGAACCCACCGGAGTTGATGATGACTTGCCAGATCCTTATTTATTCAACATTGAGATAGTGCCAAGGTGGAGTGAACATGTCATACATTTTCTCACCATTGGATCACTACATATTGAAAGACATCTAGAAATCACTCAGTGAAGAAACCCAAGCAATTGTGCTAATAGCTAGATATATTGGCCTAAGATGCGGAGAAGTGATCATGAATATATTGTTAGGAAATAAGACGTAGCTAAATAGATAATTGAGTAGATTACTTAATGGAGAGAGACAAATTTACATACACGAGATTATAGAGTAGAGAGAGAGAGAGAGTGCACACGATATACGTGGTTCACCCAATGTGGGCTACGTCCACGGGAAAGCAACCACTCAATGGCTTTAGTACTTCAAAACAAGAAGTAATTTACAAAGGGATTATACTCTTAATGGAGCTCCCGCCTTGCTTCACTCTCACCACCTCACACTCACCTTGTTGCATCAACTTCACACTATGAAATGTGTGTAGAAATGGCCTCCTTTTATAGGCCAAAAGGGCTGCCCTCTCTTATGAGAGACAACCATGTGTAGCCGCCCTTGTGCGAATAAGTCCAAATCGAACCCTCCAATCCGCCCATGTGTGGCCGCCCTTGAGAAGACAAGTCCGCTTTTGAATTCGGCCACCAGCCACCAGCCATTGACTTCCGACCACCGGCCATCGGCCATTGACTATCGGCCACCGGCCAACCGACCGATTGTTTTCCGACCACTTTCTGGCCGCCGTCCGGCCATAATATTCCGACGAAAAGGAATATTCCGGTGAGTGATTTTCCTTCACGCACGATGGCTTTTCCTCATAATGGGGGCCTTACAAATGTGCGCTTTTACCACAGAAAATTACAAGGGTAAATCAGGCTCCATACTTAACAATCTCCCACTTGGAGACTGATCTCCAAACCAAACCTGTGACTGCTTTCCATTCGGGCTTCTTATCCTTGAATGCCGATTGAAGATGAGCAAAAGCTAAACCTCTCTTTGTTGACCACTTTTGTAAACATGTCTGCAGGATTTTCACTTGTATGCACTTTTCCTAGCTTTAGCTGTCCCTCTTCCAAAAGAGTGCGTATGAAGTGATATCTCACCTCAATGTGCTTTGTCCTTGAATGAAAGGCTGAGTTCTTCGCAAGATGGATAGCGCTTTGGCTATCACTGTACAAGACACAATTGTCTTGTTTGAATCCAAGCTCTTCTAAGAATCTGTGAAGCCACAGAATTTCTTTGCTTGCCTCCGTCATTGCTACATACTCTGCTTCCGTGGTAGAAAGTGAAACCACTTTCTGCAGCTTTGAAGCCTAGCTTACTGCTGTGCCTCCAACCGTGAACACATAGCCAGTGGTGCTCCTTTGAGTATCTTTGTCACCTGCCATATCTGCATCAGCATACCCTTCTAGAAAAATATCAGTTCCTCCAAAATACAAAGCATTTGTTGTTGTCCCTTTTAGATACCTAAGTATCCACTTCACAGCTTGCCAGTGCTCTTTACCTGGGTTGTCCATGAACCTACTCACAACTCCCACTGCATGTGCAATGTCTGGCCTTGTCCAGACCATAGCATACATTAGAGAACCTACCGTTGCAGCATATGGAACTTTAGACATATAGGCTATCTCCTCTTGTGTCTTTGGACACATATCCTTCGTTAGTTTAAAATGACCAGCCAAAGGTGTAGAAACTGGTTTTGCATTTTGCATTGCAAACCTTTCTAGTACCTTCTTGATGTAATCTTCTTGAGATAGCTTTATTGTCTTCTTTGTCCTGTCCCTTGATATTTCCATACCAAGTATCCTCTTTGCAGCACCTAAATCTTTCATTGAAAAAGATTTGGACAGCTCCTCTTTTAGGTCTTTGATGTCCTACATGTTAGCACTTGCAATCAACATGTCATCAACATACAACATTAGGATGATGAATTTCCCATCTCCCAAATTCTCCGTGTAGATGCAGTGATCCGAGTTGCATCTTGTGAATCCATGATCCAACATCCATCGATCAAACTTCAAGTACCATTGTCTTGATGCTTGCTTTAAACCATACAAGCTCTTCTTTAATCTGCAAACCATTTTCTCCTTACCTTTTACTTCATACCCCTTTGGTTGAAGCATGTAGATTTCCTCCTCTAAGTCACCGTGAGGGAATGCCGTATTTACATCCATTTGCTCGAGATTTAGATCATGAGCAGCCACAAGGCTTAAGACAAGCCTAATTGAGTTCATTTTTACAACAGGAGAAAATATTTCATTGAAGTCAATACCTTTCTTTTGAGAAAAACCTTTTACCACAAGCCTAGACTTGTACCTTTTCTTCCCACCTTCTTCTTCCTTTAGCTTGTACACCCATTTGTTTTGAAGTGCCCGCTTACCTTTAGGCAACTCAACCAACTCCCATGTTTGGTTGCGATGTAGTGAGTCCATCTCCACTTGCATGCTCTTCGTCCATTCTTCTTTGGATTCATGTTGCATAGCTTGGTTGCGATGTAGTGAGTCCATCTCCACTTGCATGCTCTTCGTCCATTCTTCTTTGGATTCATGTTGCATAGCTTCTTCATATGATTCGGGCTCTCCAGAATCTGAGATCAAGAGATGGTTGAAGGAAGGAACAAACCTTTTTGGAGGTCTACTTGCTCTTGTAGATCTTCGAGGAATAGGTTGAGGCTCTTCATTTGGTTGAAGTTGTTGCACATTGTCACCGTTTGCAGTCCTTGAGTCTTCACCGTCCTCAAGCTCCATGTACTCATCACCTGTTTCTTTTGTTTGTTTTCTTTCCAAGTAATCTTTGTACATATTTTGTTCGTTAAAAATTACATCCCTACTCCTTAAGATTTTACCATCTTCAGGATTCCATAGGTGATACCCAAAGTCTCCTTCTCCATAGCCAATGAAGAAACACTTTTTGGACTTTGCATCTAACTTTGATCTTAGGCTTCTATCTATGTGCATGAAAGCCTCACACCCAAACACTTTGAGAAATGCATAATTCACCGGTTTACCTGTCCATGCCTCTTCTGGAACTCCCCCATCCAATGCCGTTGAGGGTGACCGATTGATTAAGTACACAGACGTACTTACAGCTTCCGCCCAAAGCTCAAGCGGTAGGCCTGCATGTAGCCGCATGCTTCCTGCTCGTTCCATGATTGTCCTGTTCATCTTTTCCGAAATCCCATTTTGTTGAGGTGTCCTTGGGGTTGTCCTTTGCCTCCGAATGCCATTGCTAGCACAAAAGCTTTCAAAAGCTTGGCTGCAATATTCGCCTCCATTGTCGGATCTGAGGCATTTAACCTTGGTACCTGTTTCATTCTCCACAAAGGCTTTCCACCTTTGAAATATGGAAAATACATCGGACTTATTCTTCATGACATAAACCCATGTTTTTCTAGTCGCATCGTCTATGAATGTTACATAGTACAATGAGCCACCAAGTGATGGTGTACTTGCAAGACCCCAAACATCAGAATGAACCAACTCAAGTTTTTTATTTTTTCATTCATTTCCTGATTTTTGAAATTTTACCCTCTTTTGTTTACCATAAACACAATCTTCACAGAACTCTAAGTTCACTTCTTTCAAACCTGGTAGAAGCTTCTTTGTTTGAAGGATTTGCATTCCTTTGGCACTCATATGCCCAAGTTGGTAGTGCCACACCGCACTGTCAACTTCTGTAGTTGCTGCACAAGCTGAAGGTTGCGTGCTAACAGTACACAAGTAAAGTGTACCGACTTTTTTCACCCTTGGCAACCACCAAAGATCCCTTTGAGATCTTCCACCGTTTGTTTCCGAATGCAATGTTGTGACCTTCATCGTCCAATTGTCCTGTAGAGATCAAATTTTTGCGAAGAGAAGGAACATGCCTAACATCTTTAAGCTTCCATTCATTTTCGTTAGCAGTTTTGACAGAAACTGTACCTTTGCCGACAATCTCACAAGCTTCATCATCTCCCAAGTATACATACCCAAAATTACCTCTGGTGTAGTCTTGGAAATGTTGCTTGTGTGGTGTCGCATGGAATGAAGCCCCGGAATCTACTATCCAGGAATTAGACACATTGTCTAATGAGAGAATTAGAGCATCTTGCTCTACTTTACTTGCCACATTGGCCTTCGATGTTGGCTTGTTGTCTTGAGACTTTGTCTCCTTCTTCTTCTTGGACCAGCAATCCTTCTTGACGTGGCCTTTCTTGCCGCAGTTCCAACATTCAAGAACTGACTTTGTGCGTGACTTGCTCCGCCTTGAGCGATCACGACCCTTTTGGTTTTTGAACCTCTCCTTAGGCCTTCCTCTTGTTTCCACTGATAGTGCAGCACTTGATGATTCTCCTGTGCTTCTCCTTCTCATTTCCTCGCTTAGGAGAACACCCACAACATCATCAAACTTAAGAGTATTTGTGCCAGAGATAGAATTACTTACAGCCATCACAAGGCTGTCCCAACTATCCGGTAGAGATGATAGTATAAGGAGAGCTCGCACTTCGTCATCGAAATTGATTTTCACTGATCGAAGTTGACTTATGTTTGTGTTAAAGTCATTTAGGTGTTCTGCAACTGAACCATTCTCTGCCATCTTTAGATTGAACAAGCGCTTCATAAGAAATACCTTATGTAGAAGTCGTAGAGTGACTTCATCAAGTCCTCCGTGGTCTTCATCTCCGAAACATTGAAGGCCACCGTTGACGCCAAGCTTAACCGGATTGTTCCCAGTGCCTTTCGATCAAGGACAATCCATGCTTCATCTGCCATTGTTGCGGGCTTCTTCGCAAGACCGCCTAGTGGCAAATAGAGGTCCTTCTGGTAGAGATAGTCTTCAATCTGCATCTTCCAATGTTGGTAGTTTTTTCCGTTGAAATTCTCAATCTTGAGCTTCCCTTCCTCCGCCATAACTCCCACTCAATTCAAGGAATTCTTTCCTTGAGATAATTTAGCTACGAGCAAACCTTGCTCTGATACCAGTTGTTAGGAAATAAGACGTAGCTAAATAGATAATTGAGTAGATTACTTAATGGAGAGAGACAAATTTACATACACGAGATTATAGAGTAGAGAGAGAGAGAGAGAGAGAGTACACACGATATACGTGGTTCACCCAATGTGGGCTACGTCCACGGGAAAGCAGCCACTCAATGGCTTTAGTACTTCAAAACAAGAAGTAATTTACAAAGGGAATATACCCTTAATGGAGCTCCCGCCTTGCTTCACTCTCACCACCTCACACTCACCTTGTTGCATCAACTTCACACTATGAAATGTGTGTAGAAATGGCCTCCTTTTATAGGCCAAAAGGGCTGCCCTCTCTTATGAAAGACAACCATGTGTAGCCGCCCTTGTGCGAATAAGTCCAAATCGGACCCTCCAATCCGCCCATGTGTGGCCGCCCTTGAGAAGACAAGTCCGCTTTTGAATTCGGCCACCGGCCACCGGCCATTGACTTCCGACCACCGGCCATCGGCCATTGACTACCGGCCACCGGCCAACCGACCGATTGTTTTCCGACCACTTTTCGGCCGCCGTCCGGCCATAATATTCCGGCGAAAAGGAATATTCCGGTGAAAAAAAAAGTCTCGGGGGCCTCCGCCCCCGAGGCCTCTAAAGTTGCCCCTGATTCTTGTCCGTGAAAATTTTGGTTTCCGGTGAGTGATTTTCCTTCACGCACGATGGCTTCTCCTCATAATGGGGGCCTTACAAATGTGCACTTTTACCACAGAAAATTACAAGGGTAAATCAGGCTCCATACTTAACATATATTAGTGCATGCCACATTTGTGCAACTAAGGCACCTGTAGTATATGCAATATTGTTTAGAATTACGCATGTACCTAGGTGGAGCTCATACATTGTGGATTACCTGACAATAGAAACCTTACCTAAGGCATTGAGCAAAGCAAGAATAAAATCCATTCAGACCAAAGCGGAGAGTTACTTGTTGATTGTGGATCACCTTCACAAGAGAGGAAAGGATGATCAATTGTGGATGTGTGCGATGGAGTGTAAATACCTTTTGATTCTTGAGCAAGTTCATGCTGGACAAGTAGGTGGACATTTTTATGCTAACAAAATAGCAAAAGTAATTCTTGTTCCAGGAATCTGGTGGCCTATCTTGTTCATGAATGCTAAAGCATATAAAAGAGATGTGAAAAATGCCAATGAAAAAAAGTACCTATGCAAAGAGATGAAATGCCTCTACGACCAATGATGGGGGAAATAACATTTTTCAAATGGGGCATAGACTTTATAAGACCAATAACACCTCTCGTATATTGTACACTTGCTCAGTTTGTTGTAGTAGCCACAAACCATCTGGCCAATGGGTCAATAAAAAAGCTACAGAGAAGAATGATGCAAAAATGATAACATAATTCAAGTGAAGTGTGCATGTGTGTGTGTGTGTGTGTGTGTAGCAATGAAAAAGAGAGAAGAAGAGGAGACCTATATTTGCGGGTCTTACAAAATGGCGAGCGAGTTTTTTCGAGCGACAAAAGAAACGAGCAAGTCCCTGAGCAATAAATTTATTTGTAAAATAATTCTCTTTTGCATTCTAGACAACTGCCAAAACGGGTCCACGGTGCCGAGGACACATTACGGCATAGGTGTCCAGATTCTCTAACATGCCCGAGAACCTTTTTAAAATATAAATGTGATCAAGTATGTGATACACATTTTGAAAATACATAATAGTGAGAAAACATAGCTCGAGCTCACCATTGGTAGTAGACAGGTTGTGCAGGTCTGAGTCGCTTGCTGATGACACTAGCAACACCAGGTCAAGATGGTCACTGACAATGAAAGGGACGCAAATGGGGATGAGGGGGGACATGTGGATGCATTCTTTTTCTCATGATGCTATCACTCTAGGAGTGTTCCTAAGTGGTCTAGCACATTTGGTAGAGTCAAACCCAAGACTTTGGGGTCTGACCCCCCAAAGTTTTGAGTAGCGATCAACTACATATGAAATCGTAAGAGATGAGAATTGGGATCTTAGGGGATTCCTATAATTAAATCTACACTTGGATCGAGTAAGTACCCAATTTAACAAGTTATATATATATATATATATATATATATATATATATATATAAATCTACAGCAGCGCGTCCGACCCATTGAAATAGCGCTCAAATTTTCCACCGTCAAAAGTGGCACCGCCCCGTGCTGCAATCGGATTGCGTTGGCATGGATTGGTTTTGATTACAATCACGAAGGTCATAAAAAGGTGACACGCTAGAAAAAAAACGGTGTACAATGTATTTTAACCGGCTAAATTGTAAAATCCCGATTATATTTTGAGCTTGCCTTTAAAAAAACCACGAAGGTTCGTACGAATGCGACATGCTTAGAAAAAAAGGGGTACAATGTATTTTAACCAGCTAAAATTGTTAAATTGCGATTAGATTTTGAGCTTGCCATTAAAATATCCGAGAAATTTAAAGAAGTTTTAGCGTAATTAGTGGCAAAAGCTTCAAATTTTGACCTAAAAACCATGATAATTTCAAGTTTTTCCTTATTTTCACCGCTAAGGAAAAATGTATTTTTCTAGACCTAAGAGTCGAAACCCGAAAGGCTTGGTGAAGTTGTTAATATTTTAATAAATAAAAAAACCACGTAGCGCTTGTTGAACCTGCTGGAACTAGTCCGCGTCGGCGCGGACTGGTTCCGACAGGTTTCACAAGGGTTAGAGAGAGCGTGCAGAGGGCTGGGGTAGCCAGGTTGTGGCTGAAGGGAAAATGGGCATAGAAGGGAAAACGGGCTCAGCCACAACTATTGCTACGTCTCATCTCACTCTACTGTCTCCCGCCTTCATGCAAGACAGAGAGAAGAACAAGAAGAGAACAGATGATAGCATGCAAGTGGCAACGCAACTGTGTGTGTGTGTGTGTGTGTGTGTGTGTGTGTGAGAGAGAGAGAGAGAGAGAGAGAGAGAGAGAGTGCAAAGCAAGCATCGTCCATGGTAGATGATAGAAATAAACATCTAGGAAACAACGCCAAGCGGCCAAAGGTACGGTTGCCGGACATGTAGCGGTCATACATGATCAACGATGGGTTGCTTCTACTGTCAGGTTTGGCATGGCTGGTCATGAGCGACGAGTGGCGCCTCTATGGTACTCGATGTGTTTTAAAGGCAATGCCTGGTGCTGCATGCATGCATGTCTTACACCTCAATTGAGGTTCGAATGGGGTTTCTGTGCAATAAATATTACGTCAATACTCTTAAGGTACTGCTCCACCATAATTTAATGAATGTGGTGCCCTTCTAAGTCACATTCCTCTAGCTCGTGAGGAACTTTTAAGCCGGCAGCTCTTGGCGCACATTCATAGATTCTCTGATTTTGCGGGGTATGGTCCATCATCATCAGCTATGGCCTTGGTAATTTAAAGAGTACAATCAAATTTCTACACAAAAAAACTTTGTCGCATGTCATCAATGCGACCGCACACGACATGGGACACTGGCTATTACAACCAATTTTCAACACCTACACTACTTGAATTCTAATCATGTTGAAGCTCTGCATGGTCTCTTAGAAGAATGCAAGCCTTGAAGTAGCACAACATTTGGCAGATCTAAGGGAAGGCTGGCCGTCGATCTAGTTCAGCATGCAAGCATGTCTGGATGTAATTGGCCAGAGCTGGGGGATAGGAATTAGAAGGAAGCATTGGTCTTTCCCCTGCCAGCACGTTCTTCCGGATTTGAGTGCCTTGAAAGGGGGCCTTTCGGTCAGAATATCATAGCAAACCAAGGCAAAGTTTTAAACATCTGTCTATAACAATAAAAAAGAACAAGCCCATTAGCCTCAAAAGAAGTTCCATTATGTCAACCCCTAAAACCTTAACACTTCTATAAGGTTCTAACATGCAATGCTTTTTGTTGGTCAGTGTGCACGTGTTTTGGCCATTTAATCAAGGCAAGAGTTTCAAGAGTATCCAAGCTTCAGTCCATGAGGACAAGGATTTCGCATGAGAGGGCAGACGACCTTAGCTATCTACGGTGTCACTATTCCATAGGGACAAAGATTAGAGGAGCATTTTTGAACACATCTAAACATTGAAGGTCCTCTCACTTTGTCAAGAGAGCATATAAAGCTTGAATGAAGAGAAAATAATGTGGGAGAGAATGTTTATACTATTGATCATGAGGTTTCTCAGTTCTACAAGGTTGTTCAATCTACTTCTCCATTCCATAGCAATGTTAGTTTCAAAATTTCATCAATAATTATCAAAGAGGACCTCCAAGACATCACCCATCATTGGGAAAATGTTGTTGATATCATTGGATGCATGTCATTGCATACAAGTATTCATCAAGGGTGCTGCTCATATTTGCTCAAAAATTGGCTTCGCTTGATTTTCTTTGCTCGTTGATTGGAGACCCTCTACGCTTGCAGGGGAAAAAACTCACCATGAATATTTGAGACCCCTCATTCTATTATGTACATAATGAATAAGTATAGTGGGCACGCGCATGGGGCTTTACCCCAACAACCTTCCACGTAAAGGCCAATGTGGCCATGAGGGAGCAAAAAAAAAGAAATGTGTACAGTACCTATACAATGCCATCACACGTATGATCTCAGACAATGCCCACTGGCTCATTGAACTTGTGTGCATCTAGCTCTAATGGTAGAGGAAGTATAGAGCAATTGACCGCATACTCCTCACCAAAGCCGCATACATCCCGCATGTATCTCACCATACGTTGCAAAGTGTCCCTATGCTCAAGGCCAATATCAGTCACTACATAGTTGATTGTTCCCACTGCAAATGCACCTACCACAAATGCAATCTCAGATCTCGAGATCAAAATCTCATACATGAAACTCCCGACTGTTGATGCAATCCTTGCAATCTCTGCCAATTTGACCATATCAATCAAATTTGGCTTAGAATTCCACTTATTGCAATCATCTTAACACCTAGACTCTGATCCCTGGAATCCATCCTTGTGTCCATCGCATATCACATGCCTACCAAAGGAATTTGTCTGTCTTGAACCTTGTGTGTCGAGAGAAATGTCCAGCTCTAACTCACATGCATCAGCCTCTGGCTTAAGCATTTCCATGAATGACTGAATCACGGCTAGATCCTCAACACTCAAGCCATCCATATTTATTATCACACCTGCAAATGACAAGCCCTGCTGTACAACTATTTGCAAAACTAGCTCAACATGCTCACAAACTAGAGCACCATGTACCTTATCCACAAAGGAGACACTGCAGTATCTCTCTGCATGTTTTTCTACTCATGAAGACTGTGCCATCTTGAATGTGATGTACTCGCATCGCATGAATCATGCCAACACTAGCACCTCTTAATATGACTAGTTTTCCATGATGCAATCTCAAATAGTGATCATCCAGTACTCCCTGGCATCCACTTTCTCGTAAATGACTCATTGAGATCAATCTCTATGTCAAGCATGGCACATGGCGTACATCTCCCAGCACGTATGATGCACCACTTAGAAAATATAGCTTGGCATCTTGTGCACCAACTATGTCATGCATTGAACCATAAGCTAGACATACGTCCAAGCATACCACTGGCATATGTTCTAAACCACTCACGATTGGGCATGACATGAAACCTAACACTTGCATCTAGTATCCGATGCAAAGGTAATGTGTCGTCAAAAACCAACATAAGAAAGTCAAGAGTAAACATAGAAGCAAACTTGACATCGGTGTCACGTGTAGCCTCATATGCTACATGTGCTCCCACATCATTCAAAGTGATAGCATCTCTCTTGTGTTGTCTCCTGTGTGGTCTCATCCACCAAAAAGAAGGCCTACATACATGCCCTGTAAGACCATAATACCAACACACAACATCTCTGTGTCTACAAGATCGTCCTTTGACTACAGGCATCTCTCTACACTCAATTGTGCCAAAAGCATTACATAATCTCTCCCATAATCTCTAGTTGTACATGCATTCAAACTGATGTGATAGATAGACTCACCAAGGTGCAACATGATCATCAAATGTGCAAGCTCGTCCAAGTCCTCCCACTCATCATCGGTCATAGACTTTGGCCTAGCATCCATGCCCTGTAGAGGCAACACCTAGCCCAATTGAGTCAATGCATCATGCATACCTGCTTTCCAATGCTCAAAGTTTGAACCATCAAACCTTGTATGGAAAAGCATAAACTTTGGCAATGATGTACTTGCCAAATTCATGGCAATAACATGTGAACAAGATCAAGCACAAATCAATCTATTGAATAGCCAAATCCTGGCTAACTCACACACCAAGAACTGTCAAAATACAACATAAATTGGCATAACCCGTGCAAGAGAACTATCGAAAAATATAGTGATCAATGTAACAAAACAAGTGAGCAAAACCACTCAATTGATGCCAAACAACCCACTCTAATCCAAGACACTATTCGGTAATCAATGAAATTATCATCAACAATCTCCCCCCTAAAGAGATTACCACCACATACATGTCAAGTGACATAATTCGGTGAGCGAACACTCTCACAATGTGATGCCAAAACACTATGGCAAATCAACCACTGAGTGCCAAATGCAATCAAACCGACTGTAAAACATGCACATGAACACACAAAAGTACAAAAAATCCGATAGAGTTTTGACAATATTTGGCTATCTAACCATAATAACCATACATGCCATAAACATGCTCAAAACCATAAGTAAATCATGCGCAAAATCCGCACTCAAGGATACATGAGTTGTCTCAAAGTCTCAAACTCTCTAAACATGGAAAACAATCGTGTAAACCGAAACAAAAAGTGCATCAATTGCACTCTACAACTAAGAAAATTATTGGCAAGAACCTAGATACAAAACGAGCCAAAATATAGCACAAATTCATACTCAAAATAGCTGAAAATCATCCCATAGTGCTGCTACGCACAAAATTTTTGGGTAGCACCTTCACCTACACACTATCTTCTACACTGTCTTCTTACCTTCCACAAGAGCATACATCACTCTCAACTGAGATCATAAGCTCCCATTGCGTATGACCTCTCCAGCGTCGAGAGCAATTGAGCTATTGCCTCGAAGCTCTTGAAGCTGCCACGCTCTCTGCAATCACCATGCACTCTGGTACCATTTGAAGTGCACAAGCAAGAGCACTTGTGTTTGTTGCAACAATAGAGAAGAGACAAGAAGAGGAGACATGTGTTTGCAGGGGGAAAAAATCACTATGAATATGTGAGGACCCTTATTCTATTATGCACATAATGAATAAGTATAGTGGGTGGGTGCCTGGCCTAACCGACCACATGGGGTTTTATGCCAACATCTTGTATGAGAATGTCTTCAGATATGTGCTACCTATTGAAATAGTTAGCGACAGAGGGACTCACAATACTAAATGAAGTGATTGAATTCTTGTTAGATGAGTTCATAGTATTGGCAAATCAACGTCTTATCACCCTTAAGCCAATGGTCAAGCAAAGAGAACAAAATCCTATGCACGGGGCTCACAAAGATAGTGAGTGAGTCAAAAGCCGATATATTGGAACCAAAAGCTACATTCATCATTATTGGCATATCGAGTAGCTTACAAAACAGCATTTGGAACGACACCGTTTAACTTGTTGTTTGGATTCAATGCCATATTGCCCATAGATTTCTTGATTCCAATAATTTGAGTAGACAAGAACTTAGAGTGTACTAATTTTGAGCTATCAGAGAGACTAGATGTTCTTGAAAAGCTAGATGAAACACGCTTACGAGCTATCGCAGGCATTTATGACAAAGAATGATGCATGAAGGACTTTCACGATCAACATGTAATCAACAAGGAGTTCAAAATGGTTACTCGTATTAGTCTACACCTTAAATTAGCACTCCAAAAAATTTAAGGAGTGAGGTATTGATCCATTCATGATTCATGAAATATCATCAAGTGGAGCCATAAAACTTGCAACATTGAGGGAGAAGAGATGCCCAACTAGATTAGTAGATGCAAGCTGAAGAAGTATCATATGCCACTAACCACGTATATGTTGAAAATGATCGACAAAGTAGCTAAAAGGAAGAAGCAAGCCAAAGATATTCAAACATAGGGTCAGGAGGAGGCCAAGTTGTGGATTCTGAAGTGCAAGGAGAACAACGTCCAAATTTTGTCACCTGCAATAACACATCCTCCAATCAATGCAATTCATACAGCAAAATTGGCTTGGAGGCATGGATGTATGCATCATAATATAGCTTCTAGACAGATTGATAGAGCGAGCACTAGTGGAAACTGGAGCTCAAGATAAAGCAATCAAGTACTCTACATACATGAAAATGTTAGATGTACCATTAATGAAAAATTGGATAGAGCTGAAAGATGCAAACCAAGGCAAGTTGGTTAGCTCAGGTCAAGTAAATCTATCAATCAACATCAACAGCCATCATTACCCACATCACTTTCATGTGATGGTAGATACTGACCTCAACGAATCACTCATCCTTTTTTTGCTCAATTTGTGATTTTTATTTGCTTTGTATTTGGTTTCTTGATCTTTTGAGGGTAGAAGAAAGAGTGCAACAAGGAATGGGATGGTATTCATGACCAATGTTGAGCTTCAGATACAATCATGGCACTACAAACTAGTTTAACACTAGAAGGTAAAGCCTATAAATGGTGTATGTCACTCAAGAGAAGGACATTGTACCGCACTCATGGTCTGCCTTCGAGGATTCTTTTAGACAGGAATATTCTTGCCCACTAACGAGAACGACAAAAATCAAACTACAAGGGACAATTGCTCTATGCATCAGCATAAGACACAACTTGAGTATATCTTGCATTATAGAGATGTTATCCTCAAGTTGGAGGGTCTAGACACCTTCCAGCAAGTACATGGATTCATCTATGGCTAACTCATGAGCCTAAGAAGCATGTTACAACCCAGTATCCCATTAAGCTTGAGGAATCCATAGTGCAAGCTCATATCCATGGCATTACATAACACACAAAGAAAGCTATTTAAAATAGCTTCCCACCCTTAAAAGTGTACCACACATTCATGCTTTCACCCATCTATCAAAAGTGAGGAATTTGAAAAGGCAAAGATGTTTCAATTGCTTGGGAAGTGGGCATGGCAAAAAGGATTTTCCCAATCAAAATTTGATGCCCAGGGCAAGGAAAAAATTATGAATATGGTGCAATTGCTTCCACTAGAATCCTTTTCTTGCTATTCCAATGTGGAGGTAACACATATCAAAGCAGTTTATGAGTGTTGTATTACGACCTCTATGTGGAAACCGACTTTTGGACCACACGATCTTGTGAGACTCCTGGGTCTATCCAAGGTCACAAGGTGAGAATCCTAGTAGATGATGGAGCCTCTTATAATTTCATTAACTACAAGCTAGTGAAATGTCTCAATCTACCCTAGAATCCTAGTTCCCATTGGTACAAGGTAGCTACGATAAATGGCCGTAATGGACAAGTGTGGGATACACAATTTAAGGGGGTGCCTCTTGAGATTCAAGGGTATAAATCCTTGTTTCATAAGATCAATGAGGAGGACAGGGCAAAAGTTGAGAGGCTGCTTCATGCCACGACAATGAATCAATAGAAATTCCTTAGACTACCGATGTCTTTGCTAGCACAACTACAGTGGAAGGTGAGTGTGATATATAATACACATGCATTGGATGACTTCATTGTATTTTGTTTAAGATTTAATTTTTCTTTAAGCTATGTACTAAAGGAGGATTTTGACGTAATGTATCAACACAAAACACAAAATTTTCTTACTAAGGACAATAGAGAGTACCTTTAAAGAGAAGCGGAGTACAAAGCAAGCTATGATATGGCGCTAAGGGAGACCAAGAACTTCTTCACTTGGAAGGGGTTGGAGATAGCGGTCATTGCCAATCCAAAGAACGACACAGACTTCTTTCAAAATTGTATTTTTTATTTGTGGGCTGGGGAGAGAAGGGATGCAAAATGACCACGTTTAGAGTGTTCGAGGTTGCACATGCACGCATCAATCTTGTGGAGTAAGTATTATTTTCTTTTGAATGTATTTTTTAATGATTATTTAAGATTATATCCAATGAAACATTGTAGAAAATGTTATTTGGTTGATATATTGTCCAAGGGAAAGGTTTCCATGATCGAGGCATCTATTCCAACTCAAGAGAAGCCATTCTCGCAGTGGTTGAGAATGCACATTTACTAGTGGCAGCTCGAAAGGTGCATGTAGTACTTTAGAGTATGGGATCATATATATATGAGTGCAATGTTGCTAATGCTTGGAGTTTGAGGGTGTATTGAGCTTGGTGGAGAAGATGAAAGCCAAGAAATCAACAGTGAAGAAGCTCCAGCATGTGCTGCACACGATTGTGGCCTATCTCTTGGAGAGGCAATGCAAGCTTTCCAAAAAAACCACTTTGGCAAGGCATTGGTGGGTGGAAGATAACCGTATGAGCCACACACAACAGAGAGGAGTGGATGCACTTTACATGCAATATGTGATGCCTGCTATACATGTATTCAACTATTGAGTTTTATTGGATTGTATGATACATATTGTATATTTTGGCCAATGGCATCAAAATTGTAATTTATAGATGGTGGTTGGGCATCCTTAAAAAAAAGGTTTGCATAGTCTACACCCCGAGGATCTCAACAATGCATGGGTGGAGTCTAAGAGAGAGGAAAGCAGAATCTATCCAGATGAGTGGATAGACAAACTCCATGGTAAGGATGCGTGGAGAGACTATCCATGGTTCTTGATATATGTCGATGTCGAGTTCTTTAAAAACAAAGCAGAAGCATACAATGGTAAGTTATCTCCTTCTTATGCAAACACTGTGATACTTGATTGTTTGTCCTTACTATTGCTTTGACTTGCATCATAACACAAGACGTTTGGGGGGGAGGGCAAAAGTGCAAGTGTCACCATTAATCAACCTCCCCATGCCCTTTCTCCTAGCACGGTCAAGGGATGTCCAAGCCCAATCACAATAGTTGCATGACCATTGGGTGGAAAGAAGAGAGGAGGAGTAGTCATTGAAGAATTTCAAGAGTTAATAGAAGAGTAGCAGATTGAAAGGAGAGAACAACAAGGTGGTGGTTTAGATTCTGAGTAGGGTGACTCCAAGCAACACTCAAAATCACGTGGGTCGAGTTTATCATAGGGTTCAAGATCTAGGGTCTTGATACGCACCACTTGCATTGCAACTGGGTAAAGCGAGGGCAGCCACCCACTTTCATATCATCATGCAAGGCCTTTTGAACCACTTGGTTTCTTTCCACTAGGTAAAAGATACAACTAGAAGTCAATGCATGATGTCTGAATGAGATTGGTTTCCCAACAATTGATCACATTTGGATATTGTGAGGCAGTCTTGGCATATTCGGATGCGTACAAGGAAAAATTTGGAACTGGTAGAGTGGTTCTTTTACATCTTGCAGTCCTTGCTGATGTAGACCATCTACAAAAGGTGCTTATGGACCCAAAAAGTAGCCTTGAGTGAGTTTAGGACGCTTTAGTATCTAATTTCTATTCTTAATTCATTGGACACTCATTCAATCTTCTTACGCCTGGTCTTATGCATCGGAGGACCATCCGAGTGATCCATCATTTTGTGGTGTCCCTCTCTCACACCGGCCAAATGGATGCTAATTGAAGGCTTGGAGGGGTGTGATGTGTGGGTAGACCTATCGACACACTACAAAACTTAGCATGCTGACATTTGTGGTGTCCCCCATTGGAATTCATTCTCTATCGAGGTTGCTGTCAGTGTGTTCACCTTAAGTTGCAGAGTTCTTATTGCCAGATGGTGCAGTTGTGGTGGCATGTCGAGCAGACCACCTGGTACTTGTCACCTAGGAGGCTGACACGTGTGATTTTTTCCACCTCCATGCCATCTTCCTTCGGATGTGCTCACATACATATGCTGTTATCAACAATTTCACAAATTCAATAAGCTCTAAACCGGTCCTCTATGAGTTTCATGATAGATATGGTTTTGTTTCCACTCTAATCATAAAACCATGCTTCAGGTTGAGATGTTGGTGCTAGCCATGTTCACACATAGATATGACGGGTTCCCATTTGTTCCATTGTATGATTGTCAGGCAAGAGATGTGGCAGTTGAGAATGATGGTTTTGATGCCGATAGTAAGTGATATGATCTGGGAACCATTCCGAGAGGCGCCATGGACTCTAGACCACATTAGGATGCCCTTTTGGCCCTAGTGTGGAGAAGAGCGATTTCTTTGCTTGGTAAGTGAAGAACTGGTTGACGTTACAAGCTATAGTTGTCATTGCAATGTCCAATCATGTATGTGATATTCTATGGGTGGTTATTGGGTGCAATCATGAAGGCTAGCAACACAGTTTTGGATTGTCTTACTAGTGAGCATCTATAACGACATTGCATCAACATCAAGCAAGATTACAGTGTGTTTATGGCACATGCATTACCATAGCATTTTCTTATGGGTGGGCTGAGATCAACTCTTCATTTCAATGACATTTCACGTTTAGCACAGATATAGCCACCCACATTGCACCCATCACATCCCCAAGAGTCCATGGTGCCATCTATTCCACCCCCAAGTAAATGACCATCTATACCACAATCAATTGCTCCACATGCCACTCTTTCCCTTGTTGCCCATGGGGCCTCCATACCAACACATCAGCATAAACGCCACCAGAAACCTAAAACCCAATTGTATTGTTTATTTCATACTTGTAATTTCACCTTCTCACCATATTTAAGTTTTGCAAAGAATTGTTTTTTATGTTTTTGATAAGTGAGATTAGTGCATTTGTGATGTTAAATAATCTTTGGTTTAAATGTAATTTAACCAAAGTTGTTGAATCTTGAAGTGACATCTTATTTAATTTCATATTTTATTCAAAAAGCAGTTAGAGGACATGGTGAGAGTGGTCTTAAAAATGAATTCACTTAGGGCTTTCTATAAAAAGCCAAAAATCATACACGTATCATTCATTCGCAATTTTCCCTCTACTCTTTTTCACAAGCTTCTCTTTCAGTACTTTTGTGTTCTCACATTCATCATGCTGAGGGGTAACAATGGACAACACAATGAGCATAGGCAAGCCGCTCAACATGGGCACGACTCTCAACCTGGTCCACTAGTCCCCCATGTTGATCCCATCTACAATGTGCACGTTGATTACATTGTGAACATTGTGTATGCAATGAGTGATTTATGCGAAATAAAAAGTGTATGCGATAACATGGAGGGTTTTTGTGCAACCAATGAAGCCGCCAAGTCCCTATTCAATTCCATATATGAGCTTGATGGTAATCCACACCCAACCAAAGAGGATGTCGAGCTGTTATTTCCCACAGTGCAATAATTTTTTTGGGGGGGTCTTGGATATCGTACCTCCCCAGGAATGTGCAACCTTCAAGAGGCATGTGGAGGCTTAGGTAGAAGTGTGGATGGCATACATTGCTTCACAGGGACAAGCCAATGGAGCCAACAATGGAAACAATGAGGATGATGATAATGACATGACAACAATGATGACACTAGCGGCAACGACAACTAGATTTTCCCACCATAAACTAATGCTAAAAGCCCATAATCATGTATCCATCTAGTTATATTGTACTATTTTGTTTCACTCCATATCTATCTTTTCACCCCAAAAAAATTATAAGATGTTTTCTTTCAAGCCTTTCCCACACAGTGAGATGCTCCCAACACAAGTGCCCGTTCCCACAAGAAAAGGCAGTGGTTTGTCTTTTAGGTAGCATGGAACCCTCAAAATGTGAGGGCCCTCTCTTGTGAGGGGAATCGAACAATGACGCATTGTAGAGGTTCGTTCATCCCGATCAAATGGACGTGACTTTTTGTGCCCACCCTACAAGTGGACCCAATGGATCGCCTTCAAGTATAAATTTGAGAGCTCGGGGATGAGAATACAGAGCTCAAGGCACGCCTTGCTACCCTGGAGATGTGTCTCTCCTCCTTGGAGTCACAAAAGCAAGCCAATAATGACCACGTCCTTGCCAAAGGAAAAGAAATCGAGTACACTCTCACCACAAGCATGGCCAATGTTTCCAATCAAGCTTACAAATCAATTGCCAATGTCTCCTCCAAGGTAGAAGAGTGCATGCAAGAACATCACCGATAGGAAGGATTAACACTTTCTATGTGTATCAACGGACTGCCTTGTACTTGGTGGGTGGAGGACGACGACTACACCTTGACACTAGTCAAACTCAATCAAGTTATTCACCCAAACATGGTGGGGTGAAGACGATGACTACACTTTGACACTAGTCAAGCTCAATCAAGCTAATCACCCAACCACGTTCAACCCTGACGCAATGGAAAATATTTATCGTCACAGTCGCACCAACCCAAGTCATCCTTGTTTTTAAGACTAAAAAGATGCGTATTGTGCTTCTACAACAAGCACGGATCCTCAAGGGCACAAGATGAGAGAGAACTTGATCCCTACTTAATGAATAGCACCTACAGGTACAAGAAGCACAAGCAACATAAATATGGGCCATCTACCAAAGAGAAAAGGTTATCATTGAGGAGTTTAGGGTATTATGCATTTGAGAACATGTATAATGCAGGAAACATCAAGTGTTGGGTTCTCAAGAAGTATCTTTTTGATGCCTTGGTGGACACCGGTTCTTCTTTATGGAGTTGAAGTGTGGGGCGGGAGCATCTCAAAGTCTACTTGGAAAGAGTTTAATGTCCAAAAGTGTTTTCTTACAAACTTTCTCCAAGTTAAGACACAAACACCATACATGCTCCTACTTCTTGAGTCGGGATCTCTTCCAATTGAGGTTATGGGCATGGAAAGGGTTGTGGAGTACATGATAAAGATGCTCAAAACCCCTCACATCGACTTCCTACAATTACATGGGAAGCAAGCAAAAAAGTTCAAAAGACGCATAAAAGCAAGATCTTGAGCACGGGATGGATGCAAGACATAAAGAAGTGGTTTGGGAGATGGAATGCATTACACTTGCTACATGATGCTTCAATTGACTCCCAAGTGAATGAAGCTTTTCTACAACGCCAATGTATTATGGCTTGGGGGAAATCCGGTGGGTCACGCTTCATACATTACACCACCCATATTGCCCCCAACTATAAAATCATGTTCTTCATTAAAAGAGGAAACTGTGCTAACACTTACATGCTTGAGCCTATCCCCTTGTCGGCAATACGCACTATCGTAGCCATTTGGCTTAGCTCCCGTTCCCTTCAATGCAAGACAGGGCGTTGGGCCAATGGAGAAGAGTCAAATTGATTGTGCACATTATGCTCACTGCAAGTTCGAGAGGCTGAGTACCACACACTACTAGAGTGCTCATCTTTTGGTCACATCCAAACTTGCTTCTCTCACATTTTCAGCCATGACTTAGACCTACACACTTTCCTCTCCCAGCCACAGTGTGGGCTCTCCATTGTGACTCTCATCACCACAATATTGGAGCATCGAGAGTCAGTCATCAGCCATACACATACTACATCACATGTAACTTTGGTCCCATAGGTCATATTTGACCTCCAAGGATGATAATAAAATCTCTCTCTCTCTCTCTCTCTCTCTCTCTCTCTCTCTCTCTCTCTCTCTCTCTCTCTCTCTCTCTCTCTCTCTCTCTCTCTCTCCCCACACACACACACATACACTCCGATGGGTAGCAAGTAGTCACGCCCTTGTGAGTTTCTCACAAGTTCTTAACTTTTCTTAGTAGACTATAAATGTCGCCTTTTTTGGCCCACCAAATGTGATTTTTTGAGGCTATGCTTCGTAGTAGGATTGGTTGCTCAAGTCAATAATGTAGACATATGAGGCAACTTTGTGTAAAGCAAATGATTGTTCTTATTTTATCTTTGTCTCAAGCAAAGATAAATCTTGATTAGAACATCTTACATATATGCATTTAGCAGTGAGAATTGAAATGCAAAAGATTGCATAAAACGATAACAAAAACAATATTTAATCTCATGTAGAATGATCAATAACTAAAAAATTTAGTGGAAATGAAAGGGTGCACAAAATTATCAATAAGATATCTTGGCTCTTAATAATGGATTTTCATGCAATTAGAGTGGCTAAAATATTAGAGGAGTTCTAAAGAACATGTCATGAAACAAGCAACAATATTGTAATTTGATTCAGCTAGATTGCAATGACACGGTAGAATTAGGGAGCTTGCTACTCGAGGGGGTCACCCACAAAAATATAAGTATAGCACATGAGTTCAAAATAACTTTTAATAGGATATATTTTTAAGAAATTAACATAGTTAAATTTATATAAGGAAAATTTTATTGCATTATGAACTAAATCAATAAGTTTCTTAAGAGAAAGGGGTTTTTTTATTACCTTAGATAATATACGTATAGGGATTTTTTTAATACCCTTTGAACGCACATGATATGAGTGATTTCTTGTAAGTGACCCCCTTGAGGCTTGCTAGTGGATTCAAAACGTATTGGAGCGAGCATTGGCACCAAAGGGCTCTATAAGAGTAGTTTGGGAAGATTATGGCAAGAATTAGGTTAATTTTGCTATGAAACCAAAGTTTGTGCAAACACTTATTATCATGATGAGAAACACTTATTATCATGATGAGAAGCCTCGTATATAAGGAGTCCACAATGAGAAAAACGGTGGAGAAAGTAGGCAATATAGGAAAATAGACATGATTGTGTTAATAGTATTCATGGCTACAAATCATGGGTGCATTACACCAAGTTATAATGTATGTAGGATATAATATACATATGTTGAAAATTCCTAAGAGAAGACAATAGAAGGAGGTTCTTTATGAGATGTCTTTGAAATATATTGCATATATTTCATTGGCAGCTAGAATGGTTCATGAGGAAGGCATATGTTTTAGAATCTAGAATAGTTGCTAACTAAGGTTGTAACATTTAATGGCCTAATAACTTATGTGTAGCGGAAATTAGCATGAACATAGTGGGCATTTCATTAGAATAGATTCCTAATGAGAATTACAAGAGTGCTTGGGTGGAGAGAGCAACAAAAAAACATAACACCTAGTTAGATAGCATCGACAATACTTTCAAAACAGAGAGAAATTAAGCTATTGACAACAGTTGAGGACCGGATTTGCATGGAGCCGGTCCCCCCTCCAAAAGGCTTTGTATTATGGTTTCTCCCATCAAGAGAGACATTGTACAATACAATTCTTTGTGTTCCTTCAAGACTAGCTAGTGCAATGAAGATGGAAGCTTCATACACCAAGCAAAACACTTAATCAAACACAACTTGAATTATCCCCGTTCTCAGACCCAAGACCTCACACACCTTCGAAGATGGTGAGAGCTAGCAGGGTATGAGAGTAGATTGAGAGGAAGAAGGAGTATCTTACGAGAAAGATGTACATCTCCTCACATAATCACTCATATTAGCATAGCTTAGCTTAGTAATTAGCTTGGTAGAGGAGATGAGCATGCATTGAAGCTTGGCTCTTGGTTGGATTTGCATCCACATGACAAGAGAGTGTTGATGTAGGCTTCTATCTCACAAGCTTGGAGTAGGTGATGAGCTCTCCATTAAAGCTTGGGAGGAGATAGAGTATTCTTCCTTTACACATGGTCAAGTGTGAGTGTGTGTGTCAATGCCCAACAAAAATCAGCCCCCTCTCTCTCTTGGGCGAGCCCTAGCTGCTAATTTGGTCTGGCTTTTGCCTCATTGGACCTCCCCCAGTCAAGCCAATAGGTATTAAGCAGCATAAGTGATAGCCTTCTGACATGTGTCCCCCTTTCCCCTTTTGTGAGAGCTTTAGGTAATTAAATAATTAAACTAAACTCTCATTGGACCCCTTTGTCTCCTGGCCAATAGAAATCAGGCAAGCCATGGGGCTTCTGAATGCTCATTGGACCCTTTGGGAGACTGCCCAATAGTCTTCTAGGAGACTTAATTCTCATTGGTTTCTTTTATTAAATGTTTTTAAATTAATTAAACTACATTTACTCTAGCTTAATTCTCATTGGTCCATTTCAAGGGTCTTCCAATAGGAATTGGGCACACCTTGTTGGCATCTGGCCTAGGGAGCTGACATGCGTCCCTCATTCCCTTTGTGTAAAGGGAGCCTGTGTGTGTGTGTGTGGCTTTCTCTCTCATCCCCTACCTTTGGGGATCGCCCCCTCCCATGTAGGGATGTGCAAAGACTTTTAGGGCACACACAAAGCATCCAATTTTCCCTAGGGTTAACCTTTGGACACAACCTTTGAATTTTGGAACCTTAGCATTTTGGAAGTCTTAATGGGCTGAACCTTAAGGTCTTTTTAGCCCATTGTTGCACATGGCTCTTTTGCAGATGGCCCCCCCTTTGGATCCCTATTTTCCCTCCTTTGGATCCCTACTGTGGCCGGTCTGCTGGCTTAACCAATATTCTAGCTTTTTCTCCCTTGGCACTTCCCCACATTAAATGATCAGTTTAATATGAGAAAATCATTTAGGAGAATTAGATATTGATTATTATGACATTACCTCTCTCTTGAAATCATAGTCTTCCTCGACTATGGTGTAGAGAAGATAAAGCATATTCATGAGTCCTTTTCTTAGCGGGTAGAGGATCCCTATGTTACCCTACGACATCATTCCATAATGGATGACTAGTCCATTTGGCGCTTGAGAGCCTGAGGCTGCCGCAAGCATGTCTGCACATTAGTCCTATCAGTCTTCCATAGTAGAGTGACAAGCTCTACTTGGTGTTTGGGAGACGTCGTCTCCGCAAACTTGATCTAAGCATGCATACTACTTCATTTTTGTGCACAAATAAAGAAAAAGAGAGTCTTATAAGACAAAAATTTTGTTCATTTTTAACATTTTGTACATTTGCTTACTCTTGGGAAGCATTGTAAGCATTGACAAGGTTTAGGTTATCCTTTAATTGTATGCCTTGCATCCATCTAGCATCTTCGAAAGGATAATTCTTAAACTTAATAAGATATCATCGGATAGTCTTACCGCCTCTTAATACCTTGTTTTCATGTCGGAGAATGGACTCGGGCTGCAGCACCTCCTCTTGGTCCTCGATCTCCGGTGGGTCTTCAATAGTTGGTTCTTGAGGTGGCTCTCCTTTGTAAGGCTTTAATAGGCTCACATGAAAAGCATTGTGTATGAGCCAATGATTGGGCAACTTAAGTTGATAGGCCATCTCATTGATTGGCCTAAGAATCTGGAAGGGACCATAGTACCTTTTTGCTAGTTTAGCATAGTACTTTTGGTGGCCTGTAGGATTCTTGCCCGTCGTATGCCTTAATCAAGCCTTGGGAAACTTTAACAAGACCCAATCGTTTTCTTTAAAGGCTTGGGCTCTTCTGTGCTTGTCAGCAGTAGCCTTTTGCCTTTGCTGTGAGATAGAGATAGAATCCTTAATCTTTTGGAAAGATTCTTGTAGGTCTCGGCTATACTCATCTGCAGCGAAGATCTTCCCATGTACCTTAAGTAGCAAGGGACTTTTTGATCTTCCCTCAATTACCTCGAAAGGTGCTTTTCCTGTGGAAGTATGTACAGTGTTATTGTAAGCATACTCTACTAAGGGTAAGTACTTCTCCCATTGGGATCTTTGATCTACTTCCGTTACATAGGCTTTTAGTAGATCGAGAATGGTTAGGTTAGCTATTTCACTTTGGCCATCAGTTTGTGGATGATAGGCCGAAGAGAAGTTTAGCTGTGTTCCTAAATTCTCAAAGAGACCCTTCCAAAAATTACTGGTCATTCTAGGATCTCTATCCGACACTATGGACATTGGCAAGCCATGGTACTTGAAAATTTGTGAAATGAAGAGGGTTTCCATTTGATGGGCTTTGATAGTCTTTTTGACAGGTATAAAATGAGCTTGTTTACTGAACCTGTCTACTATCGTCCATATCCCCGTATTCCCATGGATAGAGTTAGGCAATCCAAAGATAAAATCCATGGATATGCTCTCCCAAGGTGAATTAGGGATTGGCAAGGGTTGAAGCAATCCGGTTGCTTCCCTCTATCAAATTTTTTCTTTTGACATACCACACATTTGGAAACATACTCTTGTATGTTCACTTTCATGGTAGGCCAATAGAAATATGTTTCAATTCCCTTTAAGGTAGATTGAATCCCTCTATGCCCCGCATATGGGGGAGCATGAGATTCATACATTACTTTCTCACATAGTGAGTTAGTAACGCATAGTCTATTGCCATAGAGAAGATAACCATCTTGTAAAGTAAATGGTTCTTCTTTCTTCCCTAATGCAAGGGTTGAAATCACATCTCTAAAATCGGAATCAATAGCATACTCATCTATCATTGAAGATAGATCATTGTGAGTTGCTATGGAAACCGCATTCACTCTCGGTCGTCTTGAGAGTGCATCGGCTACTTGATTATGCATGCCAGCAATGTGAGCAATATGAAAATGAAATTGCGAAAGGAAATTTGCCCACCTCATTTGTTTGTCGGAGAGCTTGGTCTGCGTCATGAAGTACTTAAGACTTTGGTGATCCGTTCGCAGAATGAAAGGAGTCCCCAATAAATAGTGCTTCCATGAGTCTAAGGCATGTAGAACTGCAAGGAGTTCTTTTTCATATATGCCTAGAGCTTGCTCAACAGGGTCGAGCCTTTGACTCTCATAGCCTATGGCGTGCCCTTCTTGGAGCAAAACAGCCCCAAGGCAATCACCACAAGCATCACATTGGACCTCAAATGGTTTTGAGAGATCCGGTAGTGTAAGCACAGGTTGAGAGATAAGCTTTTCTTTAAGCTTTTCGAAAGCATTGTTCTCCTTAGCAGACCATGTATACCTAACACTTTTCTTTGTTAGGTCATGTAATGGTCCTGCAATTTGTGAGAACTTTTCTATGAAGCGTCTATAGTATGCACACATACCTATAAAGCTTCTTAGTTCATGAAGATTCCTTGGTTTAGGACATCCTTTTATTACCTCTAACTTGGATGGATCCATTTGGATGCCATCTTGAGAGATAATGTGACCTAAATACTGAATCTCTTGCAAGAAAAATTCACTTTTCTTTCGATTAACATAAAGTTTATTCTCTCTTAAAACTTGAAATATTACCTGGAGGTGTTGCTTGTGTTCCTCCAATGAATTAGAGTAGATGATAATATCATCAAAGAACACTCCAGTGAAAGTTCGATGAGGCCTGAACAGCTTCTCCATCAAGCGGTTGAATGTGGCTGGTGCATTGGTCAAGCCAAAAGGCATGACAATGTATTCGTAAAGACCAAATGTAGTACGAAATGCGGTCTTTACAATGTCTTGATCAACTATCCTTATTTGATGATAGCCACTTTTTAGGTCAATCCTACTGAAGTAGGTCGATCCTTGTAGCTTATCAAATAGGTCTTCTACCCGTGGAACGGGAAACCTATTCTTGATAGTGATCCTATTTAGTGCTCTATAGTCGACACACATACGATATGTGCCGTCTTTCTTTTGCACTAATAGCACAGGTGAGCAAAATGGAGATGAGCTAGGCCTAACCATGCCCTTCTCAACTAACTCATGCACTTGCCGCATAATCTCCTCTTGTTGAGCTTGAGAAACTCTATAAGGAGGTTTGTTAGGCGGTGAACTTCCTGGAAGAAGTTCAATTGCATGGTCATCATTACCTCGTTTAGGAGGTAGCTCACAAGGGATGTCGTCAATAAAAACATCTTGAAACCCCTTGAGAAAATTGGATAACTCTAATTCCTTTTGGTTGCTTTTATTTTCTTTTGCTAAAGCATTAGGTTCATTTTGAGAATCTTTAACAAAAATCATGTACACGGAAATAGAGCTCTTTATTGACTTGTTGAAAGCTGGTGTATGTACAATGGGGATGGTGTTACCCATCTCCTTAGCATCTATATACATGTCTTTTTCCTTGAACTTAAAGGAGATTCTCCTTTCTGGAAATTTAACATCGGCAGCCAGGCGGTCAAACCATGGTGCCCCTAGGATTACATCCTCATGCTTGAGAGGAGAGATAAAGAAGTCCTCTTTTTCCACATAGCCTTGGACATGAAGCCTCAATTTCCCGATTAAGGGAGTGACTGAAGCTTCTTGCCCCTTGAAGGCACTGTCTGCGGGTAGGATATCTCCCATCTCGTAGGATTGTATGCCTAGCTTGGTGGGTAACTCCATAGATATGAAATTGTGAGTAGAACCAGGGTCAAAGAGAATAAAAGCATCATGTTCTCTTACCTTTCCCCAAGCATGGCATAGAGGAGATCCTTTGTGGTGAGTTTGGTGAATCTCCTCCTCTTGGATTTCAACCAAAGAAGCTCTAGGAGGATCTTGGCGGTTGTTCTTTTGGGGACAAGCGCGGTACGCATGCCCTTGTTCGCCGCACTTGAAACATCGGTTATCCTTGCGATAACGCTCAAGCTCTTCAGGAGAGAGTTTATTCTTTCCTTTGTAAACTCCCTTCTCTTTAGCTTTGTTGGAATTGCCCTTAGGAGACTTTTGGACATTGTCCTTCCCCTTAGGCTCATTGGAACCCTTGTTTTCCGGGGGCTTATTATTTCTTTTACCCCCCGTTTGGAAATTGATTCGAGAGGCCACCATAGTATGGTGTATTACCGCCGATATGGTACGTGGCCTTTGGGAGTTGACATACTCCGCCATTTCTTCGGTTAAGCCCGCACAAAATTGTTGCTTTTGCTCTCCAAAATCCAACTTTTTGAAGACAGTGGCTTTGAGTTGTAGGTCCCAAAACTTGTCTACATATTTGTGGATGGATTCATTGGGAGAGAGCTTTAAGCTTCGCCATTCGGTGAGTACTTTGTCTTTGGCATCGGTGGCCAAAAACTGCTTCATAATGGAAGCTCTTAAAGCCTTCCATGTTCGTGGAGCTTCACCGTTGGCTCGTAGGCTAGACCACCATTGTCTGGCGGACTTTTGAAAGTGCATAGCTACATGGCGTAGCTTAGAGGACTCCGTGAAGCCCTCATCTCCAAACGCCACATCGAATTGCTGGATAAAGGCCAAGACTTTGTCCGTAGCACCGAAGGTGCCATCATAGGTAAGGAAAGAGATGCTCTTCCCTCCCTCTTTGAATTTCTTCAGCTTGGACGACCTCTTCCATGCGGCATAGGATTTCCTATGGCCTCTTCTTTTTGATGGTTCAAAAGTTGCACCATCACTTTCTTCAGAAGGTGAAGAATTTGAAGAAGGTGGAGAAGAGGGTGACCTCTTTCTCGCCTTTTTCTTGTCTTGATCTTTGTCGTCTTCACCATAGCTTTCATAAGAGGAAGAGGATGAAGAAGATGGAGAAGAGGGTGCCCTCTTTCTCGCCTTTTTCTTCTCTTGCTTTTTATCATCCCTCTTTGAATTGTGGTGAGGAGAAGAATACGATGGTCTTCTCCGCTTTGGTGGTGATGGAGAGCGTTTAGCCCGCCGTCTTCATGGAGCCATCTCCGCCGAGGTGGCGGGAGACTCGCTTCTTTCTCGTTTCTTCGGTGGAGGCTCTTGAGTTCTCCTTTGGGAAGGAGATGCATCATCAAGAAGTAAATTCTTAAGCCCTTCATATGGATTCTCTTCTTCTTCCCGAATCGGAGAGAGACCTCTTTTGGTAGTCTCACAAGGAGGCTTCCTAGGTGTTCTCTCGTCATGGTGATGAGCTTGGAGAATCCCGTGAGCATGGAGCTGCCGTTGCACTTCACTTTGGAGAGATGGATTGCCCATGGCTTGTTGAAGCCTAGAAACAAGATAGTTAACAAGCATTGAAGCATCATTAGTAGCTTGCTCATGAGCAAAATCAAAGTTATCAACATTAATTTCACTCTCTTTACTATTTTCAGCCATTCTAACAACTTTTAGGTGTAAACTTTTTAGGTATACTTTGGCACTTCAAGCCCTAGTTGCTACTCCTCTTTACCCCTCTAGAAAAATCACTCAAGCTACTGTACCTGCGGCTCGAATACCATTAATTGCAAGGAATAGAAGAGAGGGTCTTTCGACACCAAGACAGCACTGGCTCCTGTCAAGCTTCTAATAGCTCAATAGTGGTTAAGCCGTAGGCAAGCCCCGTAGGACTCCACTATTAAGACCATAGCTCTCGACGGTGATGCCCCGTTAACTGCACAAAGGCAGGCGCACTGCAAGGCTGAAAAATCCCTATTCTACTTACTCACGGGCAATTAATAATACCAACCATTTGTAGCTAGCTTGAGGACCTCCCTTCTTGAGCAAGAAAAGAGAAACCTTGGGCTCTGATACCAATGTAACATTTAATGGCCTAATAACTTATGTGTAGCGGAAATTAGCATGAACATAGTGGGCATTTCATTAGAATAGATTCCTAATGAGAATTACAAGAGTGCTTGGGTGGAGAGAGCAACAAAAAAACATAACACCTAGTTAGATAGCATCGACAATACTTTCAAAAGAGAGAGAAATTAAGCTATTGACAACAGTTGAGGACCGGATTTGCATGGAGCCGGTCCCCCCTCCAAAAGGCTTTGTATTATGGTTTCTCCCATCAAGAGAGACATTGTACAATACAATTCTTTGTGTTCCTTCAAGACTAGCTAGTGCAATGAAGATGGAAGCTTCATACACCAAGCAAAACTCTTAATCAAACACAACTTGAATTATCCCCGTTCTCAGACCCAAGACCTCACACACCTTCGAAGATGGTGAGAGCTAGCAGGGTATGAGAGTAGATTGAGAGGAAGAAGGAGTATCTTACGAGAAAGATGTACATCTCCTCACATAATCACTCATATTAGCATAGCTTAGCTTAGTAATTAGCTTGGTAGAGGAGATGAGCATGCATTGAAGCTTGGCTCTTGGTTGGATTTGCATCCACATGCCAAGAGAGTGTTGATGTAGGCTTCTATCTCACAAGCTTGGAGTAGGTGATGAGCTCTCCATTAAAGCTTGGGAGGAGATAGAGTATTCTTCCTTTACACATGGTCAAGTGTGAGTGTGTGTGTCAATGCCCAGCAAAAATCAGCCCCCTCTCTCTCTTGGGCGAGCCCTAGCTGCTAATTTGGTCTGGCTTTTGCCTCATTGGACCTCCCCAGTCAAGCCAATAGGTATTAAGCAGCATAAGTGATACCCTTCTGACATGTGTCCCCCTTTCCCCTTTTGTGAGAGCTTTAGGTAATTAAATAATTAAACTAAACTCTCATTGGACCCCTTTGTCTCCTGGCCAATAGAAATCAGGCAAGCCATGGGGCTTCTGAATGCTCATTGGACCCTTTGGGAGACTGCCCAATAGTCTTCTAGGAGACTTAATTCTCATTGGTTTCTTTTATTAGATGTTTTTAAATTAATTAAACTACATTTACTCTAGCTTAATTCTCATTGGTCCATTTCAAGGGTCTTCCAATAGGAATTGGGCACACCTTGTGGGCATCTGGCCTAGGGAGCTGACATGTGTCCCTCATTCCCTTTGTGTAAAGGGAGCCTGTGTGTGTGTGTGGCTTTCTCTCTCATCCCCTACCTTTGGGGCTCGCCCCCTCCCATGTAGGGATGTGCAAAGACTTTTAGGGCACACACAAAGCATCCAATTTTCCCTAGGGTTAACCTTTGGACACAACCTTTGAATTTTGGAACCTTAGCATTTTGGAAGTCTTAATGGGCTGAACCTTAAGGTCTTTTTAGCCCATTGTTGCACATGGCTCTTTTGCAGATGGCCCCCCCTTTGGATCCCTATTTTCCCTCCTTTGGATCCCTACTGTGGCCGGTCTGCTGGCTTAACCAATATTCTAGCTTTTTCTCCCTTGGCACTTCCCCACATTAAATGATCAGTTTAATATGAGAAAATCATTTAGGAGAATTAGATATTGATTATTATGACATTACCTCTCTCTTGAAATCATAGTCGTCCTCGACTATGGTGTAGAGAAGATAAAGCATATTCATGAGTCCTTTTCTTAGCGGGTAGAGGATCCCTATGTTACCCTACGACATCATTCCATAATGGATGACTAGTCCATTTGGCGCTTGAGAGCCTGAGGCTGCCGCAAGCATGTCTGCACATTAGTCCTATCAGTCTTCCATAGTAGAGTGACAAGCTCTACTTGGTGTTTGGGAGACGTCGTCTCCGCAAACTTGATCTAAGCATGCATACTACTTCATTTTTGTGCACAAATAAAGAAAAAGAGAGTCTTATAAGACAAAAATTTTGTTCATTTTTAACATTTTGTACATTTGCTTACTCTTGGGAAGCATTGTAAGCATTGACAAGGTTTAGGTTATCCTTTAATTGTATGCCTTGCATCCATCTAGCATCTTCGAAAGGATAATTCTTAAACTTAATAAGATATCATCGGATAGTCTTACCGCCTCTTAATACCTTGTTTTCATGTCGGAGAATGGACTCGGGCTGCAGTACCTCCTCTTGGTCCTCGATCTCCGGTGGGTCTTCAATAGTTGGTTCTTGAGGTGGCTCTCCTTTGTAAGGCTTTAATAGGCTCACATGAAAAGCATTGTGTATGAGCCAATGATTGGGCAACTTAAGTTGATAGGCCATCTCATTGATTGGCCTAAGAATCTGGAAGGGACCATAGTACCTTTTTGCTAGTTTAGCATAGTACTTTTGGTGGCCTGTAGGATTCTTGCCCGTCGTATGCCTTAATCAAGCCTTGGGAAACTTTAACAAGACCCAATCGTTTTCTTTAAAGGCTTGGGCTCTTCTGTGCTTGTCAGCAGCAGCCTTTTGCCTTTGCTGTGAGATAGAGATAGAATCCTTAATCTTTTGGAAAGATTCTTGTAGGTCTCGGCTATACTCATCTGCAGCGAAGATCTTCCCATGTACCTTAAGTAGCAAGGGACTTTTTGATCTTCCCTCAATTACCTCGAAAGGTGCTTTTCCTGTGGAAGTATGTACAGTGTTATTGTAAGCATACTCTACTAAGGGTAAGTACTTCTCCCATTGGGATCTTTGATCTACTTCCGTTACATAGGCTTTTAGTAGATCGAGAATGGTTAGGTTAGCTATTTCACTTTGGCCATCAGTTTGTGGATGATAGGCCGAAGAGAAGTTTAGCTGTGTTCCTAAATTCTCAAAGAGACCCTTCCAAAATTACTGGTCATTCTAGGATCTCTATCCGACACTATGGACATTGGCAAGCCATGGTACTTGAAAATTTGTGAAATGAAGAGGGTTTCCATTTGATGGGCTTTGATAGTCTTTTTGACAGGTATAAAATGAGCTTGTTTACTGAACCTGTCTACTATCGTCCATATCCCCGTATTCCCATGGATAGAGTTAGGCAATCCAAAGATAAAATCCATGGATATGCTCTCCCAAGGTGAATTAGGGATTGGCAAGGGTTGAAGCAATCCGGTTGCTTCCCTCTATCAAATTTTTTCTTTTGACATACCACACATTTGGAAACATACTCTTGTATGTTCACTTTCATGGTAGGCCAATAGAAATATGTTTCAATTCCCTTTAAGGTAGATTGAATCCCTCTATGCCCCGCATATGGGGGAGCATGAGATTCATACATTACTTTCTCACATAGTGAGTTAGTAACGCATAGTCTATTGCCATAGAGAAGATAACCATCTTGTAAAGTAAATGGTTCTTCTTTCTTCCCTAATGCAAGGGTTGAAATCACATCTCTAAAATCGGAATCAATAGCATACTCATCTATCATTGAAGATAGATCATTGTGAGTTGCTATGGAAACCGCATTCACTCTCGGTCGTCTTGAGAGTGCATCGGCTACTTGATTATGCATGCCAGCAATGTGAGCAATATGAAAATGAAATTGCGAAAGGAAATTTGCCCACCTCATTTGTTTGTCGGAGAGCTTGGTCTGCGTCATGAAGTACTTAAGACTTTGGTGATCCGTTCGCAGAATGAAAGGAGTCCCCAATAAATAGTGCTTCCATGAGTCTAAGGCATGTAGAACTGCAAGGAGTTCTTTTTCATATATGCCTAGAGCTTGCTCAACAGGGTCGAGCCTTTGACTCTCATAGCCTATGGCGTGCCCTTCTTGGAGCAAAACAGCCCCAAGGCAATCACCACAAGCATCACATTGGACCTCAAATGGTTTTGAGAGATCCGGTAGTGTAAGCACAGGTTGAGAGATAAGCTTTTCTTTAAGCTTTTCGAAAGCATTGTTCTCCTTAGCAGACCATGTATACCTAACACTTTTCTTTGTTAGGTCATGTAATGGTCCTGCAATTTGTGAGAACTTTTCTATGAAGCGTCTATAGTATGCACACATACCTATAAAGCTTCTTAGTTCATGAAGATTCCTTGGTTTAGGACATCCTTTTATTACCTCTAACTTGGATGGATCCATTTGGATGCCATCTTGAGAGATAATGTGACCTAAATACTGAATCTCTTGCAAGAAAAATTCACTTTTCTTTCGATTAACATAAAGTTTATTCTCTCTTAAAACTTGAAATATTACCTGGAGGTGTTGCTTGTGTTCCTCCAATGAATTAGAGTAGATGATAATATCATCAAAGAACACTCCAGTGAAAGTTCGATGAGGCCTGAACAGCTTCTCCATCAAGCGGTTGAATGTGGCTGGTGCATTGGTCAAGCCAAAAGGCATGACAATGTATTCGTAAAGACCAAATGTAGTACGAAATGCGGTCTTTACAATGTCTTGATCAACTATCCTTATTTGATGATAGCCACTTTTTAGGTCAATCCTACTGAAGTAGGTCGATCCTTGTAGCTTATCAAATAGGTCTTCTACCCGTGGAACGGGAAACCTATTCTTGATAGTGATCCTATTTAGTGCTCTATAGTCGACACACATACGATATGTGCCGTCTTTCTTTTGCACTAATAGCACAGGTGAGCAAAATGGAGATGAGCTAGGCCTAACCATGCCCTTCTCAACTAACTCATGCACTTGCCGCATAATCTCCTCTTGTTGAGCTTGAGAAACTCTATAAGGAGGTTTGTTAGGCGGTGAACTTCCTGGAAGAAGTTCAATTGCATGGTCATCATTACCTCGTTTAGGAGGTAGCTCACAAGGGATGTCGTCAATAAAAACATCTTGAAACCCCTTGAGAAAATTGGATAACTCTAATTCCTTTTGGTTGCTTTTATTTTCTTTTGCTAAAGCATTAGGTTCATTTTGAGAATCTTTAACAAAAATCATGTACACGGAAATAGAGCTCTTTATTGACTTGTTGAAAGCTGGTGTATGTACAATGGGGATGGTGTTACCCATCTCCTTAGCATCTATATACATGTCTTTTTCCTTGAACTTAAAGGAGATTCTCCTTTCTGGAAATTTAACATCGGCAGCCAGGCGGTCAAACCATGGTGCCCCTAGGATTACATCCTCATGCTTGAGAGGAGAGATAAAGAAGTCCTCTTTTTCCACATAGCCTTGGACATGAAGCCTCAATTTCCCGATTAAGGGAGTGACTGAAGCTTCTTGCCCCTTGAAGGCACTGTCTGCGGGTAGGATATCTCCCATCTCGTAGGATTGTATGCCTAGCTTGGTGGGTAACTCCATAGATATGAAATTGTGAGTAGAACCAGGGTCAAAGAGAATAAAAGCATCATATTCTCTTACCTTTCCCCAAGCATGGCATAGAGGAGATCCTTTGTGGTGAGTTTGGTGAATCTCCTCCTCTTGGATTTCAACCAAAGAAGCTCTAGGAGGATCTTGGCGGTTGTTCTTTTGGGGACAAGCGCGGTACGCATGCCCTTGTTCGCCGCACTTGAAACATCGGTTATCCTTGCGATAACGCTCAAGCTCTTCAGGAGAGAGTTTATTCTTTCCTTTGTAAACTCCCTTCTCTTTAGCTTTGTTGGAATTGCCCTTAGGAGACTTTTGGACATTGTCCTTCCCCTTAGGCTCATTGGAACCCTTGTTTTCCGGGGGCTTATTATTTCTTTTACCCCCCGTTTGGAAATTGATTCGAGAGGCCACCATAGTATGGTGTATTACCGCCGATATGGTACGTGGCCTTTGGGAGTTGACATACTCCGCCATTTCTTCGGTTAAGCCCGCACAAAATTGTTGCTTTTGCTCTCCAAAATCCAACTTTTTGAAGACAGTGGCTTTGAGTTGTAGGTCCCAAAACTTGTCTACATATTTGTGGATGGATTCATTGGGAGAGAGCTTTAAGCTTCGCCATTCGGTGAGTACTTTGTCTTTGGCATCGGTGGCCAAAAACTGCTTCATAATGGAAGCTCTTAAAGCCTTCCATGTTCGTGGAGCTTCACCGTTGGCTCGTAGGCTAGACCACCATTGTCTGGCGGACTTTTGAAAGTGCATAGCTACATGGCGTAGCTTAGAGGACTCCGTGAAGCCCTCATCTCCAAACGCCACATCGAATTGCTGGATAAAGGCCAAGACTTTGTCCGTAGCACCGAAGGTGCCATCATAGGTAAGGAAAGAGATGCTCTTCCCTCCCTCTTTGAATTTCTTCAGCTTGGACGACCTCTTCCATGCGGCATAGGATTTCCTATGGCCTCTTCTTTTTGATGGTTCAAAAGTTGCACCATCACTTTCTTCAGAAGGTGAAGAATTTGAAGAAGGTGGAGAAGAGGGTGACCTCTTTCTCGCCTTTTTCTTGTCTTGATCTTTGTCGTCTTCACCATAGCTTTCATAAGAGGAAGAGGATGAAGAAGATGGAGAAGAGGGTGCCCTCTTTCTCGCCTTTTTCTTCTCTTGCTTTTTATCATCCCTCTTTGAATTGTGGTGAGGAGAAGAATACGATGGTCTTCTCCGCTTTGGTGGTGATGGAGAGCGTTTAGCCCGCCGTCTTCATGGAGCCATCTCCGCCGAGGTGGCGGGAGACTCGCTTCTTTCTCGTTTCTTCGGTGGAGGCTCTTGAGTTCTCCTTTGGGAAGGAGATGCATCATCAAGAAGTAAATTCTTAAGCCCTTCATATGGATTCTCTTCTTCTTCCCGAATCGGAGAGAGACCTCTTTTGGTAGTCTCACAAGGAGGCTTCCTAGGTGTTCTCTCGTCATGGTGATGAGCTTGGAGAATCCCGTGAGCATGGAGCTGCCGTTGCACTTCACTTTGGAGAGATGGATTGCCCATGGCTTGTTGAAGCCTAGAAACAAGATAGTTAACAAGCATTGAAGCATCATTAGTAGCTTGCTCATGAGCAAAATCAAAGTTATCAACATTAATTTCACTCTCTTTACTATTTTCAGCCATTCTAACAACTTTTAGGTGTAAACTTTTTAGGTATACTTTGGCACTTCAAGCCCTAGTTGCTACTCCTCTTTACCCCTTTAGAAAAATCACTCAAGCTACTGTACCTGCGGCTCGAATACCATTAATTGCAAGGAATAGAAGAGAGGGTCTTTCGACACCAAGACAGCACTGGCTCCTGTCAAGCTTCTAATAGCTCAATAGTGGTTAAGCCGTAGGCAAGCCCCGTAGGACTCCACTATTAAGACCATAGCTCTCGACGGTGATGCCCCGTTAACTGCACAAAGGCAGGCGCACTGCAAGGCTGAAAAATCCCTATTCTACTTACTCACGGGCAATTAATAATACCAACCATTTGTAGCTAGCTTGAGGACCTCCCTTCTTGAGCAAGAAAAGAGAAACCTTGGGCTCTGATACCAATGTAACATTTAATGGCCTAATAACTTATGTGTAGCGGAAATTAGCATGAACATAGTGGGCATTTCATTAGAATAGATTCCTAATGAGAATTACAAGAGTGCTTGGGTGGAGAGAGCAACAAAAAAACATAACACCTAGTTAGATAGCATCGACAATACTTTCAAAAGAGAGAGAAATTAAGCTATTGACAACAGTTGAGGACCGGATTTGCATGGAGCCGGTCCCCCCTCCAAAAGGCTTTGTATTATGGTTTCTCCCATCAAGAGAGACATTGTACAATACAATTCTTTGTGTTCCTTCAAGACTAGCTAGTGCAATGAAGATGGAAGCTTCATACACCAAGCAAAACTCTTAATCAAACACAACTTGAATTATCCCCGTTCTCAGACCCAAGACCTCACACACCTTCGAAGATGGTGAGAGCTAGCAGGGTATGAGAGTAGATTGAGAGGAAGAAGGAGTATCTTACGAGAAAGATGTACATCTCCTCACATAATCACTCATATTAGCATAGCTTAGCTTAGTAATTAGCTTGGTAGAGGAGATGAGCATGCATTGAAGCTTGGCTCTTGGTTGGATTTGCATCCACATGCCAAGAGAGTGTTGATGTAGGCTTCTATCTCACAAGCTTGGAGTAGGTGATGAGCTCTCCATTAAAGCTTGGGAGGAGATAGAGTATTCTTCCTTTACACATGGTCAAGTGTGAGTGTGTGTGTCAATGCCCAGCAAAAATCAGCCCCCTCTCTCTCTTGGGCGAGCCCTAGCTGCTAATTTGGTCTGGCTTTTGCCTCATTGGACCTCCCCCAGTCAAGCCAATAGGTATTAAGCAGCATAAGTGATAGCCTTCTGACATGTGTCCCCCTTTCCCCTTTTGTGAGAGCTTTAGGTAATTAAATAATTAAACTAAACTCTCATTGGACCCCTTTGTCTCCTGGCCAATAGAAATCAGGCAAGCCATGGGGCTTCTGAATGCTCATTGGACCCTTTGGGAGACTGCCCAATAGTCTTCTAGGAGACTTAATTCTCATTGGTTTCTTTTATTAGATGTTTTTAAATTAATTAAACTACATTTACTCTAGCTTAATTCTCATTGGTCCATTTCAAGGGTCTTCCAATAGGAATTGGGCACACCTTGTGGGCATCTGGCCTAGGGAGCTGACATGTGTCCCTCATTCCCTTTGTGTAAAGGGAGCCTGTGTGTGTGTGTGGCTTTCTCTCTCATCCCCTACCTTTGGGGCTCGCCCCCTCCCATGTAGGGATGTGCAAAGACTTTTAGGGCACACACAAAGCATCCAATTTTCCCTAGGGTTAACCTTTGGACACAACCTTTGAATTTTGGAACCTTAGCATTTTGGAAGTCTTAATGGGCTGAACCTTAAGGTCTTTTTAGCCCATTGTTGCACATGGCTCTTTTGCAGATGGCCCCCCCTTTGGATCCCTATTTTCCCTCCTTTGGATCCCTACTGTGGCCGGTCTGCTGGCTTAACCAATATTCTAGCTTTTTCTCCCTTGGCACTTCCCCACATTAAATGATCAGTTTAATATGAGAAAATCATTTAGGAGAATTAGATATTGATTATTATGACAAAGGTTGTGTTTCTATATGACATAAGTGCACTTATTCCAATCACTACTCTTAAAAAATTTATATTAAGGAGAGATCGACAAATGTCACAGAGAGAGAGAGAGAGAGAGAGAGAGAGAGAGAGAGAGAGAGAGAGAGAGAGAGAGAGAGAGAGCGCATAAGTGTTGAGTGTTGGAATGGCCTATCCCCCCATATGGGCTTTGTTAAATTCCATCTTGATGAAACTTAGAGTCTTTGACAACATCATAGTGATTACTTGATCCCATGAAATTTTATTGCGTTTTGAACTAAATCAATAAGTTTCTTAAGAAAAAGGGTTCTTTTATTACCTTAGAGAATATAAGTATAGGGATTTTTTTAATACCCTTTGAACGCACATGATATGAGTGATTTCTTGTAAGTGACCCCCTTGAGGCTTGCTAGTGGATTCAAAACGTATTGGAGTGAGCATTGGGCACCAAAGGGCTCTATAAGAGTAGTTTGGGAAGATTATGGCAAGAATTAGGTTAATTTTGCTATGAAACCAAAGTTTGTGCAAACACTTATTATCATGATGAGAAGCCTCCTATATAAGGAGTCCACAATGAGAAAAACAGTGGAGAAAGTAGGCAATATAGGAAAATAGACATGATTGTGTTAATGGTATTCATGGCTACAAATCATGGGTGCATTACACCAAGTTAGAATGTATGTAGGATATAATATACATATGTTGAAAATTCCTAAGAGAAGACAGTAGAAGGAGGTTCTTTATGAGATGTCTTTGAAATATATTGCATATATTTCGTTGGCAGCTAGAATGCTTCATGAGGAAGGCATATGTTTTAGAATCTAGAATAGTTGCTAACTAAGGTTGTGTTTCTATATGACATAAGTGCACTTATTCCAATCACTACTCTTAAAAAATTTATATTAAGGAGAGATCGACAAATGTCCCAACAATGTGTGTGTGTGTGTGTGTGTGTGTGTGTGTGTGTGAGAGAGAGAGAGAGAGAGAGAGAGAGAGAGAGAGAGAGCATAAGTGTTGAGTGTTGGAATGGCCTATCCCCCCATATGGGCTTTAGAAATAGAATCAATAAATCTTTTCAATAGGATCCAAACAAAGATATTGAGGCAAGAGCACTCTAACATAATCATGTGGAGCTGTGTGAAGAAATCAATAAAGCATCATTTTAAGGAAGCAAATTATGGCTAATCCATTGTTGTAGAATTTGGATCTATATGAAGAACTGGTAACTCACCATTGGGATGAGGTGTGTGAAAGCCTACATGATGGAGAAGAATGTGCTCTATCTATAGTATGTTAGGTTAAGTTAATGGACACAAGCTCCATTCATAATGTAAGTGAACACCAAAACTTCTCAAATATATCAAAAGAGAGCACAATCAAGCCCATTGTATGTATGCAGGGGGGCTTAAGCACCTTGGAGTACATCATGGATATCAATAAAGAACCTTACATCATTGCTTACATAGGTAAAATCTAATTCGGAAAGTGGGAGATGGGTATGGATGCACCTAACATGGTGGTAATCCATGACACAGGCTACGGGCATGCAAGGACATATTGGGAGCACTATTGGGAGCAAAGCCTTGCCATTACACACTCACAGAAATTGTTTGCAAACACTTGCTTAGCTTCTCTCTTCTTCTTTCAAGTCATCCTAGACCTCCTAATATGCCATTAACTAGGTTTGGTTTGATTGCTATCACTAAGCTCTCATTCTCTTCTTGCTTTTTTTTTTTTGCTTGAGCTCTAGTGACCACATGTACAAATATCCTAGGCTCATTTTCTATTGTGGATGTTTTGTATTAGAAACCATGGTCTTGAGTACTTCATCCTCTCGCCCGGGCTTTCCCCGGACACTTCTGTACCCGCCGCAATTCATGACTAGCCTGCAACTTGCAATGCTCTTTTATTGAAAAAAACAAAGAAGCTAATCATTTGGCACTCACAATTCAAGCCTCTCTTTGCTACTAATAGCCTTAATCCCTTGGTGACCTTCCTAGCTACTTTTAATTAAAGATTCTGCTGTAGTAAAATGATAAGTAACATCACTCACACCAATCATCACTCTCCTTTATCAAGACCACTCATAGGGGTATCACCGATAGGAAAAAAATTGTCGAATGAAAAAATTAATCCATAATTTGGACGAAGCCAAAAGGTAAGATGATGCTAAGGCCTTGATTTTGATAGGCCACAAATTGTGTACCTTGCTTTGTATACATCTAGAAGTAAGACTAGGTAACTAAAATCTAGCTGCAAAATTCTTGACAGTTCTACCACATTCTCAATCCATGCTATATGGCGGGCTGTCCACCTCTTCCCCATCATCTTCAAACCCAGCATAGGCATACACATTTGACAATACAACATAAGCAGCAGCATGCTTGGGCTGAATCTTCGATGCAAACTCAAATGCCAATTTAGCCAGATCCACATTGCAATGTGTCTGACAAGCACCAAGCAAGGATAGCCAGGCTGTCTCATCAGCCTCCACTGGCATCACTGCTAACATGGACTTTACTCTATTGAAATCCCCTGCCCTTGCCAGAAGATCTAGCATGCTACCATAATGCTTCCCCTCTGGTATTAACTCGTACTCGCGACTCATTGACACAAGGTACTCTACTCCTTCAGTGACAAGGCCGGTGTGGCTGCAGGCTGAAATGATCGATGTTGACGTAACCCTATCTGGCTTCAGGCCCATTAGTTTCACATTCTCTAACAAGCGCAGGACTGCTGTGCAACTCCCTTCTCCTGCATAGCAATTGATGCACGCATTCCAAGATCCAAGATGACACCCTGACATCTCATCATGGCACACATTTGAATCTCTCAAACTAGCACAGCTCCCATAAGCATGTATCAAAGATGTCGCGAGGGATGGCATTGCTTCTAAGCCAGCACAAACAACATCGAAATGAAGCAAGTTGCATAATTCCAGAAAGCCCATTGTGCAGCATGCTTTTAAAGTAAACATTAGTGTAACATCAGTAGTTACACAATGGTTTTGCATCTCCCTGTACAGCATCAATGCCTTTTCGTCTTGACCTTGTTCAACATAAACCGAAATCATGGCATTCCACGTCACAACATTGCGGGGCTGGATGGCCTCAAACAGATGCTCAGCATCCAAGAGAGCACCACACTTACCATACATGTATATTATCGTAGTGCCAACGGCCAGATCATGTGCATAACCTTTCTTGTGTGCAGCTGCATGAACTGCACGCCCAATTTCTAGAGCTGCAACTTTTGTTGAATTCCTTGCAACAAAAAGCGTTTTTTCCGTCTCTGCAAGGATGGAGCAGGCTCGGAGAGCAACTACACATGTCACCGGGTCTGACTGGATTCCCTCTTGATGCATCTGTCTGTATAACAATAGAGCCTTTTCACCCTGGCTCTCGTCAACATACACCGAGAGCATTGCACTCCATGAAACTACATCAGGGTCCTCCATAGCCATGAAAACATTCTCTGCTTCCACAATAGCCCCACATTTCCCATACAAGTTCAACAGTGCTGTACTAACAAAACTGTCGAACTCTAACTTCAACATTCTCACATCATTGTGCAATGCCTGTCCAACCTCCATTGCCATGTTCTTGTTTCCTTTCCCGGCCGCAGCAACAATTTCTTCCTTCTCTGACAAGATGCCACATGCTTGAAGAACAATAACAAGAGCTAAATGGTCTGGAACTATGTGTTCTCGCAGCATTTGCACATACAGCTGCAAGACTTTCACCACTTGGCCTTGCTCCAAATAAGCCGAAAGCATCGCTGTCCATGACACAACATTGTGATGCAGCATAGCAAGAAACACATTCTCTGCCTCTGTAATTGCTCCACATTTTCCGTACATACTCACAAGCGTATTGCCAACAAAAATATCCGATAAAACTCCTCTCCTGCGGGCATCAGAGTGTAATCCATATCCAATCCCAAGCAGCATCACCTTTTCTGACTGTTCTTCAGCATCAAAAACTTCTTCACAATCAGCAAGGGAGCAAACTGCCTGAATTGCAGGCACGATAGCATATTTGTCAGGCTTTATACATTCCATTTGCCTTTGCCGGTACAGCTGCAAGGCTTTTTCCATGTGGCCCTGGTCAACAAACACTGCAAGCAATGCACTCCATGACACAATACTTCGCTCCGACATTGCGCCAAATGTATTCTCAGCTTCCGAAATTGCTCCACATTTACCATACATAGTCAAAAGGGCGGTCTCAAATATCAAATCTGTTGTAGCTTCTTTGGTACAAGTATCAGCCCCCACTGCCTGTCCTATCTCCAACGCTATCACCTTGTTGGGTCTCCCTTTCAAAACACGCTCTTTACTTTCTGCAATCGAGCAGCAGGCCTGAAGAGCACTCACAGCTGCAATACTATCAGGTTTAAAACCTTCAACATGCATTTGCCGATAAAGCTGTAAGGCCTTCACTCCTACATCATGCTTAACATAACCGGCAAGCATTGCAGTCCATGATACGACATTGCGCTGTGCTAGTGAGCTGAATGCATGCTCTGCTTCTGCTATCGCCCCACACTTCCCAAAGAGGCGGACAAATGTGCTGCCAACAAAAACATCAGATGTGAAACCTTCCCTTTGAGTGTCAGCATATAGAGCCTTAACAATCTGCAAAGACATTCGTGTGGTTGGCCATCTGTCAGGAGCTAAGGATTTCTCCTGCTCTATAAGAAAGTCACATGCCTGAATAGCAAACAAAAAGGTTTGCTTGTCTGAGCCCGCACCTTCCTCTTGCATTTGTCTATAGCATTCTAAACCTTTTCTGCCCTGGTCCTGCTCAACATAAGCTGAAAGCATAGCATTCCATGTCACGACATTGCGCTCGCTTAATGCAATGAACACAATCTCTGCTTCTGCAATTTCCCCACACTTACCATACATACTTATGAGTGTGCTGCCTACAAACACGTCAGATGTGAAGCCTTTGATCGAAGCCTCAGCATGCAATTCCCTGCCCTTTTGAAGATTTTGTAAGATTCCACACGCCTTCAGCAAGCTGATATATGTATACCTGCTCGGCTCCACCCCATCATCTAGCATTAACGTGTGCATTTCAATGGCTTCTTCAGCATGCCCACACGATACATGAGCTGAGATCATCGCAGTCCAAGAATAGACTGTGCGGTCAGGTAATGCCTTAAAAATTGAATGAGCATCTTCAACGGCAGCACACTTTGCAAGAGTGACCACCAGGAAATTACCAAGAAACCCAGAAACTTGTATGTTATGATGGCTAAGGTGCTTGCATACTTGCCTTGGAACATTAGCAACCGTACTTTTGTTGCAAGCCCTGAGAAGGCACAAGTATGTGCCAATAGCCAGGCCTCTATCAATGCGAGAGAGGACATCAACAGCATGTTCCAGCTTCCCTTGCTGGCAAAGACTCTCAATAAGGGGTTCATTGTCAAATTTATCCTTCGAAGTAATACACTGCCAAGTAAGAGCAGAGTTCTCCATAGCTTGTGAATCATGATCATGACCAACCCCGGAGAATGGTAAGATATTTGATGCCCCTGCATTTTGAAGTTTACAAGGTTTGAAGCGATCAATGCAACCATCATTCAAATCACATGCCTTGACATGAATGCAAGCATGCCGTTTTCGCTCTGATAAGGCAAATGAGCACTGCCAAAGTGTGTATCGACAAACACGAATTGGGGTATAAAGCATAATACACACACAAGGGCATTTCTGCAAAGAAAACTACCAGAAAGATGCATGGTTGCCGGACTGAGTTCCTTCTTTTGCTTCTGCTTCACATGCACTAAGCCATGCTTTACTGGCCACGCATGTAGCTTGCTTCTTCCAGGATACAAGCAGACTCATCCCATCCGCACAGGCAGGAGATGGGAGCAGCTCACACCAGCACGTGATGCTAAGGGGAGGACCGCGCATAATCACAGGAGAACCCTCAGAATCCTCAGGATGGTTTTTCCTCCTTTCGTCGCCATGGTTGCTGAACATTGCTAGCTTTGCAAAAGCCACGATTAATAAGACCTTAGGCAGTTGGAAGATATCAGAAAGGTAAGGCTTCTCTCCACTGAGAATTCCCTTCAACCTGAAGCCTCTAATCAAGCTCATTTTTTTAAGGTTAGCCACGTCACCTCGCTCGATGATGAGAAAGGGATAGCAGTTCATAACCAGGATGAAATGGCTAGTCTGATGCTGAGCTATCTTAGTCAAATCATTGGACGATTAGAGATCCAGTCCCAAGAAGTGGAAGAAGTCAAAGGGTCCTTACTTCAGAGTGTCAAGAAGAAGATTCCCCACTCATAAGCTAATTTCTTGGAAAGGATATTTTTCGAAGACGAACGTTCTCTAGCATTGCAAGCCCTTGGCAAGGAAAAGTCCCCTAGTTGGGATGGGATGACGGTGGAATTCTATAGAGAATTCTAGAGACAAGTGTAAAGAGAGGGCTTATTAAACCCATCCCCAAACAGAGCTTTTGTTCTCAACTGAAACACTGGCGGCCTATAACGATGATGTCGGTGGCCTATAAAATTATTGCTAAGGCTGTAGCCCTCAGACTAGCCCCCTTACTAACCAAGATCATCTCTTCCCATCAACATGGGTTCATCAAAGGAAGGTCCATTTACGATAACATCTTGGCAGCAATGGTGGGCATCGAGTATGTAATTGTCACAAAGCAAGAGTGTGTAGTGCTACAGTTGGACCTGGATAAGGCTTATGACAGAATAACATGGACATATATAGAAGCCGTCATGGAAGCTCTGGGCTTTGGGCCGTGCCTATGTCGTCTGGTAAGGGTACTGGGAGCTGGAGACAGTCAGAGCTACTATTCAACGATAGAATTGTGGGCTCGTTTGAGGTCAAAAGGTCTATTAAGCAGGGATGCCCTTTGGCCCCCCTGCTTTTCGCCATAGGATCACATCCTTTAATCACGACGCTCGAAGCTAGTGCGGAACGAGGGGAGTTGCAAGGCTTGGCTTTGCCAGGAAATAGCCAACTCCTAGTAGAACTTTTTGCAAACGATTCTCTCCTCTTCTTGAAGGCGTGCCCCCAGGTCATCAGGAAAGCTTTGGAGATTGTACAAATATTCTCAGTAGCTTCGGGGTCCCAGTATAATGTAGAGAAGTCAAGGCTGATCTCCCTATCGGAAAATGACTCATTTGACCCTTCTAAATGGGTGGGGGAGATTGTCACAAAAGGGAATATCTTCAGACATCTGGGAGCCCCGTTGGGGGTGGACGTAACTCACAAGCAAAGATTTGAGTGGGTGCTTGAAAAAATCAAAACAAAACATTAGGAGAAATATGAACCTTGCATGGGCCTTGTAAGGAATCCTAATTTTTAGGGATTAAGGCTAATGTTGTGTGGGGTTTAGGGGGCAAGGGCATTGAAGAAGGTAGTTTTGAGTAGGCTTTTCTAGCCTTTTTTTTAGACAAATGTAGGATGTGGACCTAAAGGGTTACTTTCTCTCTCTAGATTTTTTTAAAGTGAAGGAAGCATAGGGGTGTGTCCACATCAGCAAAAACGTGGGTCACAAAGAGACAAAATTTGACTTTTTTTAAAAAAATTCATTTTTACTTGTTTCTAACTTAAAAATCCCTCCCAACATACATACATATCCAAAAATCATTTTTTGACCCATTTTTTAACCCACAAGCTTAGAAAGTCCATTTTTTCATTGCTCTTTTCCCCCAAAAAGTAACAAACATTTTGTTCTCTCCTCCTCGTCTCTCCTCCCTCCTCCCTCCTCTCTCTCTCTCCCTCTCCTCTCCCTCCTTGCCCCTACCTTCCTCCTCCTCCCCAATCTCTCCCTCCCCCCCCTCCCTCCTTCTTTCCTCCCATCTTCCTCAACCTCTCTACCCTTCCCCCTCTATCTTTTCATCATTTGCTTCCTCACGCAACAGCTTCCATGGTGCTCACGAACATCACAAATGGTTTGCTTCCACCACCACGTACTCCGCACACCAAAAGCATACATATTCGCTTACCCACGGCATTTGCACCGAAGACCACTAGTGAAGGTGATCAAAAGTCATCACAGGAACGTCGCACCGTTTGTGAGACCAATGTTGACATTTGGGTGGATGGCCATTTGTATCCTTACGATCCTATAAGCCGCTTCCATCCACCATTTAATAGCCTTTCCACATTTCTTCAATTTCTTGGGAGGGGAGAAGCAGGTTTGTTAGGCTATTGCAAGCGGTTGTGTATGGGTGCAGGTGCTTCTTTGCATATGTGGATGCACAAATGTCAAGCTCTTCACCTCAAGACAACGGCATTACAAGAGTGTGTTGCCTCTTCGGAGAGGGTAGTTAAAACTCTTGAACAACAAATGCAAGAAAAGGAGTCCCACATCCAGAAGCTTACCAACAGCATCACATACTTGAAAGAAACACCCCTTGGTGCAAGGGAACGCAAACGCACGTATTCATCCATTGAAACTCTTGCACATTTGGGAGGAGCACGCAAACGACGAGTTACAGCCACAAGGTGATTTTGTCTTTACTTGCATGATGCATTCTTACTTCACACTATTTTCTAACATTTATGTTTATTTGTTGCTAGAAACTTCATCTATGAGGCATGCGGTGGAACAAGCCAAGATGATCGAGTCAACCTTCTCACTAGTTGTCTCAATACCCAAGACGTGATTTCTATCTTACAATCACCTGGAGGTAAGCACATTAAGGATGCAGTCACCAAGGACCTTATGCGTAAATTAAGAAATGTGGTTAGTGATGATGACGTTCAACAAGCTTGTGATGAGGCTGGAATCAGCACCAAAGACTATCAGGCTATTTCCCAACTCCTAAAGGATGCCCTCAAAGAACATGGCATTGTGGAAAACCTATTTCCCGTTCCTCACAAGGTCAAGCTCGCAAAGAAGGCCACAAACGAAGATGTGTTCTCCCACATTGGGACATACATACACATTGAGGACACAATGCCAACTTCCCTTTATGCTTCGTGCGCAACAAAGACAAGGGAAAAAGGTAAGAAACAATCCATAAGACCTTCAGAGAAGGGCTTTCCTTACACAATGTGGAACAATATTTTCATGGATCTTAGAAGGCTTCAAGAAGCCATGCTTAGATTTTACGAGTTACCTGAAGAAGGAGACACACTTTACTTTTTTCTTTGGTATTATTCTTATTATAACTCTGAAGTTTAAGGTCTTAGCACTATTTATTTTGTAGTGCTTGGCACAAAAGTCGCTTTTGTGCTGAAACTCGATGAGTGTCAAATAGTGAAAGGCCGAAGGTTAGAGAGGCTAAGTGTCACTCTAATGAACGAGGCCCTTCTGCAAACCAAGCGAAGGGATTCAATCGAGCCATCTCTCACCCCATCTTTTAGCGTGCAATCAAAGAAAGACATTTGGTGGTTGGGTGCTATTGAGGTGCCCAAAGAGACCAATGGAGTACTTTCATGGATTTTTGAGAGAACTCCATGGATCACAGAAGTAATACACTCCCAAATTGCAAGTCAAAAGTTGGAGATTGAGGGTTTTGGTAGTTATGATGTGGAGTGGCACTTAGGTGGAGATTTGAAGACCATAAAGTGTTTGCTTGGCTGCAAACAAGGGGCTTCTTCTCTCATGCCTTGTCCATTTTGCACTCGAGGGTACAAACCTAATGGAAACAAATCACATAAGAGCACTGCAAAGGTCAGTTCCATGCTTCCATGGCAAGGGCATGGAGAACAAGGGTTAGATTGTCGTGATGTCGGAGATGAAGGTAGAGAATGGGAAGCGTCTATTTTGAGATGTCCCATGCTCAATGCCCCAGACCGTGATCAAAAGGACCACGCTTGGAATCCAATCTTTCGATTTTCTCTATCGAATGTACATTTTTGTACATTACACGCATTCATGCGCATTTTTGATAGGCTATTGAAGCTCCACATTGACTATGCTTTCACAATGAAATTGTTGGAAAAGTCCCAAGAAGCAATCGAAAGAGTGGAGGTACTCTTGAATGCCATTGGCTGTCGCGGTAGAAATGTGTCTATCGTTGCTGCAAAAAACACAGGGGAGGCCCATGAAATTGCTCAACAAGTGTCAATGAGTGGACAAAAAGCTAGACACTTTTTGAAGAAAGTTTCCCAAGGAAAACCAAGTCGATATGATGCTCAAAACAGCTCCAACCAGCAGGCAGGTAACCTTTGGGAGCTTTGGAAGGAGTTATGCAAAGCTACTACCAACAATGATTCAACTGGCGAGCTTGTAAACAAGTGCAAGCAAGTTTGGGCACATTTTGATAAAATGGCCAAGCTTATGGGCCTTAACAGCACAACAGAAGAACAACGCCAATCATTTCAAGAAGCCTTGGCGGATTTTACCAAGGTCTTCACCCTTTCTTGGGGTAAAAATAACATCACACATTACATGGTAAGTCATTTTACATGGTGTATTCATTACAAGGGATTGTTTTTATTTAATAATGTGGATCGTTTACTCATGTGAACAGCATATCTTGTTTGTGCATGGTACATTTTTTATGCACAAGTATGGATCGCTTGAAATTTTTAGCACTCAAGGCATGGAGAAGTCCCATTATCGAGCAAGGGGAGTGTACTTCAAAAATACATGACATGGTGGTGGAATGGTGCAATCCAATTATTTGGAGGAGAAGTTCAATTGGTTTTTTCGCACAACATTTTCTTGTAAGCTCACAATGGAGCGTGCGCGACAATCCAAGATTGCTATTGAAGTGCAGAAATGGAGTCGTCAAGAGCATAGCAACAAGTGGCAAATGTCGCAAGGTCCCACCAAGCATGCTGCATGGCGGCGATGCAGAGTGCGACAAGGATCAAAGTGGATACTGCGCGAGTCACTAAACGTGAACGCAAGGTCCAACTCTTAGCGACATGTTTATTTTAAAAATAATACTTTTTAAAAAAAAATTAGTGTGAACAAGGCCCTTTTTAAATGGGCCCTTATAAATATTGCATGCTCTCATAAACCACTCATTTCTTAAGAACAGGTGAGCTCTTACCAACGAAATGGCGCGCACCAAACAAACCGCGAAAGAGCATCCACCTGCCAACAAAAATACCCTCTAAGGATGTGAGAAGCCGTCATGGCTTAAAGGCACAAGAAAACGGCCACGAACGCCTGGCCGTTCCAGGAACTCATCTGGTAGTGGGCATGGTGGTAGGGCACGAGAGTCATCGAGGACTGTTGAATCTCCACCTCCTCAAGATATAACACCTAGAAGGAGAATGAAGCAACATGCCCAATGCTGGAGAGAATAAGAGGGCCAGCAAACAACAGAGTCCGATAGGGAGCAGCCGTCGCGCCACCAATCACAAGCAGGACCATCCAGGACTCGGGTGGTCCATACAGACACTGAATCAGAGAGTGAGCCACCATGGCTGCGAGAAAAAATACCGCGCACACACCGGGTGGGTGTTGGGGGGAAGACATTGCCTGGAGGCCAGGGAGCTCTCCCCACACGACAAGACCGGCAGCCAAGGGAAGAGGAAGAATCAGAAGAGGCTGCAGAACCAGCCCCTAAGCATGTAAACAGGCGCAAGTCTAATTTTTTCAAGAAGCCTAAACACCGCCCGCCAGCAAATGTGCAAGTGCCCCCAAGACAACCGCAGCGGCGCCGAAAAATAGCAAGGGCATTTGCAGAAATCCGCCACTACCAGAAGATGACAGATCTTTTGATTCGACGCGCCCCCTTTGCTCGCACTGTGAAGGAGGTGCTTCAAAGCTATGGAAATCAGTATAGAATGCAAGCAATATATAGCGCTAGAGGCTATTCAAGAAGCTGCAGAGGCCCACATCATTTCGGTGTTGGAAGATACCAACCTATGCGCCATACATGCAAAGCGAGTGACAATACAGCCAAAAGATATGCAGCTTGCACGTCAATTGCGATGAGACTTCGAGCATTAGCTGAAGTTACCCCTCTTTTTGTATTGCACACCCTTATCTTTGTAATGATTTGACTTTCCAATGACAATATGATCAACAGTTGTGTCTACTGTGTTTATTATCTTTGTAATGAAATGACTTTGTAATTTCAAGTTCTGTATGTAATTGCAGTCAATTTCAGTAAATTTGTGCTTTTTAAGTACCCTTGAGGGTAGATAAACCTATAAGGGGCAAAAAAAAATCATGGCCACAAGGGCGCGCAAATGACCCATCCAAAACTGATGGATGGGCCATTTGCGCGCCCTTGTGTCCAGGCTTTTTTTTGCCCCTTGTAGACTTATCTACCCCCAAGGGTACTTAAAAAGCACAAATTTACTAAAACCTATTGGTTTTGCGTCATTATTTTACATGGATCCTTTTGGACACCCTTTTTTGGCCATTTCAAGCGTCTATGCAACATTAATTTGGATTTTTCAAATGTCCAATGTAATTGGACTTTTTGGTGCAGGGATGTACTAGGTAGAGCTAAAGTAGGTGATAGTGTGCTGGAAACTTCATTTCATAATTGATTTTACCTTTTCTAGTGTCCTTGAGTGTGAACATATGCTGGAATTACCATAAAAAGGGTGCATCTAAATGAATGATACAAAACCAATCCATTGCAATAAATTTGTGCTTTGTAGGTATCCTAGGGGGTAAATTAGCCTACTAGGGGCAAAAAAAAGCCTGGCCACAAGGGCGCGCAAATGGCCCATCCATCAGTTCCTGGTCACAAGGGCGCGCAAATGGCCCATCCAAAACTGATGGATGGGCCATTTGCGCGCCCTTGTGGCCAGGCTTTTTTTTGCCCCTTGTAGGCTTATCTACCCCCTAGGATACCTACAAAGCACAAATTTACTAAAACCTATTGGTTTTGCATCATTATTTTGCATGGATCCTTGTGGACACCCTTTTTTGGCCATTTCAAGCTTTGAATTCCCTATAGGATATAAAAATAAATAACATATTGTGAAACCAAGTGTCTATGCAATAGTAATTTGGATTTTTCAAATGTCCAATGTAATTGGACTTTTTGGTGCAGGGGTGTACTAGGTATAGCTGAAGCAGGTCATAGTGTGCTGGAAACTTCATCTCATAATTGATTTCACCTTTTCTAGTGTCCTTGAGTGTGAACATATGCTGGAATTTCCATAAAAAGGGTGCATCTAAATGAGTGATGCAAAACCAATCCATTGCAATCAATTTGTGCTTTGTAGGTATCCTAGGGGGTAGATTAGCCTAATAGGGGCAAAAAAAAAGCCTGGCCACAAGGGCGCGCAAATGGCCCATCCAAAACTGATGGATGGGCCATTTGCGCTCCCTTGTGGCCAAGCTTTTTTTTGCCCCTTATAGGCTTATCTACCCCCAAGGGTACTTAAAAAGCACAAATTTACTGAAATTGACTGCAATTACATACAGAACTTGAAATTACAAAGTCACCAATATAAAAAAAATTCATATCACCAATTGAAACAATTTTGAAGATTGACAAATCACATTCAAAAGAATTTGCAATATAGAGAGACAATTTCAAATATTTTTTATTCCTTCCAACACGGTGATTTTACATCATGTATCTGAGGAGTTTATAATTTTTTTGACCATTTCCTGGCGCCTATTTTGCGCGTAAGGCAACTCCCCAGTCAAGAGGGACTACGCTATGACCTTTGGGTCAATTGAGCCAATGGAAGCATGTATCCCTATCTGGGCAAGCACTTTACCACGAAAGCCAATGCCAAACGCTGTGCATACAAGGGATCTACGCACTAGGAACACTTGATGCGCAGTTTGAGCAATGGTGCTCAAACACAAAAACTTGCTCAAAGCTTTTAACGACCAAGTCATAAAATAGGCTTGGGGAGTAAATTCATTATGGATAATGGCCACATCGCCAGGGGGGAGTTGTCCTAGGTAATGCGCAAGGGAAGCTTGAGGTCCAAAGCCCGTCCGCTTGCCACCCGTCCTTGCAACAAAATCATCAACCTCCACAACAGCCTGTCATAAACCGATGAAGGTTGAGAAAAAAGACAATGAAGGATAAAATAGTAACATGAAAATTAGGATACAGTTTACCTCCTGCTCCTTGTCGTCCTCCTCCCTGTTGCCCTTTGCATCCAAGTCAATGCTCCCATGCACCACAGATACGAGCTTTGGATCATCAGATGGGAGGTTGCATAATGGCATAGGCATCCTAGCAGCCTCAACCTTGGCTTGCGTGGCTTGGAAATCTTCATCAGCCACGTGCAACTGCTCTGCTGCCAGGACCTCCGCACATACAACTGCAATAGTGTCAGCAACAGAGTCCCCATCTGGCAAGAGCTTTCTTTCTAGGGTATCTGGTGTATTGTCTAAGGGGCATTTGTTGTTGTTGCATAGCACGCTCAAGCATTCATCCATGCGTAGGCCAAATACTTTATCCAAATCATGCAGGAACACATACTCCTCCCCATCCACTAACACTGAGGAGAAGCGGCTTATTTCTACCTCTGGGATAGCCACATCCGTCAGTGGTAGTGGCACTGGAGTGTCACTAGGGCCAGCCGCAACTATGGATTTCTCAACCACTTCCTCAAGACCCCTAGGGTACTCGAGCCGGTGAGCTTTTCCTTCCGCTGCAGGGTTCATGGGTATAACCTGTTGCTCCTTGGTGTCCTTGATAAAGGACCCAACTTGAAGGTGTGGTAAGTGGAGCTCCTCCAGATTAGGTTCCTCGCTCACCAAGAAGATAAATGTTGCGAGCCGAGAAAGGTACTCCACCCCCAACTTGCGCTTCTTGAGCGCTGACACCCCAGGGGCTTGCTCGTCCAAGTAATGGCCTGCATCGGTTGCAATTTCTTGGAATCATTGCAACCGCTTGGAGAATGGGCGATCACCTTTGTGTATATAGTGCAAAAGATTGCAAGGCACCCAGCTCCCTACATGTGGGGGGATAGATACATAATATTTTACGATGTGCTCCTCCATGAACGCAAAAATATCCTCAAATGCATCCATGTGAAGGGCAATTGTGGCGTCAAGGTCAGGGAGACGAGTAAAAATTCCTCGATCCACTATATGAGCTAGTAGAATATACAATGGTAGGTGAGAGACTCTCTCAAGCTACAACTAGCTCTTTCAAAGTCACTCGCCTTTAAGTGGGAGGTTATTGGGGTAAAGGCTGTGTGCCTTACCTCCGGCTGGATACAGTGTACGGCTACCCAATTACTTTTCCCTTTTTCATTGTACATATACAAGAATAAGAAGCTCTCTCAGTCTTCTGCTTGAGAGGTTAGCTTCACCCACACATGGTCTCATTCTTTTGATCCTCACTTTCACATGCATGCATTTGCACACACGCTCTTTCATTAGAATCAAGCTAAACATCTGTTGCTCGTTCACTCCATCACTAGGTAATTCTCTCAAGATCTGCAAGAGTATGTTGTGTGGATTTTGAAGATACGATCTACTTTTTCATTGAATTCCTCTTTTTGGATGTCATCTACACCAAGTGCTTGACTGTCATCTCCATTGGTAACTTGCACCAAAGCCAACTTGTTACTTTAATGGAAATAAAACATAGCAACAAGCAATAAGCTTAAAAATTTTCATAAAGCAATCATCATAATGTCGCTATTGTGAGGGAGGCGGCCTGGCCATGCATGTGTGCATGGGAAGGGGAAGAAGAAGAGAAAAGTAAGTGGGAAAACAACACACAAGAAGAAGAGTGTGTGTGTTGCCTTTATTGTATATAAGAAAAGGGTAAAATAGTGTTAGTGAGTTAGTAGGTGACGGGTGTCAGTCACACGGGTGGAAGCCACATGTCTTTGCCCAACAATCTCCCACTTAAAGGCCAATGTGGCCATAATTGGCTATGACTAAAGCTAGTATTTACATCCCGAAGTGCGACAACTTCACCCTTGTACAACCGTATTCACCCTACACCCATTAACTCGATGCAATGTGCAAACATCTCTATAGCTAAGCTCTTTGTACATTCGTTGGGTTGTCATCAATGTGGACCTTGACAAGCTCTAATCACTTATTCGTCTAATGCATCTTGAATGAAATGATACCTCATCTCAATGTGTTTTGACTTGGAGTGAAACATGGGATTTCTTGCCAAAGAAATAGCACTCCGACTACCACAATGCAAAAATGGAACCTATTGAATGTCTAAATCTCCCACTAAACATGCCATCCATATGAATTCCTTGCTTGCATATGACACTCCAACATGCTCAGCCTCTATAGTGGAAGAAGACATACAGTCTTGGAGAGATGATCTTCAAGAAATGGATCCTCCTACAAATATAAAAATATAGCCAGACGTAGATCTCCTAGGATATTTGTAGCCCGCACAATCTACATCTGTGTAACAAAAAATAGATGCATTAATATTACCAGAGCATTCACTGTAACTTTCAGGTATTTGAGGATCTGTTTCATCGCTATCCAATGGTGCTTGCTATAATTAGACATATATCAACTAACCACTTCCATTGCAAATGCAATGTCTAGACTCGTAGCTACCATAGCATACATAATGTGCGGCTAAAAGGGATTCCTCCTATGAGGTTCCATGGCTCCTTGAGCGTGCAGACCAGAGATTGAAGATGAACGAGAGAGAGAGAGAGAGAGAGAGAGAGAGAGAGAGAGAGAGAGAGAGAGAGAGAGAGAGAGAGAGAGAGAGAGAGAGAGAGAGAGAGAGAGAGATTCAACACAATAGATGAAAAATGATATTGTATTGTGTGTATTAGCCTTTTACATCTTTATATAAAATGAAAAATGTCCATGCTAACTTCTAAATGAAGTGGAGTTCTTTTGCATGCCTTAGAAGGAGTTCCCACGGGCTTGACATCAAAGTAAATGAGGGCTTGGAAACCCAACACATAAGACTACATATAGCTAAAGAATATGGCACCTTTCAAGTTTTCTCTCTCAGTATCATCTAACTTGCGAGAATATTCCTTACTTAGTTTCATATATGGCGGTATTGGGGTATTTACTACCTTCCCCCCTTTACACTACAATACCTTGTGCTTCTTAGATTCCTAAGACAACTCAAGAATTCCCTTTTTCTTGTCTCTCTTGATACAAATACCAAGAAAATGATAGAATCTTCCCTATAAAGTGAGCAAAATCTCAACCAAATCTCAACTCTAAATTGCATCAAAGATGCCAAAGTGGGAGATCACCTCCACCACTATACAACCATAACCATGATCAATGTATCAATCTGATGCTTTTATATGCAACATGCAACTCATTGTATGTTACCAAGAGATGTATTGAAGCGATATCCAAACCCCTCCACCAGACCAAACAAAAATGACGCATAATCAAGCACAAAGGGATAATACAAACACTAGTGGTATCACTGTAAGCAAGAAGCACCAAAACTTGGGATACAAAGCTCTCACAAGAGCATAAAATGTATAACCATAGCATAAGTAGAGAGAAAATGCAATGCTCAATATGCATCCCACAAATCTATGTGCAAAATTTGAAAACTATGTATAAAGTGTACTTGTAACCTGCAGAGCCAAAACATGTGACTAACTATAACATCTAGCCACTACGAGCATATACAAATCTCACTCCTACAAGAATGGATATAGGAACACCAGTTTGTCTCCAAACCTTATAAAAAACGGTCAAAAGTGAGAGTCAAACTCAATCTCTATCAAAGTGGGAGTCACACTCAATCACTAAACCATCCAAGAGTAAGCTATAGATCCATGGAAACTATGGCAAGAAGCTGGGGAAAACGGATAGAGTTTCCTTGAAATCTAAGAAAAATCTCACCAAAACTGTATACACCATAAATAGGTACTCAGTGTCTCAACAGCAAATCCACATAATACTGGCAATCTAGCTCAATCCTAAAGGAGTAGTCTATGGAAAACTATACCTATCCAAAATACTTGTTTAAAAGCTATAAATTTTCCACATGTGAGTTGTAACTAGCTCACTCATTCAGTATCCACATATGCGTACATAGCAAAAACCGCACAAAACCTTGCATATAGCTCTCTAAAGTCCACAGTCATACATGAACACATAACATGTGCATCATAATTCCACTAAAAAAATTATAACTTGTCAATAAAAAACCTTAGCCGAAATGTCCATCGACCAAAAAATACATAGGATGTAATAGGTGTCTGAGTAACTGACAATGGCTATGCACTAACAAAACCATGGATAGCATACATATTATGTAAACTAGTACATGTGATGCATAAAACAATGCTCCCTATGGGCAAAAACTTGTAGATCTCCACCTATGTTATCAATGCCAAAATCTACACCTCAACTAAAAAGTGATCCTCGGCTAGAACTTCAACACTCACCACTTGTGCTATCGATGCCGACTCTCCACCTCACTACTTGTGCTATCGATGCCGACTCTCCACCTCTGAGCAGTGTACTTGGGAAACGGGTCTCTCAAGAGGCCCCGAGGAGAGTTGAAAAGTACGCTCTCATTTTCAAACTCATTCATTGAGTGTAATTCCGAGTGTTGACGATCCATATGTGTGTATCAGTGGCCCGGGGGATTCACTCTATATACAAAACGGGACGCCACCTGCAACTTTGATAGAAACCTATATACGACTCATATTAGGAAATATGACCCCCCTTTCTACACTTATACAACAATCAAGGAATAAAACTATCATACCCCTATCTTACATATAAAATTTAGTTCTCACATGATCTAACTAAGTAAAACTAGTAAAAGAGTTGTAGCATAGCGATTGGCGTTGTACTAAGAAGCCACTTCTGTTGATAACTAGATATACCCTCAATGTGTCTTAGTTTGACTTTCAAACTATGTGCCCGATCAACCTGTACTCTAGCTACTCGTCCAATTCTGAACCATCCAAAGCTTGTGTAAATCAACCCTTGACTTGCTCAAAACCAACCCTTATCTATGACCGGCTTGATACAAAATTTGATGTGTGACCTGATAAAAAACTTCCCCAAAATTCATTCTAGCTCGTGCACACTAATGACCAATTGTTACAAGTAATCAACCCGGGTTAGTCCCCCCCCCCCCCTCCCCCTTAAACATGATACTCCCCTCCCTTATCTTTAAGCTTGAGAGATAAATTATTGGGGCCTGCCCCTAACTTATACGCTTATGTAACTTGTAAAAGAAAACCCCCTCCCCTGCACTTACGTGGTGCGATAATTTTTCTATGGTGAATCCCCCAAGATCAGTGGTAGGCCGGTAAAGGCCGCTGATGTTGAGGGAAGTCAATGACAAAGTCAATGATGTCGTCTTCCACCATCAGTTGGAAGTGTCATAGGAGAGCCCAAAAATTTTCTCTCTTTCTTGTTCAAGGTATGATGTCGACCGTGCATTCTAATGCTGAGAGTTCTGTGTGCCGAGTGTTAGTCGTGCATTCTGATGTCAAGAGATCTATGTGTTGAGTGTTGGCAGTGAACCTTCAAATTTATGTACCAACTTATAATAGTTTGATGAAAATATTTTCCAAATTTTCCTAAAAATTTAAATAATTTCTTCCACAAAGTTGGAGAGCATGAAAACCAATCTGAACATTGAAATTGAGCATGAAAAGTCTCTTCTAAGTGGGAGACATTTGAGCTTCAAAAACCCTGTTCTTGCGTACCCATGACCTACAAATATTATGTATAGTCTATAGGAAAATCAATAAGGAATTGGGAAAAATTTCTTCTGCAAAGTTGTAGCCCTCAAAAAATCCGTTAGAAACTCACAAAACTTACCAAAATGAGCTCTTTACATAGGAAAAACAAATTTGCAAAAACATTTCTGTTGAAAATCTTTATGCACATACACTCCAAATGCTCTTGTGAACCAAATGCAAAATTGTACCTACTCCTATACTCACTTTGATGTGAAACTCACATAATGCTTCTCTACTCCATTATGTGAAACTCACATAATGCTTCTCTACTCCAATCAATTCTAGATCTGAGTGATCTCATGTGCATCAAGCTCCAATGATAAGCTCTAGAATGGCCACCTACTTGCCAATGCAACAATTCTTGCAAACATAGTCCTTCAATCATCGACTCTTTGAGGACTCAAGTTTAGTTGTACCAGAAGAAATGTTTGTGAAAGGCACAAGAATGTAAATAGTCAAGTTTCCAGGGTGCAAAAAAAAAACAATCTTCAGCATAGTCAAAGTTGGCTATTGAGCCACAAAATGAGCAAAGCGTTATTCTCAAAGCTTCATGTCTTAATAAACTAACTGCTAAGAGTCGTAGTTATTAGGCTTATTCTCAAGCTAGAAGAGTTGAGCTTATCTAAGTCACGTTGCTTATGGTAGAAGAGATAAGCATAAGAGTCAAAGTCTACTAACTTAATAGTGGTGTAGAGTCCTACACTCACACACAATGTTTTGTTTTCGGAGTCGGATAGGGCACGCCCGACAACTCCCCTCATACACCAAAAAAGTATACAAGAAGAATGACCAGGACTATGCACCCAGAAACCGAAGAAAAACGATTTTGTCACTAGTTTCCTCTGGACTACGAGAGTCCAGAATTATCTACACTCTTAGGGCCATGACTAATCCCTTGAGAGACCCATTTTGACAACTTGATTTGGGCGTGACAGTGACCAAGTACCTCTGTTTAGAGGCCCAGGTAGTACTGCAAGACTTGCTTCAGTATTCCCTTTGAGGTTGCCTCCTCGAGGTAACTTATCGCTCACCTCACTAAACTGCCTTTGAAACCCGACGGTTTTCCCCTAGGAAATGCCATACCCGCTTGGAAGGGCGTCGGCTCACAATGCACAGTAAGATGCACAGTAAGATGAGAGAACATATCCTCAATAGAAAAAACCCTTCCTAAATGGGTGCTAGCTTGTAAGGCCCTATCATATGCTAGTTGCACCTTATTTTTAAAGAATCCCTCAAAAACCCGTCTTGCACAGCATATTGTTTTCTATGTATTTCTGTGTATGCATACAGGATGTCCCATCATTAGACACTCTTTTTTTCTTCCACATATGCACCTTGAGTGGAATATAATAGGAAAAAAAACTTCCCTTATTGCTACCCTTATATTTGTTACCATCTTATTCCTCTATACATCAGTAACTACTCCCTTCAATAATTTATTAATTTCTACTAAGTACTCCATTAATGCACATATCTCAAAGGAACGTTTTTCCTATATAAAAAATTCCTTAGGTTGTCTATATATTAGAGCCTAATTTAGATCCTCACTTCTCTACTTCTCCTATACATACTCTTAACAAATAATGAGCAAACGTCACCATTATGCTGCTACAACAGACAATGCAACATCATCAACTCACACCGGAGATTTATATATGTTTGGACCTTCAAGTAGTACTGTGAAATGAACGTCACCCAATAGATTCATCAATTAATGAAGAGAATACATCCCATCAACAACCAATCAACAACCTTCTACCCTCCACGAACACTTCTCAATAGTTCCCAAGGATGGGTACTAAAATTGAATGGAGAAAATGTCAACTGAGCCGACATCAATCAATAGGATCTCCTAAAGGCCCAAGCGCAACTACACATCAAGGACAAATACATAGAAGAAGTAAAGATTGGAGTTACACATTTTCCCAATATGGCCATATAATGTAATTTTTTGATTTATTTCAAGCCATTGTAACAATTGTGATGTGTTACGGGCTCAATGAGAGTTCCAAGCTGTAAATAATAACTCAATTAGTGTACCTAAGTAGTAGATATAGTAAGTGTGGAGCCCTAAAGGCCTTGGGCACCTAGAAATTGCACATTTTAACCCTAGGTACAAGGCAATGCGTAAATGGAATTAGGGTTCTCAGCCTCATTTGTTTATAGCACTTCTAGTGCGAGCTCATGTGGTGTGTGGCTATGAAGTCCTTGATCTTCTCCTTGCTCATGTGGTGTGTGGATATGGTGTCCTTGAGCTTCTCCTTGATCATATGACTTGATTAATACTAATCAATGCTCTTAATTCTCATCAACTATGCCTCTTTCACTCTCTCTTGATTGTTGTTGATGCCTTGATTAACTAGATCTTAAATAACTAGTGGTTAATTTTTCTCTAATCTTGTGTGATTTCCCTCTATTCTTTGTGTGTGCATGTAAGTTTGATTGGAGCATGTATGCTTGATAGATCTATGTGTGTGCACTTGTGATTAGTGTGTAGAATGATGGGATCAGTGATGTTGTGCATAATTGGAATTGTTACTGTGTGTGATTGAGTTGATATAGGTGAGGACAAGTGGAAATGCAAATAGCCAATCTTGTGGCTTAGCTCCTTCATAGGCCAAGAAGCTCATTTCATAGAGTTAATCATTCGTGTTGTCATGATTAGCTCACTAGGCTTGTGTGATTGTTTCCATGCCCTAGCCAGGTTTCTCATCACTTGATTGACATGTATATGTTGGTCATCAAAGCTATGCTACGATGGACCCCCAACAATCCTTTTATTACTTGTCTTATGTACTAGTTACACATTGACATCCAAACTCTCTCAGTTTAATATGTTTCTTTAAATGGAGTTACAAAGGGTTCAACTTCAAAGCGAGCATAGTTCTTGCAATAGTAAAGCTTTGACTCTATGATGGATAAATACATTCTTATGGAAAACCTGCTCCCCTGACCCTTGTTGTTGAGACGTGGATACAGAGGAGATATATAGATTACCAAGACACCATATACGCTCCCAAAGACTAAATCATATTGTTCACAAGTTACGTATATATAGGTGAGACCTAATCTAGTTAGGGTGAGCAATATATAACTCCAACACTCCCACTCAAACAAAGGTGTCTAGCTGTAGATGAAAACCCTTGGAGAGTATAATAAAAAAACTTGAGCCTCTATGTACAAATTTACAATGATAACCAAGAAGAATATTGGTTCATGCCGCATGCGTGAAGAAATACACACACACACACACACACACACACACACACACACACACACAGAGAATGACAACGAAGGTTGAAGTGTGTATGTGAATGTGTGAGGTGTATAGTGCTTACAAGATTACAAATATGTATATACAATGATACTTCAAGATTTAGATAATTTAATCTCAAAAGAGTGAAGATGAGGCAACCCCAAGTTCCGAAAGCAGGAGAGTGAATCTTGATTCTTAAGTTGTTTAGTGAAGATATCTACAAGCATCTGATCAATAGGACAATGTTCAACCATGATTATATCTTTCTTTACTTCATATGATACATAATGATAATGCACTAAAATATGTGTTTATCACGTTGAATAGAGTCTTTTATAAAGGTTGATGACACTTTGATTATCACACCGGAGTGATATACCGGATAGAGAAGGATGAATAATATCTCCAAGCATTTGTCAAAGCTATACCAACTCTTGAGTTGCTAAATATGTAGTTATATATTCAACATTTGTAACTAAAGAAACAACTACAAAACTTTGTTTCTTAATGCTCCAGAACAATTTTTCCTAGTAGAGGGCATTAAAAAGAGAGAGCTTACTCAATCCACATCCATAAATCCCAAAAGATGAAGTGAATTATGCAACATAGGTCCACATAGGCCACTATGAACCATGTATGTGCTCTTGAGTGGTCTAGATGTCCCTCTAGAGCTTCTACATTGGCACCCTATGGAATAGGGGGGCCATGGTGCCCATGTAGGTGCCCCTTCAGTGGCCTAAGTACCCCTCTAAAGCTTCTACATTGGCATCCTATGGCCCTTGGTCCATAGGGTGAAAAGAGAACCTAAATAAAGGTCTTGAAGGACACCTTTGTTGCCCTATGGCCCTTGGGCTATAGGGCTCAACAATAACATAGAACGCAACATGTGGCCCTTGGGCCATAGGGTGCCAACATAGGGTGCAACACCCTATGGACCTAGGGGCACATGCTCCATTCTATGTTATTGCTGAGCCATGTGGACCAAGGGCCATAGGGAAACAAAGGTGTCCTTTAGGAACGTTATGTAGGAACCTTTGAAAAGAGAAACCAATAGTTCCAAGGCCATTGGGTGGCCATTTCCTCATAGATCTTCTACCTTGGCACCCTATGGCCCTAGGGCCTCAAGGTGTCCTCTAATCTATTGAGGGATCCTATGGACCTAAGGCCACTCCCATGAGGTGGCCATGATGCCCATGTAGGTACCCTTGAGTGGAATAAATGCCCCTCTGGAGCTTCTACATTGGCACCCTATGGCTCCAATGCCACATGGTGCCACATATTCTATTGAGAGATCCTATGGCCCTACAGGGTGCCCTCTAATATAGTGAGAGATCATATTGCCCTAGGACCATAGAGCGGCCATGGTGCCCATATAGGTTCCCTTGAGTGGCCTAAATGCCTCTCTAGAAGACCTTCTACGTTGGCACCCTATGGTCCTAGGACCACATGGTGCCCTCTAATCTAATGAGAGCTCCTATGGCCTTAGGGCCATAGGGAACCAATGGTACCCACGTAGGTGCCTTTGAGTGGTCTAAATCCCCCTCTAGATCTTCTACATTGGCACCCTATGGCCCTAGCAGAGGATTCCCTCTAATTTAGTGTGAGATCCTATTTCTCTAGAGACCTAGGGTGGCCATGGTTCCCATATAGGTGCCCTTGAGTGGTCTAAATGACCCTCTAGAGCTTCTACATTGGCACTCTATGGACGTAGGACCATAGGGTGCCCTCTACTCTAGTGAGGGATCCTATGGCCCTAGGACCACACGGCGGCCATGGTGCCCATGTAGATGAATGCCCCTTTGGAGCTTCTACATTGGCACCCTATGATTTAGGGCCATACTATAACCAAGGTGTTTCTCTTAGTGCCCTTGCATGGCCTAGGTTCCCTTTCGGTGCTTCTTTGTTGATACCTTGTAGCCCTAGGGCTACATGGTGCCCAATATACTAGTGAGAAACCCCGTCCTACTAGGGCCATATAGTGGCCAAAGTGACCATGTAGGTGCCCTCTAGAGCTTCTATCTTGGCACCCTATGTCCCTAAGGCCATGAGTTATGGTCGTTATAATATTTTTATAAAATTAAAGATTTGTAAAACTTTACTCTTTATCTCCCTTTTCCACTCTATTATTTGAACACTTTGGTGTTGGAAACTTGCTTGTATTCCTGCGGCCGCATCAATTTCACCATTCCCTACTTCAACATCACTTTCTACTTGTCCTCCTACAACATCACTTGGTACCCATTCTCTTTCAACATAACCACATACCCATCCTACAAAGTTTCCCCTCATACGCTCACAGGTATGCCATAGCTATGTTTCTTGTTTAGAGAGAGGTAAATTTGAACATAAGAAAAGATTAATGTTAGATCTTACATGTGAGTGAGTTTGAGCCAAGATTTTTATGCCATGAGAGAGGCACCACTAAACAGAAGTTCACCGACACGGACAATCAGTGAAGTTTGTCGCCAAAAATAGAGATATCAATGGGGAAGGAGGCCAAAAGAGTCGCATAAAATTTAATTTACATGCAAGAAGAGAAAGACCACAAGTGGGAGAGATATTGAAGTGGAGAAATGGTGCAAAGGTGAGAGGGACACATGAGCAGATCTGTGCCCAAATTTGTACACACAAATTTGTGTGGAGAGAAGAAAAGGATGGTAAATTTTCTTACAAATCTACACACAACAGGGGGTGTGGGGAGCGGTGTGCAAGCGGTGGTGTCAACGGTGAGGATGATAGAATATTTGTGTGTAGGAGGTGGCGGCACCAATGGAGAATCTATGCAAAGTGGACACTAGCATTGACGGGCGAGAGCGGCAGCATTGTGTGTAGGGGGTGATGGCTTTGTGCATAGGAAGGGAGGGGAGAGAAAATGGATCTATATAGGCAACTCTGTGAAAACAAGATCGGGGGGTGGGAGGGGGAGAGAGAGAGAGAGAGAGAAGAGAGAGAGAGAGAGAGAGAGAGAGAGAGAGAGAGAGAGAGAGAGAGAGAGAGAGAGAGAGAGATTGAAATTTTCTCCATGGTGTAAGGATTGGGGGGGGTTTTTGGGTGGGTGGGGTTTGGGGGGGGATGGTGCGGGATCTATTGTTATTCTATTATTGAAGTTAACGTATTAAAATCAATTTGGGTCTTGTGATCAAAATTTGCATAGTAAAAAACAAACTAAAAAAGTACCCAAAATTGGAAAAAAATCACTCAAAATAAGTGCACTATTTTTTAATGCAATATTGATTAGGTGGCTTGAAAACCCATTCTTGCAAAGTTTGGGACAAGCCAAAGAATTTTGAAATTTTTCAAAATTTGGGTCTTGGTGTTCAAATTTGCATAGTAAAAAACAAACTAAAAAAGTACCCAAAATTGGAAAAAAATCACTCAAAATAAGTGCACTATTTTTTAATGCAATATTGATTAGGTGGCTTGAAAACCCATTCTTGCAAAGTTTGGGACAAGCCAAAGAATTTTGAAATTTTTCAAAAATTTGGATTGTTATTATATTTGCACGTCAGTTGGATATCCAATTCTCTTTGTGTGGCAATCATGCACATTTGAATGTGTGGAACGGGCATGCACTCAAACGTGTAGCATAAATAAATATTTATTCAAAATAATATGTGTCTCTTCAAAAAATTTATGGGAATACATTTGCATGTGTGGCATGTACTCATACACATGTGGAATAATAATGGTGCACATTTGTTCTTTAAATGTTTGTACTTTTAAATTATATCACACGTGACACAATTGCACATGTATATTCAAGTGTACAATGCGTATGTGCCACACACATGCTTGTGGGCACTCACTTGCACCTTTCACACATTTTAAAAACATTTTGTGAGTTTTACAAACATTAGAAAGATAATGGAGTCTAGGACGGACTCTCTATTTTCCATGAGATTATGGAGGTGATTAACATTTTGATAGATAGGTGCACGCCATGTGTGCAAGAACGACCCGGGTGTATAAGAGAGGTGTAGGAGTGGTCAAAGGATACACTTTTTTCCCCAAAAAATAAGGTGGACAGTTTTATGACTTTTGGCCTTTTATGACTCCTACATATGATCTCGGGTTTGAGTAGAGATTATAGATATGTGATGTACATGCCAAACTCTTTCAGTAGATATGCTACATAATATGGTTTTACCTGCTAACTTTCAAAATTCATTTTGCGGAAATTTTTGAGCTCAAATAAACTAGCCATTTTGCACGTTAAAAGATGTCCTTTGATTGCTTTCTTCATACTAAAGGTTTGACTCCCTTAAACTACCAAATAAAGAGGTCCTCCTAAACCTCATTCTCTTCCTAATGAATAAACTTGCGATCCAAGTGTTGGAATTAGGGTTGTAGAGAACCACACACAGCTTGGAGAAGACGAAGGAAGCTCAAGGCACACAATGGAGAGAGTGTTACTTAGTGTGCAATGGAAAGATAGATAGACCTAGAGTGATGGGCGTATATACAATGCACAGGGGGAAAAACCTCTTAAAGAGGGAAAAAATGCCCCGGCGGTCCTAGTGTGTTCACACACATCACTACCACATGTATATGGTAACAAATCCCCCCTGGAGTGATGCTGTGAACGAGAGCTGGCACATGAGTAAAGGGAAGTGCCATGCCCTGAGGACACGATCAGTCCACAAAGGGGAGTAAGCCCAAAGCTTTGCGGAAAGCTTCAAGCTTCTCACGACACAATGCCTTTGTGAAAAGATCTACAAGGTTGTCCTGTGTTGGCACATAAGCCAAGCTGATCTCTCCTGCTGAGAGCCTCTCCTTGACATAGTGGTAATGCACCTCAATGTGCTTTGTGAGAGCATGAAAAACTGGGTTCCTCGCAACTGCCAATGCGCTCTGACTGTCAGTGTAGATAGTGTTGGCAGTGTCCTGTCCAACACCCAAAACCGTAGCTGAGAAGACTGCCCTGTACTCAGCCTCACAACTCGAAGTGGCCACAGTAGGTTGCTTCTTGCTCAACCATGATATACATGAATTGCCAAGCATGAAACAAAAACCACTTGTGGACACTCTCGTGTCAAAACAACCAGCCCAATCTGAGTCCGAAAAAGCATGTAAGTCTGGCGGCAACGATCCCCCCTTGGGATAAAACATGCCAAGATGTAAAGTGCCACTAAGGTAGCGGAAAATCCTCTTGACAGCCTGCCAATGCTTAGACCCTGGGCTATGCATAAATCTGCTGACCTGTGAGACTGCAAACTGAATATCCGGCCTCGTGTTGCATACATAAATGAGGCAGCCAACAGTAGTTTGGTAAAGAGTGACATCAGTAGGATCACCAGCATCATGTAGACTCAACTTCAAACCTGTTTCCATGGGAGTGGCAATAGGTTTGCAATCCTCAAGTCCAAACTTACATAGCAATGTCTCTATGTAACTTTTCTGACACAAGGCAATACCACCATCACACTGCTTAAACTGTATACCCAAATAATGATGCAATAGCCCCAAATCTTTCATCTTGAAAGTAGCATTCAAATCAGCCTTAAATTCAGCAATATGTCTCTCATTTGGTCCAGTGATCAGCAAATCATCAACATAAAGAACCACGATGAGAAATACATCACCCTCACGCTTTACATACAATGTGCTTTCTGTTGGACTGTTACGAAAGCCTTGTTTGACCAAATGAGTGTCAGCTTTCTCATACCAAGCACGAGGAGATTGCTTCAACCCATACAAAGCCTTGTTACATTTGCACACTTTGTCCTTTTGTCCTTTTATGACAAAACCGCGAGGCTGCGTTACATAAACTTCCTCAAATATGTCACCATTCAAGAAAGAAGTAACAATGTCTGATTGATGTACATCCCAACCAAAATGAACTGCCAATGCACATAGAAAACGCACAGTAGTCATACGACAAGTGGAAGAAAAAGTCTCTTCATAATCTATGCCTTTTTGCTGTGCATAACCCTTTGCAACAAGTCGAGCCTTATGGCGATCGATCTCACCATCCGACTTGCGTTTCAACTTGTAAACCCACTTCGTACCAATGGCCTGCTAGGAGGCAAATCACATAAAGTCCATGTGTCATTCTCTATAAGTGCATCATATTCTGATTGCATGGCAGCCATCCAATTTTCTGAATTCTGTGCTTCATCAAAAGATAGAGGCTCCTCAACATCATGTAAACTAGACATAGCCAAAGCATAACAATCTGATGCATAAGATGCATGGCGAGAGCTTGAACGAGTACGACTAGACAAAGGTGCATCCAATTTACTGTCACGCAAAGTGTGCACTAGCCATTTTGGCATACCTCTAGCCTGCTCATTTTCAGCCCTTTCCTCATCAAGTACATCATGTACATCTGCATTAGTAATAGGCTGATCTAGAAAATTTTCAGAAACCCCCATAGGCAGTACATTTGCCTCATTGGAACTTACATTCGTATTTCCACCACTGAAAAGATGCAACAAAGTGTCATAAATGTCCTGTGAGCTTACATTACTGTCTCTGGTACATGACAGCAAGGGCTGAACAGAATCTTCCACAAACACTACATCCCGTGAAACCAGAATACGTTTTGTTTGCGGATGATACAACCTGTAACCTTTGCTTTCAGCACTATAACCAACAAAAATACATTTGACAGCCTTATCATCCAATTTTTTGCACTGCACTTGTGGCACCAAAGCATATGCCAGACAGCCAAAAACACGCATGTGCTCAATAGAAGGCTTTCTATCATGCCATGCTTCATATGGAGTAATAGACTGCAAAGCTTTTGTAGGACACCTGTTAAGTACATAAGTGGCACACATAATGGCCTCAAGCCAAAAAGAATGCGGCAAAGCTTGACTTTTGACCATACATCGTGCCATTTCCGTCAGTGACCTGGTTTTCCTCTCAGCAACACCATTTTGCTGAGGTGTATAAGGCACTGTACATTGGTGTTTTATCCCACGACTAGCCAGAAATGCATTAAATTCATGAGACATATACTCCCCCCCTCGATCGAAACGGAGGGTGCCCATAGTACATTTCGAGACATTTTCAGCCATAGCCAAAAATTGTTTGAAGCACATAAAAACTTCGGTCTTCGCTTTAAGCGGAAATACCCATGCATACCTGGAGTAATCATCAATGAAAGTCACGAAGTACAGGTAATTGCCTAAGGACGGAGTTTGCATGGGCCCACAAACATCACTATGCACAAGCTGCAACCTGCATGTGGCCCGAACTGAACCATCCTTTGGAAACTTAGAACGCTGCATCTTACCCAAAATATAGCCTTCACAAACATGTTTGACAGGTGCTTCAAGAGGCGGCAAAGAAGCAACCATATCAGATTTCTGCAAACGCAGCAAACTGGCAAAATTCAAATGACCAAAACGTGCATGCCAAAGTTTTGCATCTGAAATAGCCCTTGAATCTGCAACAGTATTTGCAAAATTTTGTCCACACTTGTCATACAAAGTGAGCTTATACATCCCATGGCACAAAAGGCCAGGTGCAACAATTTCATCACCAAAACTGAGATCATGAACTATACATCTGTCATCCACAAATTTGAGTACAAGTCCAAGTCTAGCAAGTGCGGATACAGACAAGAGATTCTTCTTGATCCCAGGTACATAAAGTGCATCAACAAGTGTGAAGGAACTGCCATTAGCAGCAGTGAGCACAATCTTTCCAAATCCTTGAACTGGATAAGAGGCGTTGTTGGCACAAGTGACTAAATTCCCATGAGGGACAGACTCGAGAGAGGTAAACAATTCACGATGTGAGGTAATGTGCTTTGTAGCACCACTGTCAAAATACCACACATGTGAATCTGCCGCAATTGACAAGCATGCATCAATTACAGTAGGATTGTAAGTGCACTCTGTGCTAAAATCCCATTCTGCATCAACATCAGCATTACAGTCTCCTTTCACAGAAGACTCAACAATGGCTGCATTTGTAGTGGAACCAGCATTTGTAGTGGAACCACCCTCTTTCTTCTTAGCCTCTTTGGCCTTCAACTTAGGACACGACTTGATCAAGTGATCATTGGCTTTACAATAATGGCAACGCATCTTATTTTTGCCCTTATCACCAGAATTTCCAGACGAACTGTTGCCAGTAGAAGCATTAGGAACATAATTTTTGACACTCGTAGCAGAACCATAAGAAGTGGCTACATTACTGTTACCACCCTTTCTTTGAGAAGCAATAAAAGCCTGTTCAACTGCACGCTGTCTAGTCTTGTTTTTTCTGGACAGTGACTCTTGCAACAACAATGTGCATAATGCATCAAACTTGACAACTTCTGGATTTCCTTGGGTCATCAGTCTCCAAGTACTAGCAAAAGTCTGGTAGGAATCTGGTAAGGCATCAAGAACAGTCTGCACAAGGGAACTGTCTGAAATGACTTCACCTGCAGAAATAAGCTGCTCATTGATATCCTTGACACTAGCAAGGAAAGTGTCCATATCATCTTCCTCATGCATAATCTTCGACTCCAGCTCTTTACGCAGCAAAGCAATTTTAGCCTCATTGCAGCTTGCATAAAGACCTGCTAAAATATCCCAAGCCTGTTTTGCAGATTTTGCTGAACAGATGTGAGGAACAATGGTGCGCTTCACAGACAACGCAATCAATGCATGAGCCTGCACATCCTTAACATCCCAACGAGCTTGTTCTGCCGTAGGCAAAACAACTCTAACAGCTGCAATCCTCCTTGCAGCAAGACCTGCAACATCCTCAACATCGCCTACATCCTCAGAACCAGGACGTACATCAATGCCCTGCACAATGTTCCAGACACCCTTTGACACAAGAACATGTTGCATCATATAAGCCCACATAGGGTAGTTGTCCCCATCCAACCTGTCCCCAGCAGCAAACATCTTGAACACATCTGTGTTGTTGTTGTCAGCCATGGTAAATGTTGTACCTGATGTGAAAACTGCTCGAAAATAGGAGAAACGGATCGGGAACAACCTATGCTATATAGCACAAACCGTAGAAGAATATAAGGCACATGTTATGCAGAAAATGGCACTGACAGAAATTTTGCACAAAATGACGAAATAGCTTGTGCAGTACTGCCTGTAGTGGAAACGGAGGCCGAAATGAGCCCAAATCAAAATTCTGAGCAGACCCAACTTTTTGAGCTTTCCCAAAATTTTTGTCGACCTGCGAACGCTCGCCAAAGCTCACTGAAATCGGAGAAAGTGAGTAGGCGTGTGCTGGAGCAACTGGCGACTAAGCCCGGGAGGGCGTGACTTGCTCTGATACCAATTGTTGGAATTAGGGTTGCAGAGAAACACACACAGCTTGGAGAAGACGAAGGAAGCTCAAGGCACACAATGGAGAGTGTGTTACTTAGTGTGCAATGGAAAGATAGATAGCCCTAGAGTGATGGGCGTATATACAATGCACAGGGGAAAAAACCTCCTAAAGAGGGAAAAAATGCCCTGGCGGTCCTAGTGTGTTCACACACATCACTACCACATGTATATGGTAACACCAAACACACATTAAAATGTATAGAATGTATGCACACTTACACATTCCTTAGCTAAGAAATGTGCAACATGTTTGCACAATGACACATACGACACAAGCATACAATTATTTTAAAAAAAGTGCACACAATTTCACATACTACATGAGTACATTGTCCTAGGGTCATAGGGTCTCCCTTTGTGATGCATGAACTAGTTTACCTTGATTGACTCACTGTGCAGATGGTGAGAAGTAAAATAGCGATAGTGTTGTGGATTTTACCGCCTGGCATAGCTCGTGCTGATGGCTCCATAGTATCTCTCCTCGAAGCTTTCGCCAAAATCTCTATGACCTCGCATCACAAATGAGATTTTGCATGAAAATATGTATGAATGTAAACAGTTTCACATGATAATAAAAACAAAACAAGATGCATTTCGTGCATTTACGATGCTCGTGCCCATAAAAGAAAGAAAAAACCATACATATGTATGGTGTGGAGTTTGCATTGTTCTCCACATTTATAATAATACCGTAGGGAACGTGCCCTTCCCCCGCCACTTTTATCCCCTTCAGTGTTGAAGGAGGACTTATGCTTCTCCTCCAGTGTTGGAGGGACTTTCTTATCATAAAAATACTACAGCTTTACAAGGAAGAACTCACTACTGATGTTTTATGAAGACATGTATTATTCCACGTTGCCTTGCCATGACGTATTGTCTATATGTTCCTTTGTTGGACATAAAAATTTCTTCAGCCTTTGTCACCTTCATTTACAATATTTTGAATAAAAATGATGTAAATTTATTGCTTAAATGTGTATATGATTTAATCTAAGTACTTTTGAGATCACACAAAGGAACCAAAATACGGAATATGAGTGTACCGTTGTTATTGGTCGTACGGATCAACGCACAATCTTGGATGGAGCCGCTTTTAGACATTCCTTGCATTGTTCCTCCACCTTCCCACGAGTATACGTTCTACCATCGTCATCCATTTTGTGACTTCTGCAAACATGTCGATTGATGTTGAGTCCGTCGTATCGTTCGTCGGTAGGGTCCCATGCACATATACACAAATTCGTAGTCTTTGGGGCACCCCATTTAACATACATATTGATCAAAATACGGCCAAGCATGACATCTTTCTCCAAGATTCCTTGCTTCGCATCTGCTGAAAACAGCCTAGAGCTTTCTGGCGCTGCCCTTTTGGAGCAAATCTTGCAATCATGAGGGAGGCCATCACTTCGAATCTGCTGAAAATAGACCAGAGCTAGGAAGCTTTTCAAGAAGTTCTGGTGCTCTCTGAAGTGTAAGTGTGGCTCTCTACTACATGAGCTGTAGGTTTGCTCTTTTGCTTCCTCGTGTTGAATGTTGTTTTAGCCCAATGCTAGTGTAGCGGGGTGATCTGATAGGCATGTGTATGCAACAAGTATGACGTTACGACTCCAGCAAGGCCCTCCTCCCTTCTGCTTACTACTTGCTAGCATGTCAACATATTTAAGGTTTTTGATAGCCTCGTTGACAGTACATATGGGATGAAGTTGGAGAAAGCCATGGAGAGAGAGACAAGATGTTGCTACAGCTTGGAGAAGAATGCCTCAAAGTATATCAACATAAAGTTGACCAAGCAAGCCATTCCAGGGCTCCCTTGCATTAGTTGACTGAATGGTGAGAGATACACTCTCTTTGCATCCGCTGAAAATAGCCTAGAGCTTTTTGTCCCTGCTCCTGTTGCGCATATCCCGTAATCAGTGTGTTCCAAGAGACGACATTCCGGACAAGAAGCTCCTCAAGCACTTTTTATGCTTTCTGAAGCGGACCACATTTGACATACATATCGACCAAGGAAGTGCCAACCACGGCCTCTATTTTCAAAAGCCTCAGACAAACAAAGAAATTGTAAATTTTTGTGCCCATATCAGCATCTTACGTAGAGCCACATGCCTTCAAGATGAATACGTAGGTGATTGCATCTGGACAAAGGCTCTCACAATGCATCTGCTGAAAACATCGTAGAGCTTTCTAGTCCTACTCCTGTTGTGTGTATCCCGCAATCAGTGCATTCCAAGAGATGCTATTCCAAACGAAAAGCTCCTCGAGCACTAATTGTGCTTTCTCAAGTGCACCACATTTGGCATACACATCGACCAAGGGAGTGTCAACATGGAATCTCTTTTCAATAGCATCTGAGTAACAATATCATCATGAATTTATGAGTCCATATCAGCATCTTGCGTAGAGCTACATGGCTTTAAGATATACACGTAGGCGATTGCATCTGGAAATAGCTCTCGCTTTACATCTGCTGAAAACAGTCAACAGGTCCTCTTATGCATTCCAAGAGATGCCACTCCGAACAGTAAGCTCCTCAAGCACTTTTTGTGCTTTCTGAAGTGCACCACATTTGGTATACATGCCAAGACAGTGCCAAGTACCTCATTATTTTCTGACAACCTCTGGCTAACAATATCATCTTGAATTCTTTTGCCCATATCAGCATCTGCATAATGCCACATGCCTTGAAGATACAAGCATAGGTGATTGCATTTAGGAGAGCTTCCTTCTCTTTGCATCTGCTGAAAACAGCCTAGTGCTAGGACCCCGTTTGGCATATCCAGAATTCCACAAGACGACATCCCGCATAGTAAGCTCCTCAAAGACTTGTTGGGCATTGACAGGAGCATGATGCGAGATGCCTTCAACCCACACGTGTAGGTGATTGCATCCGGAGCTTGAGGCCCTCTCTTCGCATATGCTGAAAACAGTCCAGAGGTTCCTGGCCCTATCCCTGTTGGGCATATTCCACAATCAATGCACTCGAAGAGACAAGATTCTGGAGAGGAAGCTAGTTCAACCATTGCTGATATACTCTCTCTCCCCGGCTGCGGTGTGCTCTGACTAGCAAGATCATCGTAAACTCTTTTGCCCATATCAACATCTTGCATGATGCGAGATGCGTTCAAGCTGCACATGTAGGTGATTGCATCCGGAGCTGGATGCTTTCAAGCTGCAGCAGAAAACAGTCCAAAGCTTTGCGGTCATCATGCAAGATGCCTGCAAGCTACATGTGTAGGTGATTGCATCCGGAGCTGGAGGCTTTCAAGCTGCAGCAGAGAACAATCCAGAACTTTGCGGTCTTGATTATCTCTCTCTTCCCGGCTACGGTATGCATATGAGTAACAATATCATCGTGAATTTTTGTGTCCATATCAGCATCTTGCATAGAGCAACATGGCTTTCAGATATACACGTAGGCCATCGCGTATGGAGATAGCTCTCGCTTCACATCTGCTAAAAACAGTCCACAGCTTCCTAGCCCTGGTCCTCTTGTGCATATCCTGCATTCAATGCATTCCAAGAGATGCCGCTCCGAACAGTAAGCTTCTCAAGCACTTGATGTCAACCCTTTTCCAAACATCCCTTTTCCAAACATGGGCTAGCGTTGGTTGTAAACCATCAGAAGAAATTGGAGTAGCAGGCCTTCTCTAAGTCAAAACCCTCGAAAGAGATTGGGGTAGCAAGCGTCCTTTGAACAGAACCCTCACTCAACACACTCTCTCTCTCTCTCTCTCTCTCTCTCTCTCTCTCTCTCTCTCTCTCTCTCTCTCTCTCTCTCTATCCAAATCGTTGCGTCAACTAGAGGGTACCAGAGAGGCTCGGCTTATCATACCAAAGATAAGTAAGCTCCAAAGGCCCATTCCTTACATTTCTGGAATTGAAGACTGGGAGCTGGTTGCAGTTATTAGTGAGCTGGATTTCAGGAGAGGCATGGGGAGGTCTCAACGCAAGGCTGTGAATTGGATTGAACGTGCATGGTGAAGCCCCCATCCTGATCCACGTGAAAAGTTCATCCGAAAATCTGCCTGTGGCAGCGACACCACATGTTTCCCCTCTTTCTGCTCCGTCAACTTATGGTGGAAGCTATGAGAGTATGTGCTCTCCCACTAATGGCGATGATGTGCTCAATTGTGCTCTGCTGTTCAATAGCACTGTTTTCAGCGGGCAAGTAGCATTGCTTACAAACGATATAGCCTTGAAGATTAAGGCAATGGCAGAGGTAAGAAGCTCCCCCCCAACCCCACACACACACACACACACAGTTAAATAGGGATCGACTTACATCTCTTCTGTATCTGCAGGGCATTATCTGCGAAGCTCCTTCCACTTTCTGTGAAAGCTTGTTGAGCCCTTACTCTGGGCATTTTCTGTGGGCTACCAGCATTGCGCATGGACACGGCTGGACAGAAAATCCCTGCCACATAAAGAGTTGCTCCGCAGTGGCTCCCAGAGTTTTATCTGGGGATCAATCAACCAAAGAGGCTGTCATTTCCACAGTCAAAGCCGTGGCTTTCAGGAAACATCATGCAGTAGAAAGCCTGATGAAGCAATGCTGCTTTTCTAAGGTGGTGGCTGCACCTGCTTTTCTGCATATTTTTAGCAAAGCAACGCGCCGCATGCATGCCCTTTTTTTTATTTACCACCAACGTCATCTTCACCAGCGTCATCTTCTCCAATGAGGTATTGCCAAGTGGCCTACTTCTCCTTGCAGGATTCTCAAAACCGATATTAGCTAATCAAGGTAAATAGAGGATTTTGGTGCCCTTTCTGACCCTTCATAGAGCACCCTATTGCCCTTGGGTCATATTGTGTGGCTTTGAGATGTTTATTGAGTTATGTGGTACCCTTTGTTTTGCCTACATAGAGCACCCTATGGTCATTGATCCATAGGGTGGATTTGAGATGTTTTATTGGGTTATGTGGTTCCCTTTTTTAAACTTTCATAGAGCACCTTATGTCCCTAAGGCCATAGGATGTATATATACTCTCCTTGAGGCACCCTAATGGAGAAACCTATGACCCTAAGGAGATAAGGTTTCATGTTGTGCATATTGGATTTTTGGAATCCTTTGTGAAAAATACAAATGAATTCAGGTAGACGTGTCGAATGGGACCTATATGTATTCAACATGAGACACCTACATATAGCATCCTATGTCCCTAAGTCCATAAGGTATCCCTTTGAGATTATTCTTAGCTTATGTAGTTCCCCTTCTCACACCTACATAGAGCAACCTATTTCCCTAAGGTCATAGGATGTATATATACTCATAATTAAACACCAACTACATATAGTACCCTATGGACCAAAGGCCATAAGGAGACCTTTTGTATCATTTGATGAGCTATGTGGTGCCCTTTGTCACACCTAAATAGAGAACACTATGACCTAAATAGAGGGACATAGATAAAGTATATACTCTCCATGAAGTATCTACATTGAGAAACCCATGACTTTGAGGCCATATAGTGTCATTTTGTGATCCCTAGTTGGCTATCTAGTGCCCTACTGTAGCTACATAGAGAAACTTATGGCCTTTGGTCCAAAGGTTTATGTGGTGTTGTATTTGACACCTACATAGACGACCCCATGGCATTAAGGCCATAAGATGCATATATAGTCTCCATGAAGAGTCGTAATAAAGAAAAATATGGCCATAAGGTGTCCCTTTTTTATGCTTCTTTGCTTATGTGGTTCCCTTTCACATATTATTTAGAGAACTGTATGGCCGTAAGACCATAGGATATATATAGAGTCTTCATAAAACATCTATATATAGCACCTTATGGCCCTAAGGACAAGGGTTGATGTTTTATATCATCTCATGGGCTATACCATTTAGAGCATCGTATGGCTATAATACCATAGGATATATATAGAGTCTTTATAAAACATCTATATATAGCAACTTATGGCCCTAAGGCCAACGGTTGACCTTTAAATAATCTCATGAGCTATATGGTGCCCTTTGTCACACCTAAATAAAGAATCCTAAGGCCTTAGGTCCATAGGTTAATTACTTTTGATGTACCTACATTGAGAAACCTATGGCCTTGAGGCCACAATGTCATTTTGTAATGCCTATTTGGCTATTTGGTGCTCTTTGTTGCAACTACATAGAGAACACTATGGCCCTTGGTCCATGGGCCATAGGGTGTCCTTTTGTGAAATTAAGGATTTATGTGGCTCCCTTTTTCTTTACATATACTCTCCTTCAAGTGCCCTAATGAAGAAACCTATGACCCTAAGGAAGTGGGGTGTCATGTTGTAATGCCTATTGGGATTTCTGGAATCCTTTCTAACACGTACAAATATATCTATATAGGTGTGTCAAAGGGAACCTATATGTTATCCTCATGAAAAACCTACACATATCAACCTATGGCTCTAAGGGCATAAGGTGTCCCTTTGTGATGCTTGTTGGCTTTTAGGGTTTCCTTTCTCACACCTTTGGGATTTGACATAAATCACCAAATGTGTCTTGCATAACCGTCAAGTACTATCACGTTAAGTAATGGAGTAGATCTATGATATATTCCACATAAAATAATGCAAATTTAGATGAACGACTTTTTTTTGTGGTTGTTTATTGAATTCACAAATGTTGCATATTTTACCCACATGACTTGCCATATTTAGTTCTAGTCACAAAGAAATTTGTTTCACATGAGATTTGCAAAAATATAAAGCACATATATAAGTATCTACCATGGATTATTGAGTCCACCCCTCTCATTGTTTTCTTAGACTAGGGTACTTGTCCTCTTTATGTGTTGCTCCAGTCCTTATTGATACTTGAGCTGGAGTTCCTTTTTTTTTTGTACACATAAACTACATGGTAATCTTGTTCTTATGCTTAATGACTGAATAGCTCACAAGGTGAGCCCTCAAATTTGTGATGATCGGGCCAAATATCTTGCTTTTGTAAGTGAAAAAACCTATGTACAAGGATTCTTTGAGTGTCTGCATATAGTATGAGGGGAAGAACATAACCTTGGCATAAGATCCATGGAGCAACTCCTCTAATGTTTTTACTGATAGAGCATAGCAAAGACCTTGGTTGACTTCAAGAAATGACATCTAGGTGGCATCCATTTGCTCAGCTCTATGGAAGGTTTGTAAGCAAGTCAATAGCATCTTTGAAATCTTGACCAATATAGTGAAAGCCAAGTCTGGTATCACACAGACAAGCTTGATCGTTGGTGACATATTCTCCACCATATAATCTTCAGTGGGTTTTCCATTTGGTAGTGGTGGGAATCGTGGGTAATTGAGCCATGTGGACCGCTTTTGCTTTATAATGAACTGTTGCTACCAATTGCGGATCCTTGGAACTGGGCACTGCACCGGATCTTGCATGATGGTTGGTGGTGCATTTGTGTAAAAAATGAGATACCTTGGGTGCTAATTCAGCCAAATTTTCCCCCACTTGGGATGTACCATTGTAGGATTTGTGGTGAGATCCTTGAGTATTCTTTCCTTGATTTGCAGTACTTCATAGTTGATAAGTGGGTAGGGAAGAGCTTGATGGCATTCCTTGTTGACATTTGCCAGCGTGAGGAGGATGAAATTGATAGAATGAAGGATCCTCTCCTCCCACTGCATAACCTCTTTCCATATTTTCTCGATTTCATCTTCTACCTTTGTTTTAAGCAAGGCCTCTTTGTTCATAGTCAAGATTGTTATTGGTGTGGAGGGTCTTGCTTTCTCTTGAGTGATCACAAGCTAAGGGAGTCTCGCTTTTCTAGTGATTGCTTCTTCAAAGTTCATGAATTGGAGAGCATTGATATCTCCCATGGCCGTTTCAAGTGGATCTTCTCCTGATGTGGAGGCTTGAGATCTAGAAACCTCTTGAGCTTTGCTAAGCTCCTCTTTAAGATGTGCAATTTACTTTTGATAGTTTTCTTCTTTCTTCATGAATCTGACTGATAGTTCTCGGCATTTCATTTGCTCCAACTTGACCTCCATTTTAATCTCTTTAGTACGTTGCTCAAGATCTTTGTAAGCCTCATCAATGTTTTGTAGTGTAGACATGGTGGGGTTTATTTTGAGTTGATTGAGTAACTGATTCTTCTCTTGGAAATGAGACTTTGATTGTGCCAACAGCTGAGCATTTGCAATATCAAGTTGGACTTGCACTTGTTGAGCAAATGAATCGGAGTTTTGTAGAGCAGTAGTTACCTCCTTAAGATATTGATCTTGCTGTCGGTTTATTGTTCGTAAGGTTTCCAACTCTGCTTTTGATTTTGATGTCACCTCTGCTAACTTTTGATTTGTACTCTCCATTGCCTCAACACATGACTTGCTGAAGGATTTTGCTACTTCAAGAGCGTTGTTGTGAAGTCTAGACATTGTTGGAGGTGATGGAGCTACTAATGTCGATCATAAAGCTCATCCTTCATTCTGTCCACCACTTCATGAGCATACCTTGAAAACTCATCTATGTCTTCTAAGCTCTCTAAATGTTGGGAAGTTCCTGATTCATGTTGAGGTGATGGTTACTTCAAGAGCGTTGTTGTGAAGTCTAGACATTGTTGGAGGTGATGGAGCTACTAATGTCGATCATAAAGCTCATCCTTCATTCTGTCCACCACTTCATGACCATACCTTGAAAACTCATCTATGTCTTCTAAGCTCTCTAAATGTTGGGAAATTCCCGATTCATGTTGAGGTGATGGTACATCTTTGTCTTCTATTGAAAGCTCTACACTTGCCTTATTAGCTAGTTTTTATTCAGACATCTCTGGAATCTCTATGGGTTCATCAAAACTCTATGGGAAGTTCCTGATTCATGTTGAGGTGATGGTACATTTTTGTCTTCTATTGAAAGCTCTACACTTGCCTTATTAGCTGGTTTTTATTCAGACATCTCTGGAATCTCTATGGGCTCATCAAAACTCTCCACATTGTGAGTACTTGTGTCTTCTTGAGGTTTCTCACTTGGAGGAGTGGTGTGTGGAACTTCCTCCTTTTTCTTTGGCCCTTGTTCTAGCTTGTCTTCTTTTGGTGGTGTCGCTTCATATTCTCGTGCCTTAGCTTGCTTTCTTTGATGTTCTTCTTTCTCATATAAAGGGAGTCCAATCATGCCAAAGGACATCATCCTGGTAGTACATGGGATTTTTTGAGCGGATTTTGATTCGCTTAGGGGTGGGTTTCCACTTTTTTGCAAAGTCCCTTTTAGCCCTCTTTGGACCTCAAATGGTGTTGCTTCTCTTTCTATTATCTTCTCTCTCTTTAGGTTGACTCTTTGACTTAAACGATGGGGCGTGGTTGTTTCTTGGGCTATGCCTCTTCCACTTTATCTTTGCCTTTTTCTATTGATTTTTTTCTCTAGAGGTGTCTTCTCCTCCTCATCTTGTTCCTTGTCTCTTTCAAGTGCCATCAATGCGGCGGCCGTTTTTGTTTTTGCCTCCACTTGAGAGACCTGGACAAATATTTTTCTTAGCCTTGTGGTAGGTGGTGGTGCTCTGGTCTATACTTCTTCTTTGTCATCCAATTTGCCTACTAGCCATAAGTTTTTCTCAGGGGATGGCGGTAGGTGATCTACTTGCCCGATAGCATGATGTGCTATCCTAGTGAGTCCTTCTGGGGGGCCCCAAGAAAGATACGTGTTCAGGTTTCTTTACATGTGTTAGGGTAGTGTGGATATATTGGGCATGGATGACCTCTGTAGCCCCTTTTTTCTTTGATGCCTGGATGAAGTTAGATGCCACTGCGTTATTAGGGCATGTGTATCGAGGTGTCCTCTTTATGGTGAAATGGAAGTGTTGGTGGTATAGCCCGAGTTCCCTCTCTATACCTTTCTTCCAAAGATCCAAGAAAGATATTGATTCACTAGTGAAAATGGCAGTGGTAGGTAGCTGGTGGTCTCTCATAGGTTCCCTCCCTTGGACAGTTTTAGAGCATCAGCTATATGCTCTTCTGTGATGTTCACCTCTACTGGAGTGTCATTCAAATTTGAAATGGTGGCTTGACCATCTTTGTTAATGTTGTGCATCAGCTCATGAGCCTTTTTGTAGTAGTCAACACCACATGCCTCTAGCTGGATATAGTTTGTGAGACCTATCTTCTCCCACAATGGTCTAACACCATCTTTCCTTGCTAGGTCTTTATCTTCTTTTGACAAAATTTTCACTTCTACTTTTGATCCTTGTGCACTTTTGAAGGTTCCATGATAGACTGTGACATGTTGGTGCTATAGCTGCTCCTTGGCCAACCAAGTAACATTTACTTCCTTGAGAGAATCTTCTTCTAAATGGTATGGGGGAATCTCTCCCATCTTAGTCTTCATGATTTTCTTCTTCAAAGCTCCCAAGGTAGATGAGAGATATCCTGAAAGAAAATCATCAGAATATGGTTGTAAGACTTGTTTCACCTTTTACTAACAAGTAGAAAGGCTAAAACAACAACTGAAGTGCAAAAAGACAAATTTTAGCAAGATTTATCTTTGGTGCGCCGAAGATGCAAGTATGTGCATGTGAGTAAAATTTGGTGCCATAGTGGATGTACATGAGATGCATGTGCTGTAGGTGATATGCATGAAGTATTTTGGCTTTTTGACCCCTGTGGTAAGAGTTATGGGAAATTACTTGTCTGCATTGTTCATCATTTGAGCATGTCATATTGGAGGGAGATAGGCTTTGTCAATCTTGATGAAACTTGGCATGGAGCTTCACTCAAGGCAAATAGACATATTTATAACAAAATTTGGTAAGATAGGGTCCAATTGTTCACAAATCTATCTTTGGCATGCCAAAGATAGATTTTCATTGAATTGGTTCTTTTTTTGACTTCTTGCCACTTGGGTTCCTCCATAGGGTGGTAATTAAGCCATGGGTAAATTTTGATCTCCGTTGGTGGGTCAAACATCCTTTGTGTGCACCCTCTTACATATTCTTGGCAGTAAGGTGCAACATAGGGAAGTGCATGAATGATGTGAGTGTGCCAAGGTTATGTAAGGTGTGTAGAGGCTATGTGGGCTATGCTTGTATGGACACATGTGCAAAAAATTCTTCAAATGTGACAATTTATCTTTGGTGCACATAAAATAAATTATGCATGTTATTGCTACTTTTGCCCCCAATTTTACCTATATAGATTATACTAGGTTAATTGAGGTGGATGGTGGCCTGGTTCTGTATCCTGCACTTGGTGTTGATCATGGTGAATTCGATTGTCTCATCTTGAGTATAGTTGATATCATCTGGTTGTGGGCCACTAGAGGTAAGTAAGAGTTAGGTATAGTATATAGAGTGCCCCCCTGTGACTTTGAGGTCAAATGGATCAATATTTTTGAAAATGCAAATTGTCCCTTTGTGGTGGAGATATGTTCATTTTCCAATCACCTAATGAGGTGGACTCTAATGCACCCCCAAACCTCTACATGTATTCTATTTGAAGACATCTACAAGTGGGTCAAAATTGGTCTCCAAATAGGCCTTTAATCTTCGGTGCACCAAAGATAATAGGTCAAGATTTTGGTCTACTTTTGCACTCTGGATCTCACTCTTGTGTTCATATACTTGAGATGAGCCCATGGTACGAGTTTGGTGTGATTTAGTTGCCCGATGTTGCCGCTATACACATTGTTGTTTGGGAGAACTCCCAGGTTGCCCTGTGTTGTCGTGCCCCCTATGACCTTGGTGGTGGAAAAAGTGGTAATCAAAATTCTTCTTGTTATAGTTAGGAACTTACTCCTCATGTATGGAGTAAGTAAGGACCGACATATTGTGCGTAGAAGCTCACAAAAGAGCACCAAAATCACTAGCTTTAGCTCCCCCTCAAAGGAATAGAATGAAAACAAGAGTCTAAAGGACTATACATACCTGGACTTTTCTGACACCCCCATCCTGTACCTATTCATTGAGCCAAGTGGCCCTCAACATGTATCCTTGGATTAAATTTTTTTGAAAATTGGCACCTGAGGACCTTTCTGCCAAAAGTTGTCCAAAGTGGTTAGTGAGTTGGAGTGGCCGTCAAACAATTTGATCGGAGTTACCCCAAAAAATTTATTGACATTTCCATTGAGCTTCAAGATTTGGCGTTTCAATTTGGATTCCAATTTTGATATTCTTATTGGTTTATTTATTTATTTTGGACTTCTATTAGCTTTTATTAACAAAATTGAACACAATTATCCAAAACTACGAAAAAAAAAATCATTCTACGCTCATGAAAAGGAAAATGTCAAGACCAGCAATGGAGAACAAAACTCAATTCTTGAAGAAAGTGTATGCATCGGATTGCATCAAGGATAAAATAACGAGACGATGTCCAACATCAATGAAAAATATGGATCAACGCAAAAAAAAAAAAACAAAAACTTGGCAAACCCGATGGAACTAAAGGAAAGGAACTTTCAATGTCAAAAACCGTATGCAAAGCAAAATATAAGGAGTTGAAACTGACATTGAAAGAAGTTTGGATCACTAAGATGGAATCAAAAAGCAATAAACTATGATCAATTAGTGTTCCATCTCATTACAAAAAATACACTTTGCAAGACTCACATTAAAGGAGTTGTTGAAAGGACGCCCTTTCAACAACATTTCCATAAAGATTCCTCAAAGATTCTATAAAGATTCCACATGAAGATGGTGATGAAGTAATGAAGATGAAGATGGATACTGCAACATGAAGATACAAGTTCATGGACGTCATCGAATATCCCGTTATTATTATTTTGAGCCATTACGGCCACTTTTGTAATGTTTACGAGAACCTCATATTTTAAATCGGCACTTGTATTTTGGCCACAGATGCTTGTATAATGAGTAAAGCCAACTCAGTTTCTTGTAATTAAGCTCTGTAGAAGCCTAGGGACAATTCAGGTCATTTGGCCGGACATTAGGTTTGAAGGCTTGGTATATAAGCTAAAACCTAAGGCTTTGTAAAAAACACATTACATTATCTCAAGTAATATACAGTCCTGGGTTCTGCAGCACACAGTAGTGAGCTTCACGCACACACACCGTCGTGCACACTAATCACATTGCATATATGAGAGTAGGAGTGTGTTAGCATCGAGGAGCTCTCCGCGTCGACGCAAGCAATGCAAGCCGAGGACCACATCGCGAGCGCGCCTGCTACGAGCTATATTTGGTCGTAAGTACCTCAAACGACATCCGTTCTGAATGATCGAGTAGTCGTTAGAATCAGGGCGAGAAGCTCTTCGTGTTGATGTCTTTGTAGATCAGTTTCGGACACTTTGGAAATTGCTGTTTTGACTCTATCGCGACAGCGATTAGAGGTCTTACAGTTATGGTTTTCAGGGTTTAGGTATTTGGCCACATAGGATATGTCCTTGTGAGTCTTACCCTCCGATTTCGAGTCATTCCGATATGATTTGAGACTGTTTCGAGCTTGTAGTGTTTCGTAGGATGCGTTGTCTGTTTCTTTGCTTTATGGTAGTGTTGTGGTAGGATTAGTGACTGTAGAGTGTTGTTCGTGTTTAGCTCAAGGTTGACAACCTTGAGATTGCCTCCATGCCCTAGTCGGGTCAGCTACGTCCTCGGATTGACAATTTGTTGGTCTGTGTTCTCGTTGTGCTCCATCATCCGTCGCGGCGTACCTGCTAACATTGGCGCCGTTGCCGGGGACGAAGCGCCTAAACTAGCGTAGACCGTATCACTTGTGTTTGATAGTATAGCGTTTCTCTAGAGTTTTCTAGAGTGTTGTCACCATTTGCCTTCTTAGAGGGAAGTCAGAGAGCGGATCTCTTGACTGAGGGATAACCAGGGAGCCTGCGTCTCGCCGAGGTGGTCTACCATGAGGTTGAGGTATGGTTATATTATTTTGTTGTGTGTTTAGATTAGGTTTTATGGTTTGTGTGTTTGGTTGTGACTTATGGTTGTGAAGAACTCGAAAGAGAAAAAAAAAAACGCAAAGAAAAACGCAAAAGGTAAGTAGGAGGCTATTTGCTTGCCAGAAAGCAAAAACAACCATTCAACCATCCAAAGTAGGACTTTAGGTAGTGTAGGACATCTGATGTTGATCTAGAGCAATTTTGACATGAAAATGTACTTGAAAACACAAAAGGCAGAATTGTGCTGATTATGGTAAAAGTGCTCTAAAATGGTTGTTTGAAAGCCGATTTGAGTGTTTGTTTTTGCATTGGAGACCTTAAGGTAGGGGGAAAACACAGATTTGGTCCAATCCAAAAAAAAAAACTCTAAAAAACCCAAAAAAAACCAAAATCTGAAACCAAATCTGCAATTTTTAAAAAACAAAAAGTTTGACCTCAAAACCTTGTTTTGCATATGATCTAGAGCTTGTATGTGAAATTTCAAAGCATTTGCATCAGTGCTTGTGTATCTAAGTGGGAATTTGCTTTTTCCGAGTGTAAGGAAGTGAACTGTGAAATACTTGAATCTAAAAGAAAGGAAGTCCAAATTGAATGAAACTTTGGGAACAGGCTTCTAAGGGCATTGGGAACCAAACTATCCAAAAACAGAGAAAGAAATACTTTCCAGTGGCTCTCTGCCTAGTCTATCGCGATAGACTGGTGAATTGGAGATAGACTCACAAACAGGCAAAACCCCTCATACCACAGGTAAAACACATCAATACAAGGCTGCTCCCAAAAATTGAGTGTACTTCGACACCTGCTTGACCACCAAACCTCAAGTTTGGTGTTTAGAGTCTAAGTTCGGAGACACAGTGGTAAAAAGACCTTGACCAATAGTCCAAACATTGCACAACTTTGTGTATTCACTATACAGAGGATAAGGAAACTAGTTGTGAAGAGAACTTTGTAAAAAGACCAAAACTGGGAAACTTTATGAGCCTATCGCGATAGGTTAGGTGATATTTAGCTGTGGACCTTATTTTGCAAATCCCTCCTAGGGATAGCTTAAGCAGAGCCTACATAGCATACACACCAAATTTCAAGGTGTTTCGATCACTAGAAGTGAATCTAAAGCCCAGATAGAGATTCAAGTTCTGACAAAAACACTAAAAATGGCCCAAAACACAAACCAAGTGTCCAAATTGCATGAAATTTGAGGGATAGACACAAGAGAGTAAGGGGAAAAGGGAGGAGGGACTAGGGATAACCCACCCAACTTCATGGGTACATTTACTTTTTGATAAGCCCCCCCACCTCCCTACACTTTGGATGCTCAATAGGTCTCCTTCACCTCCATTAACTATGACTTCGCCCAACCCGTTGGATCACCACAACCACGACCCCAACTCTACATACATTAAAGTTAGGAAAAGGAGAAAATTTTGGCTCCCTCTTACCAACCCACATGCTTATAAGCTCAAAATTTTTGGTAAGCAACCGGTCTACTCTTTTGATAATGCCGTGTCTTTCAATTTTGTGCACAACCTCACCTCACGCCCCCTCACTTCTAATGAAAAGAAATGTCTAAACCTGGGTCTAAAATACATCCCACCCCCTCCTAATCCTACACCCAAAACCCTCATAGAAGCACATAAGACCTTAAGGAAACTACAACTTAAAGAGTTTTTCAAAACCAAAGAAACGCCCTCCGTGTCTCCATATAAAATTCCCAACCCCTTTTGGAAACCACCTAAAGAGAATCCCACTCTAGAATCTATCTCCAAGTTAAACCTTCTTCACCTTCAACAACAATTGGAATCCTACAACTCTCCTTGCTCAAAACCCCCCAAATTTGTACATCTAGCCCTAAAATCTCTCTCAATAGACAACTCCATTGTCATCAAACCCACCGACAAAAACCTTGGACTCACTATTCTCTCGAAAGAATGGTATGAAAATGAAGCACTTAGGCAACTCAATGATCCCATCACCTATCAACCAATCACCCCACCTTCTCATAATTACTTAGTCTCTCTCCTCTCTACCATCATACATAAATACACCCTCCTGCCCATGGAACAACATGCCTTCATCCTTGCACCCCTCTCTAAACCTTTCAAACCCTGCCCAATCTACTTTCTTCCTAAATTGCATAAACCTTCCCTGGTTGCAAGACCCATTTGTTCCTACAAAGGCTATCTCTTTGAAAATGCATCCAAATGGCTCCACATGGAACTATACCCGATTCTCCTGGATAAAAAACAACACCTAAAAGATTCCCTCTCCCTAATCAAAGACCTACACAATACTTGCTTTCCACCAAACTCTCTCCTCTTTACCTTTGACGTAAACTCTCTATACCCTAGCATCCCCATTGATCAAGGACTCCATGCCCTAAAAACAACCATTGCAAACACTTTGACCCTCCAAAAACCAACTTCATCATCTCTCTCTCTCTCTACCCTCATCCTCACACAACACTACATCGGGTTCAATAACAAAGTTTTCAAGCAAATCAAGGGCACAGGTATGGGATCAAATTTTGCCGTAGTCTACGCTTGTCTCTTCCTTTGCCACATGGAGTCCCAATCCTCACTCCTTCATAACCCTAACTTAGCATATTTTAAAAGGTTCATTGATGATGCCTTTGGAGTATGGACAGACCCTTTAGAATCACTAACATTTACCCTCAACACATATGCAGGACCACTACATGAACACATCAAAATTACCCCCTGTATCTCTACCAATCAAGCCACAATCCTAGACATACACTTCTTTAAAGGGCCCAATTTTATAGCTCATGGTATCCTAGACTCAAAATTCTACCAAAAGCCCCTAAATTCTTTTCACTACATACCATGGATCTCTTGGCATCCAACCCACCAAAAAATAGCCTTCATCAAATCAGAACTCAGAAGATACATTGTGAGGGAAAGTTCCTTTGAACACTACCTAACCACAAGGAACCTCTTTTTTATCAGACTTAGGAAAAAAGGCTATCCTAGGGAAGTGCTCCTTAGGATCTTCAACTCAATATCCTATTTGGAAAGAAACAACCTCTTAAATAAACCCTCTCCAATAAAAAAACCTCCCCCAATCATTTTCAAATTACCCTTTACCCCAGAAACTAGAAAACTAAAACCCTCCTTATTAATTGGGAAACCTATACATCAAGCTTGCCAAAACTCTCCTCACCTCTCCCACTTGGAAAAACCCATCACATGTTGGACCACTGGACCAAACTTACACACACTCCTTAAAAAACAGTCCTAATGCATAGCAAGGTCAACATGCCCAATTTACCCTCGTTTGATTTGCTTTACAACTTATGCAGGATAATGGTACCACTACTTCGGCTCAACCTCCCCCCCCCTCTTTCGCTTCCTTCCCCTTTTTTGGTCACCAGTTTATACTCACACCCCTTTTTTTTGATACCATTATATACCCCCACCGCACTAGTTTATACCCACACCCCGTTTTTGGTCACCATTATATACCCACCCATTCCCCCCCCCCCCCCTCTCTCCCTTTCATAACCAGTTATGGGTATAACCAAAAAAACCTTTTTTGTCCGATACTCTTTACCCTATAAGTGGCGCACATCCTACTTGCCTCTTGTAACTAAAGTGTTATCAAACCAAAGGACTTCTCTACCTACCAGTTTCAAAATAAATTCCTAAATCATAAGCGTATTTTTTTTTGTGTTATCGTTCCCACTCGCATAAAAATAATCTTTGCCTACCCAATGTTGGTATTACCCAAATTTTATAACGCTCTCTCATACAAAAAAAATTTAGCCCGCGCCGCTTAGTAAGCTTACACATGATTTCTCCTCTTCCTCAATTTCACCAAACAAAATAGACCCTTCTTTAGCCCGCCCCACTCAGTAAGCTCACACATGATTGCTCCTCTTTTCTCGGTTTCACCAAACAAAATAGAGCCTTCTTTTCTAATGACTAACTCACTCAAGAAAAGAGGACACAAACTTTGCAAAATTGAAGTTTGGTTTCCCACCTTTTTTTTGCTCCCTCCCAAAAACTTGCACCCAACCTCCCCTACTTAAACAACCCTCACGCTCCTCTCCCTAAACTCTTCTTCCCTCTCCAAGCTCCCTTGGAATACCACTGATGAGCTCTCTAAGGAGCGAAACGCGTTTGGTCGTATAATCCTCAACCAACCCTCCCTTCTCTTCCCCCCCCCCCCCGGTTTATTCCAAACTCCCTTCTCCCTATCCCATAATCTAATTTGAGTGTTCTGCACGCTTGGTCGTTATAAATACTTTAAGTTTTGATATGAAAATAAAAGCGTTGTACACTTTTCGATTTATCCCCGCCAATTTATTCCCCTCCCGCAAACTTTTCCTCGGTCGCTACGCCTACTTACCTCGTCAAACCCCCCGCATGCCCTTCCTCAGTTGCTAAAACCTTCTGAGCTTGACCAAAACATATTTTTCCGGCCCAAATTTATCGTACTCAATATTCTCCCTGTTGGGGTATAGGCGCCTTTGCCTTGCCCGGCCGCCCAGAGTCTGGGCGCCCACTGAGTTGTATACCTTATACATAGCATAAGTGTATAGGGGGCTGCTCACTCTTTTGAGTCTCCCCACCCACATCGTGTTGTGTGTCTCCTTCTCTCTCTCTCTCACTGTTCGTCTATGGTGCTCCCCGATCCCCTTCAATTGGTATCAGAGCTATGGTGACCGCGGAGAGCACGACGGCTTTGAGAGCTTCGAGGCGATAGCTCGCTCGCTCTCGACGGTGGAGTTCGATCGCGGAGTTTCACGGAGAGCGATTTTAGCTTGAGGATCATTTTCTTTGGAGCTTAGGAGCTTGGTGTGGTCAAGCTTGGTCGAGGAGGCGGTTGCGGCTTCCTTGGTGAGAGGAGCTTTTGAGCTCAGTGGAGCTCGTTAGAGAAGTGCTCGGCGAAGGAGAGCTTGACATTCCAGTGCTTGGATGCTGTTGTGGCAGAGCTCTTGTGTTGGAGCTTGCATTGAGAGGACATTGCATCACGCAGAGTGGAGCAGGAGCAGGTTCAAAACTGTGTGCAGCTCGTTTTTGCCATTTTCGGGCTCTAAAACGCAGTTTTTTGTGTAGCTCCATCATACAGAGTCAGATCTACATGATCCAAGAGTCTAAGTCAGGGTTTTGGCACGCTCTGGACGCGATGGTGATGTCTATTTGCTGAAATTATGCTTTGAATTACAGCAGGTACAGCAGCAAGTTTATTTGTGCACTTTCGGGTCCCAAAAACACTGTTTTTGGCATAGCTTTCACACCCGGACTCGGATACATATGATCCAGGAGTCTACCTTAGGATTTTGGCACGCTCCGGACGCGCTTGTCATATTAGAATTTTAAAATTCTGAACGCTAAATTTTCTGCAGCAGCAGTTATTTATTGTGTGTCGAGGATTCCACACATGGTTTGCTCTCAGATGTGAGAGTGATATTTGCTGCAAGTTTCCTCACAGGTGGGAGGATACGATGTATGCCTTATGTGGTTTGATGCTCAGGGAGACTAATGTGATTGCATTTTGAGCTCTGTAGTGTATGCCTCGAGCATGTTTTTTGGCAGTCACAGGTAGAGCAGATATTTGTGTACTAGATTTGCAGGTGTTTGCAATGATGTATGCAAAGTCTGGAGATTGGTACATGCATTTGGAGTGCGGTTTGATGCGCTTTGGTTGCTCATGGTTTTGAGCGTGCAGCCAGTTTGGTTACTGGTTTTGTGGCCGTTTTACTAACGAAACTCTGGCGAAATTTTCCCAGGAGTTTTATGCGTATCATTTATGCAATCTAGGTAGAGATTGCGGGTTGCACTCAGCATTTGTGTGCGGTGTTCTCTGCAGGTGGGAGATTTGTGCGTGTGTATGCATCGATACCGCACAGTGTGGGCTTGGTGATTAGCTCACGGGTTTGACAGGCGTACAGTTATCTTGGCACACTCACAGGAGTGAGTATTGTGATGTATGCTTGTGTGGCTACGAGCTAGGGAGCCGGATTCGAGCACTAATGGCTTGAGGTTTTTTAGCAGGTTTCAGCTACAGGTTTACAAGTTTACAGGCAGGTTTGAGGGCTTATTTGGGCGCTGAATTTTTAGCCATTGTTTCCTCTTTGCAGGTGTCCATGTATGGCTCAGTTGTAGGCTGATCTGGGACACATTTGTGACTTGTTTATGCAGCTGTTTAAGAGCTGAATTTTGGGGCTGTTTTGGGACTGATTTGCAGCCATATCTTACAGCCATATTTGTAGACTTTTGTTGATGCGATTCGAGCCAGTTTAGGGCTAATTTGGTTGACATTTGCTACTCATTGTTGGTTGCTCTTTTGCGAGCATTATGGCTGATTTTTCATTGGACTTCCAGCGTTATGGTCTGACACAGTTTGATGGTGCAGATTTTGTTGCTTGGAAGGAGCATATGCTTGTTGCATTGACGGATTTGGGGGAGGATAAACCCTTGCGTGGTTTATCGGTGAAGCCCAAGTCTATGCGTGATGATGATTGGCAAGATCTTGATGAGTTAGCCATGTCTACGATTCATTTGCATCTGGTTGAGTCCGTTTACTGGCAGGTCTCGAGGGAGACTACAACTCATGCTTTATGGCAGAGTTTACATGCTATGTACGCGACATCCATGTCTACAGGGGAGTCTAGTCCCACTTCTATGTCCATGGGAGAGATTGATCCCACACGCAAGTCTCGACGGCATAGAGACTTGACATGTTGGCATTGTGGACATAGAGGGCACATTAGGCGTCGATGTTTCAGGCGTTTGAGACAACGGAGGCGACAGATGCGTGATGCAGATTTGGGCATGACAGATGCTAGTGAGATCAGTACGGTGGTTACTGAGTATGATTGTGACGGCGATGTCACATTTACATCTAGCTTGTCTTCAGACGATCTTATGTCTACGGATTGCATATCGGATTGCACATTGTCTTCACATTGGTTACTAGATTCAGATGCTACATTCCATGTCACGTCGCATCGTGAGTGGTTTAGCACATTTTCTAGTGGGAGACTTGGTTGTGTGCACATGGCTGATGGTGCTATGTATGACATTGAGGGTATAGGAGATGTATGTTTGTCCTTGCCCAGTGGTATGAGATTTACCCTGCGTCATGTGCGTTATGTGCCAGATCTGAGACGGGATTTGATCTCAGTCAGACAGTTACGGGATAGTGGATGTCAGATTTTGCTACGAGAGCGAGATTTTGTGATGCATTTGGGTTCGCTAGTGATTGCGAGAGGTGCCAGGAGTGGTACAGGTTACCCATTGCATGTGGATCACGTGAGAGACGGTGTTGTCTCTGTGATCATGTAGCCAGGTAGAGAGCGAGAGAGCAGGCGAGTATCTTTTGCTCATGGGTTGCAGGGTACTTTGCATGGAGTGCAGAGTAGTGAGCTCGTTGTGCACACAGTTGGGGCACGACTTGAGCAGTCACACAGAGAGGTGACAGAGTCAGACATGCATGCTTTGCTAGTGACTGAGCAAAGTAGAGAGTCAGTTGTGCGAGATACTTCTATGCAGGATAGAGAGGTAGAGCGGTCTTGCTCTAGTGAGTCACGACAGGAGGACGTTGTGCAAGAGTCTATGCATACGGAGTTAGAGCATGAGAGCTCTAGTGAGTCACAACAGATTGAGTGGTCATGTTTGCAGTGGATGATTGCAGAGGAGGTTGAGATGTCAGCGATTATGCAGTCATTCCTTTCTATGCTCGACAGTGAGCATGGGGATATAGTTGTGCAGGATATGTCTTCCAGCAGACACCTAGAGCAACTGGTTTGCTCTAAGGTTGCACGACAGGTTGATGCGTCTTTTGAGGACAGTCAGGAGATGCATGTGGCTGACGCGCCTTGTCAGTCAGAGATGCCTATTGCCAGGGATATATATGTTGATGCATGCTCCATAGAGCTAGCAGGGCCCGCTAGCATTGCATCGGCATTCAGTGGTCTCATGTATGAGATGCTGATCTTGAGACCAGATATCGCAGCTGTAGTGGGAGCATTTGCAGTTGGGGTTGTCAGTCGTTTGTTGACTGATGATGGCATAGTGCACGAGGGAGATATGCAGCAATTGCGTACATACTTGCAGTACGTGTGCGGTACGTCTGGTGGTGTATGGACTTACACGGGAGTAGGACAGCCGGATGCACACGATCACAGCCAGCTAGTGGGCATCGATTGAGAGCGGTTTTCTCTCGCCTTTTGTAGTCTTTAGACTGATTCTCTTGCTTAAAGGCACAATCGCCTTTAAGTGGGAGGTTGTTGGGGTATAGGCGCCTTTGCCTTGCCCGGCCGCCCAGAGTCTGGGCGCCCACTGACTTGTATACCTTATACATAGCATAAGTGTATAGGGGGCTTCTCACTCTTTTGAGTCTCCCCACCCACATCGTGTTGTGTGTCTCCTTCTCTCTCTCTCACTGTTCGTCTGTGGTGCTCCCCGATCCCCTTCACTCCCAACCTAAGGCCACTAACCTAAGCCATCACAGATTACAACCAATATGGCGTCAATAGTTCTCAATCACCTTCAAGAGAGTACAAGGGTACAAGCAAACCCTTCAAAGCCTTTAAGGACTTAACCCAAACCTTTTTGGAGACAAATTTATTTCATCCACCATCTTTGTACTTCCTTTTGCAGGCAGGGTACAGTTACAAAACTTAAACTTAGCAAAACCCTTTTAGATTTTTTAAAGGTTTCTCAACCCGCCGTCCCATCACTCACCCTCCCTCTGCTTAAACACCTCAACTCAAACTCGCCCGCGTTCCCATCACTCACCCTCCCTCTGACAAAAGTCGTCAACTCAAACTCTCCCACACACCCCTACCAGCATGCGTAGCTTGTAAGTGGATTAAACCCGGGCAACGGTATACACACCAATTTGCATACAATCCTCCTTCAGCCTCGCAATGAGCTGCGTTCATAGCTTCTGCTTTGCCTACACCTGCTTCGCCTACATGCAATCATTGCTTGCACACAACACCTACACTAGTCATCACCTGTAACACCTGCGGCGCCACACACTCGGCATCACCTACAACCCCTACAGCGCCACACACTCGGCATCACCTACAACCCCTACAGCATTACATACTACTGCCAGCGTCGCCACCACACTCGGCATCATACTGCAACGCCCATATAGTCGTATTCAGCATACTGCACGCATCCACAACACACTGCATCACCCCTTACTCAGCATATTTTAAGTTCTGCCAGCTTCGCCATCGTATTTGGCATACTGCACACATCTACAACACCTTGCATCACCTCTTACGTAGCATCACCCTACATGGTACCACTAAACCCCCTGTCGCAGAAACTACACCCGATTCAACCCCCATGCAACCTACAGTCGCGAGCAACAGATGTGCTTCTCCAACAAGCATCGCCTGCAGCATTCGTTATCTAATGCCAACCCGGGTACACACTGCAGCCGCTTTGTCCTTAGCCAACTCAAACCGGTGCTCACACGCTTAATTGCGCACACACACACACACACACACACACACACACACACACACACACACATGATTTTCTAAATCGTTCGCTGCTAACACACTTTCACACACCCTCGCTTAATACAGTCGCAGTACAGTCACGGTGTTTACATGCACCTACACACAAGGGTACAACTCTAGTACACCTTCACACACCCTCGCCTTTACAGCCTTGACAGCCTCAGGCATATTAAGTGGGTCCTCACACGAAGCTAATCTCCCTACACCACCCAAGTCACCCGACGTGGCAAGCATACCATGGAGGACTACGCCTTCGAAGACTTTGCAACCAATGCTCAACGCCACAACTCGCCATCAATTGCGAGCATGGAAGCTTTCTCACCAATGGAAAGTCAACATAGCTCTTCGGATTCGGGCAAAGGAAAAGGGAGGGGGGACTAGGGCTAACCCACCCAACTTCATGGGTACATTTACTTTTTGATAAGCCCCCCCTCCTCCCTACACTTTGAATGCTCAATAGATCTCCTTCACCTCCATCAACTACGACTTCGCCCAACCCGCTGGATCACCACAACCACGACCCCAACTCTACATACATTAAAGTTAGGAAAAGGAGAAAATTTTGGCTCCCTCTTACCAACCCACATGCTTACAAGCTCAAAATTTTTGGTAAGCAACCAGCCTACTCTTTTGATAATGCCGTGTCTTTCAATTTTGTGCACAACCTCACCTCACGCCCCCTCACTTCTAATGAAAAGAAATGTCTAAACCTGGGTCTAAAATACATCCCACCCCCTCCTAATCCTACACCCAAAACCCTCATAGAAGCACATAAGACCTTAGAAAGGAAACTACAACTTAAAGAGTTTTTCAAAACCAAACAAACGCCCTCCGTGTCTCCATATAAAATTCCCAACCCCTTTTGGAAACCACCTAAAGAGAATCCCACTCTAGAATCTATCTCCAAGTTAAACCTTCTTCACCTTCAACAACAATTGGAATCCTACAACTCTCCTTGCTCAAAACCCCCCAAATTTGTACATCTAGCCCTAAAATCTCTCTCAATAGACAACTCCATTGTCATCAAACCCACCGACAAAAACCTTGGACTCACTATTCTCTCGAAAGAATGGTATGAAAATGAAGCACTTAGGCAACTCAATGATCCCATCACCTATCAACCAATCACCCCACCTTCTCATAATTACTTAGTCTCTCTCCTCTCTACCATCATACATAAATACACCCTCCTACCCATGGAACAACGTGCCTTCATCCTTGCACCCCTCTCTAAACCTTTCAAACCCTGCCCAATCTACTTTCTTCCTAAATTGCATAAACCTTCCCTGGTTGCAAGACCCATTTGTTCCTACAAAGGCTATCTCTTTGAAAATGCATCCAAATGGCTCCACATGGAACTATACCCGATTCTCTTGGATAAAAAACAACACCTAAAAGATTCCCTCTCCCTAATCAAAGACCTACACAATACTTGCTTTCCGCCAAACTCTCTCCTCTTTACCTTTGACGTAAACTCTCTATACCCTAGCATCCCCATTGATCAAGGACTCCATGCCCTAAAAACAACCATTGCAAACACTTTGACCCTCCAAAAACCAACTTCATCATCTCTCTCTCTACCCTCATTCTCACACAACACTACATCGGGTTCAATAACAAAGTTTTCAAGCAAATCAAGGGCACAGGTATGGGATCAAATTTTTCCGTAGTCTATGCTTGTCTCTTCCTTTGCCACATGGAGTCCCAATCCTCACTCCTTCATAACCCTCACTTAGCATATTTTAAAAGGTTCATTGATGATGCCTTTGGAGTATGGACAGGCCCTTTAGAATCACTAACATTTACCCTCAACACATATGCAGGACCACTACATGAACACATCAAAATTACCCCCTGTATCTCTACCAATCAAGCCACAATCCTAGACATACACTTCTTTAAAGGGCCCAATTTTATAGCTCATGGTATCCTAGACTCAAAATGGTACCAAAAGCCCCTAAATTCTTTTCACTACATACCATGGATCTCTTGGCATCCAACCCACCAAAAAATAGCCTTCATCAAATCAGAACTCAGAAGATACATTGTGAGGGAAAGCTCCTTTGAACACTACCTAACCACAAGGAACCTCTTTTTTATCAGACTTAGGAAAAGAGACTATCATAGGGAAGTGCTCCTTAGGATCTTCAACTTAATATCCTATTTGGAAAGAAACAACCTCTTAAATAAACCCTCTCCAATAAAAAAACCTCCCCCAATCATTTTCAAATTACCCTTTACCCCAGAAACTAGAAAACTAAAACCCTCCTTATTAATTGGGAAACCTATACATCAAGCTTGCCAAAACTCTCCTCACCTCTCCCACTTGGAAAAACCCATCACATGTTGGACCACTGGACCAAACTTACACACACTCCTAATGCATAGCAAGGTCAACATGCCCAACTTACCCTCGTTTGATTTGCTTTACAACTTATGCAGGATAATGGTACCACTACTTCGGTTCAAATTTCCCCCCCCCTCTTTCGCTTCCTTCCCCTTTTTTGGTCACCAGTTTATACCCACACCCATTTTTTTTGATACCATTATATACCCCCACCGCACCAGTTTATACCCACACCCCGTTTTTGGTCACCATTATATACCCTCCCATTCTTCCCCCCCCCCCCCCTCTCTCCCTTTCATAACCAGTTATGGGTATAACCAAAAAAGCGTTTTTTGTCCAATACTCTTTACCCTATAAGTGGCGCACATCCTACTTGCCTCTTGTAACTAAAGTGTTATCAAACCAAAGGACTTCTCTACCTACCAGTTTCAAAATAAATTCCTAAATCATAAGCGTATTTTTTTTTGTGTTATCGTTCCCACTCGCATAAAAATAATATTTGCCTACCAAACATTGGTATTACCCAAATTTTATAACGCTCTCTCATACAAAAAAAATTTAGCCCGCCCCGCTTAGTAAGCTTACACATGATTTCTCCTCTTCCTCAGTTTCACCAAACAAAATAGACCCTTCTTTAGCCCGCCCCACTCAATAAGCTCACACATGATTGCTCCTCTTTTCTCGGTTTCACCAAACAAAATAGAGCCTTCTTTTCTAATTACTAACTCACTCAAGAAAAGAGGACACAAACTTTTCAAAATTGAAGTTTGGTTTTCCACCTTTTTTTTGCTCCCTCCCAAAAACTTGCACCCAACCTCCCCTGCTTAAACAACCCTCACTCTCCTCTCCCTAAACTCTTCTTCCCTCTCCAAGCTTCCTTGGAATACCACTGATGAGCTCTCTAAAGAGCGAAACGCGTTTGGTCGTATAATCCTCAACCAACCCTCCCTTCTCTTCCCCCCCCCCCCCCCCCCCCCCCCCCCCCCGTTTATTCCAAACTCCCTTCTCCCTATTCCGTAATCTAATTTGAGTGTTCTACACGCTTGGTCGTTATAAATACTGTAAGTTTTGAAAAAAACGTTGTTTAAGGCCTCAAAATGCATCCGGAAGTCAGGGGTGCCTAAAACCGACAATTTGAGAGAACTGTGAGAAAACGCTCACGGTTTTGGACATAGTTTTGGATTTTCCCTGACCAAAACACTTGATCACACTGAGAGAGGTATTACTACAGCAAGCTAGAGGTGTTAAGCCTAGAAGTCATGTCTACATTAGACTCAGACTCAACTTATACAAGCACATGGATTGTAGGGAAAGATGAGCACCCGCCCAGAATAGATCTTCCAAACCTACATTACATAAAGACCAATTTTGTGGAGAGAGTTTGGATGTACAACCATGAGAGTGAAGGACTATATAGGTATATTAATGGAGATCAATTCAACCTTTACAGTTTCTTAGAGCCTTACCCAGAAGAGCTGACAGAATACAAGGTCTTATATGTCTATACATACGAGGTCGACCGACAATGGACATCTTTATTTGTTGACAAGTATGGACGAGAATATAGAGCTGTAGAAAGCACAAATCCGCGAACCAAATTAGAGATGAGTGGATATTTGGTCAATGAAGGACCTCAGATACATCCACTAAACACAGGAACCTCTAAGAGAATTCCAAAGAGGGGACCACCACCTGGATTTCCTCCTAGAGCGATAACGAGAGATGAAATGATACCAGAGAAGAGTATGGTTCCATACTTTGCACCCCAAAGTATAAGACCATCTCAGCTAAGAAAATGGGTAAATAGAAAGTACAATGGCATAGGAGACCCATACACCCATGTCTCGGCTTTTAAGCAAGTCCTACGAGCAGTACGAGTAGAGGACTTTCACACGCAGTATGAGGGTTTTGGACTTACATTGGAGGACAATGCAAGCATGGTTTGAACTATTGAACCGAAGAGAGTTCACAACCATTGAGAAAATGTTGGATGAATTTGTTCAAGAATTCTCCAAGAGGGGCATAAAACATAACACCCTTCTTAAGATTAAGGAATTTAAACAAGGCGAAACAGAAACATTGCGACATGCAATACTACGTTTCAAGCAATATGTTGCTAGATGTCCTACCCAAGAGTTACCCACGCCAAAACGTCAGATCCTATGCTTCATCAGAGGTCTTAGGAATGAGAATCTCCAAAAGGACCTATACGTGAAAAGATACCAAACCTTGGAAGAGGTGACCAAAGCGACAGTTGACCTAGTTGACAATTGCAAATTCTATGAAGAGGGTCAAAAGAAGATGAATGATGCGAGTCAGGAAAAGAAAAACGTTGATCTTGAGGATCAAAGAGGGAATCTAGGACAAAACCAAGTAAATGTTGAGGAGCAAATCATAGAGAATGTGATGCAACGCATCAACCACTCTGACAGAGTATCAGCCTATAGAATTTCTCAACAACGACGCAGGTGCATGACATGTGGAGGGGACCAACTGACGCAACATTGTCCTGACTATAGACCTAAGACTCCACCAGGGTTTGAGCATGTTATGTCTCAACCTCCTAGATATCATCCTGTAGCGGAACAAGTGTTCTTAAGTGAAAGACCCATAGCTGCTAGAAATGCATATGAGAGTCATGAGCTTCAAATAGAAAGAAATGTGGTAGATCAGAGGCCACTTCAAGGTCAATATCAAGTATTGCCACAACAACCAATACGTCCATGTGACAAATGTCGTAGTAGTGATCACTTGATTAAGGATTGTCCACACCATGATATCATGATAAATGTATATTGTAATGAGTGTGCAATCACACATATGATTTTGGATTGTCCTAAGAATCCAAGAAAGAAAGGTAAAATGCAACCACATGTTACCTTTCCTTCTACCAGCAAATCAGAGAAAGAACGAGCCGCAACAAAAGGAGAGACGACGACAACAACAGAGAAAGAAACAATTGCAAAAGAATAGGTGCTTAAACAACAAGAAGATGAAAGTAAGCAAGTTGCTCCAGTAAACGTTGTCACAAGAGCACAAGCAAAAGTGCAAGAGAAGAAGCCTACAGATGGAGAGACTAGTAAGAGTTCCAAAAGCCGTAGAAACTCTAGAGGAGCAAGAAGGACTAGAATGAAAGCGAGACTAGAAAGGGAAAAAGGGGAAGAAAAGGCTGTTACAGCTGAGTTGGAAACAACTCAAGAGCAACAGACACAGCAAAGGGAAGTTGAAACCCTTAAACCAGCTGAAGCACCCAAGAGTGCTAGTTCAGGAGGATCTGTCCTAGTGGACAAAGTGAATGAGCCTTTAGACGCAATTTTACAGGCTTATGAGGCTAGATTGGCAAATAGTCAAACCCAAGCTTCAAGTTAATATTTTTCTGCGGTCTATGAGTCTAGCGAATAGGTATAAGCTCAAGCTGGAGAGTTGAGCATACATAAAGTCATGTCGCTCATGCTAGAAGAGGTGAGCATAAGAGTCAAAGTTCATATAATATATAAGGTGGAGAAGGCGGTAGTTCAAAAAAAAAAAAAAACACTCACGCACTTGACACAGTGAGGAAGAGTGGAGAAACCTCGACAGCAAAAACCCTTCTTGTAAGTAGTGAAAGCTTTTGAAGCACTCATGCTATATGTTTTTCTTTCTACACTAACTCCATGAAGAACCCATCAATACTCTTCTCTTGCACCGCATCTTGTTTAACATGCATAACTCTGTGCAAGCATATAGATGTCCCATCATTGGACATATGCATTAGGCACTCTTTTTTATTCCACCCATGCACTTACACAAACAAATGACGATGACCAAGCGGAAACAGGTTTTATAAGCCTTTGCTCAACAACAATGACTCTGACTTCAAGCTACTAACACTTATCCATGTATATCAAGCCCATACTAGTAGCCATATGGCCATATGTACTTTAACTCAGCATAACTCTATAACATCAGAACCTAAGTACATATACCCTCGCATTTAATTATGACTAAAGACATTTTTTCCCACTGGGTTTTTCCCTTTAGTCTTATCCAGGTATCCAAGACCTTCATTTTGTATATACGCTACATTTTACTTTTACTCTTTTATTTTTTATGACAACAAAAACAAGAAGAACCACGATATCCCCACACTACTAATTGCAAATCTACTGACAAGTCAAAAGGGAGAGGCCAAAAAACAGCTAGACAAAGCTTCAAGTCAACTTACAGGTACAACTGTGAGATAACAACCACAAGAAAAGCAAACTAGAGCTACAATGACAACGACCTGCTGCACCAACAAGTCGATAAAACCTCATGCAATTCAAGATAAAACAACCAATCGGAGGGGGAGAGTTCCAGGCTTCAAATACACTACAGGTATAACTTCAAGACAGCTTTAACATCACGCAAAGCGACCAACTACAGAAGAGGCTGCCACAACAACTTCAACCAACACCAAGACATCAAGAACTCGTCAAGGCCAGCAAAGACATAGGGTCTTGTCGGGGACGACAGAATTCGGAGGGGGAGAGTGTTGAAAGGATGCCCTTTCAACAACATTTCCATAAAGATTCCTCAAAGATTCTATAAAGATTCCACATGAAGATGGTGATGAAGTAATGAAGATGAAGATGGATGCTGCAACATGAAGATACAAGTTCATGGACGTCATCGAATATCCTGTTATTATTATTTTGAGCCATTACGGCCACTTTTGTAATGTTAACGGGAACCTCATATTTTAAATTGGCACTTGTATTTTGGCCACAGATGCTTGTATAATGAGTAAAGCCAACTCAGTTTCTTGTAATTAAGCTCTGTAGAAGCCTAGGGACAATTCAGGTCATTTGGCCGGACATTAGGTTTGAAGGCTTGGTATATAAGCTAAAACCTAAGGCTTTGTAAAAAACACATTACGTTATCTCAAGTAATATACAGTCCTGGGTTCTGCAGCACACAGTAGTGAGCTTCATGCACACACACCGTCGCGCACACTAATCACATTGCATATATGAGAGTAGGAGCGTGTTAGCATCGAGGAGCTCTCCGCGTCGACGCAAGCAATGCAAGCCGAGGACCACATCGCGAGCGCGCCTGCTACGAGCTATATTTGGTCGTAAGTACCTCAAACGACATCCGTTCTGAATGATCGAGTAGTCATTAGAATCAGGGCGAGAAGCTCTTTCGTGTTGATGTCTTTGCAGATCAGTTTCAGACACTTTGAAAATTGCTGTTTTGAGTCTATCGCGACAGCGATTAGAGGTCTTACAGTTATGGTTTTCAGGGTTTAGGTATTTGACCACATAGGATATGTCCTTGTGAGTCTTACCCTCCGATTTCGAGCCATTCCGATATGATTTGAGACTGTTTCGAGCTTGTAGTGTTTCGTAGGATGCGTTGTCTTTTTCTTTGCTTTATGGTAGTGTTGTGGTAGGATTAGTGACTGTAGAGTGGTGTTCGTGTCTAGCTCAGGGTTGACAACCCAGAGATTGCCTCCATGCGCTAGTCGGGTCAGCTACGTCCTCGGATTGACAGTTTGTTGGTCTGTGTTCTCGCTGTGCTCCATCGTCCGTCGCGGCGTACCCGCTAACAGGAGTATAAGGATGTTTTTGCCTGGTCCTACAAAGAACTCAAGGGAGTGGATCCTAAATATGTGAGCATACTATCCCTATGAGAGATGATGCTAAGCCAAGCAAACAATGACCATACACCTACAATGAGACATTCTCTAAGAAGATCAAGGAAGAGATCGAGAAGCTCAAGGAAGTTGAGTTCATCTACAAAATAGAACACACTAATTGGGTATCACCTATTACGGTGGTGCCAAAAAATAATAGCAAACTCTGAGTGTGTGTAAACTTCACGAAGATGAATGCAGCCACCATACAAGATACTTATCCTCTTTCAATCACAAAAGAGGATAATTATCCTCTTCTAATCGTGGATCGTATTCTCAAATGGGTTGTTGGAAAAGAGACTTATATTTTCTTAGTCGGATTCTCTGGTTACAACCAATTGGGCCATAGATCCAAAAGACCAACATAAAACGTCTTTTGCCCTGTAATGGTGTATTTTTGCTAACATTTTCATGCCATTTGGTCTAACCAATACACCAGTAACATTCTAATGACTGATGAGCTATCTGCAGAATTTCTTAGAAGTTTACATGGATGATCTTTCTACACACACACACACACACACACACACACACACACACACATGGATGATCTTTCTACACACACACACACACACACACACACACACAGACACACACACACACACACACACACACACACACACACACACACACACACACACACACACACACAAAGAGAGTCATTTTGAAAATTTACGGTGTGTCTTTGAGAAATATAATCTAAATAGCATTTTTTTAAATCCTAAAAAATATGTATTTATGGTTAGACAAGGCAAAATTCTCCGACACATTATATCAGAAAATGGTAGTGCCACCGACATCGAGAAGGTGGCAGTAATTGCTGAAATGACTAGACCGACAAACATCAAAAAAGATTAGGCATTTATGGGGCATTGTGGCTATTATTGTAGATCCATCTACATATATGCAGTCATACCTAAACCCATTTATAGCCGTATCACTCATTTTGAATGGACAAACGAATGCAAGGAGTTATTCAAAAAGCTTAAACTAGCCTTAACCACATCACCGATACTGAAGACTCCAAACTAGACCAAATTTTTCCATGTGCATGTGGATGCTTCAAATTTTTCTATTGGTTGCATTTTAGCCCATCCAAGAGAGGGGACTATGGGTTTTCCTATATTATATGCTAGCCTACAACTAAACCTAGTAGAAAACAATTACACTACCACTAAAAGGGAAGGTCTTGGAATGATTTATGTGGTCAATAAATTCAAACACTAATTGTTAGCTAACAAGTTTTTCTTCTTCATAGACCACCAAGTCTTGCTCTATTTGGTAAACAAGCCATGCAATGCATGAAGAATTGAAAGTTGTTTTATCATCCTACTTGAATTTGATTTAACAGTGATAGTCAAAAAGGGCACCATGCACCAATATCTGCTCTCTGTCAAAATGATTCCAGAAGACCTTGTATCAGTAATGATCATAGCTCAAGTAGATTCACAAATACCACTTCCTATCACACCATGATTGATAGAGAAATCTGTCCTATATCAATTGCTAGTTGGAAGATTGCATCAAAAAAATAAATACGGAATCCAGAGGAACAAGAAACCTACTTGAGTCAAGCTCATACTATGGTGGTAGGACTCCATTTTGCAAAATACCAAACCATACAATGATTGACTTGGCTAGAAGTTTATTGGCCTACCATGAAGAAAGACGTTCATAATTACGTGAATAGTTGCTCTCAATGTAAGGAAAAACTCACCATACCCCATGCCACCTTATTCTAGATTTTGGTGACACCCCAATGGAGTAGATATCTGGTGGAATATCTGACCAATAGAACATTCCCTGAAGATATGAGTCAATGAAAACAAAGAGAAATAGTGGCTTAAGCACCAAATATGCAATGATTGGAAATTATCTCTATTGATGAGGAAAGGGCCAACAACTTAGACTGTGTGCCAAAATGAAGAGTAGTATCTTTCTATCCTAGAACAAGTGCATGTGGGTCTTCCCACGATAATTTTGTAGTTAAGTTTCTTTCCAAAATCTACAATGGCAAAAGTGTGTTGGTAGTCAATTCCACAAGAGTTGACTATCACATTTTCTAATAAGCCCATCGGTTTCTCATTGTGTCCATCTTCCAGTTGCACTTCCATACGTGTTTGGCTAATGGCTAGTTTTCCCCAGGCTTCCCAGATAGCTTTTATTGCTATGGCTATGCCTGCACCACTACCCAAAATAGCCATGGTTGTTACGTCATTGTATTGTACTAGAAGGGTCATGTTTCCTTCATTCCCTTCATAGTAATCTCCTACTTTTTTCATGGGCACATATTTAACAATTAAGGCCTACAATTTTTCTTTGTTTTGCAATTCATGTAATTTTTCTGGGGTTACTCCCTTTAAGCCCATCTTTTCCATATAGAGTGGTCGTATCTTAAGCAATTCACTCAATGTGATTGTGCATTGGATTCGATTTTACATAATGGATTGCAAAATTTCCACATAAGGTTTGCTTTGGTCTATTTAGTTTTATCATTTTATAGACCAATGATTTCTCTTTGTTTTCTCCCAAGTATGAAGGCAGTGTCGGCAGGGTTCCAACTTCGAGCCTGATTACTGTGATGCCCAATCCCCATACAAGGACTATTCATCTATTTCCATGGGTGGTCTATCTAGCCATACTTCTTCAATTGGAGTCGATTTTAGAGTCAGACTCTCTTCTTTTCTTTCTTGACTCGTTCCCAGAGGTGGTTTGGCCAATCTCCTTCAACTATGGGCACTCCATCTAATCCCTCCTCTGTATTTGGAACTATTACTGTAGGTAAAGGCGCGTCAGTGTCTACTAGAGTTTCCTTAAACTCTACATTCTCCTGTGTTTTTTCTTTGTTGGCTCTAGTCTCAATTTCTACTGATTTCCCTATGGTTTCCAATTGGGTTCTTATTCCTCCAATATGGATTGCATGATTTGCACTAAGTTTTTGTACGGTTCTAACTCAGCAGCTTTTGATTTGGTTTCCAAGGTTTGGCCCGCTTTCAGTCCAGCTTGGAAGGCTTCCAAGGCTACATTGATCAATTCATAGATTTGTCCACAAGTACAAATCCTATCAATTTAGGTTTGGATTCTTTCAAATTTGATGACAACGTCTGTATCTGTTTCTCTGGATTCTTTGGATAATTTTTTGGGTATGTCTAATCCACTTGCATATTTTTTTTCTCCTTAGCTTATATCCTAGTCACTACCCAAATCGGAATGAGGAGTTGCTCGGCACAACTTAAATTATGTTTATGACAGTTTTACTTTGTTTTCTAGATTCTAGGATAATATTTTGGAAAATATCCACCCTTGTGACCACAAGCTCCACAAAATGCCTCTATAGGTTTTGCATTCTTGTCTGGTTTAGGATAATCATTTTTCCAATGGTCATCTGCTCCGCATTATAAAAATTCTCGATTTTTGGTTTAGGCATTGTTTCATCATGGGTGGTCTAGCCCCTTGGTTTGCAATGAAGTAAATTGGTGTTACATTCAAGGGTGCGTGATAAACTTGTTCTACTATGACAAGTGTTGACTTAGTGTACCATTCACCCTCTACACTCATTGTTGTAGAACTATCTTCATCATATGGCATGATTGGTACTATAGCATGGTCGCCCACTTGCTCTTCAAGAAGCATGTACTTGATTGGTACAACATATGTTCCGTGGAAGTGATGGCTTTGCTGGCCTAATAATAGTCTTGGTCTCTCCATAGCCATCGATGGTCTCTGAACCGGTGCCATGTTTGGCGGATATCTATACATGGGTTGTCCTTGAGGCCTCATTGACACATACTGGATGGTTCCATCATATTTTGGCTTATAATAGCACTCGTCCGTCTCATGGTTTGTCCAATTTCCTTCAATGTCACACCATTTTGAAGGTCTATGTTGTCCCATAGGTTGTCTTGAGATGGACCCTGTCCTGGCCCTCTTGTAGGTATCCTTTGCATGTTAGTCATCATGTCGTTCATGAGTTTAACCATGTCTTCTATAGCATTGAAAAAAGTTTCCATTGTTGGTCCTACTTGTGTTGGCACAATAGATGTGGTTCACTCACTTTGTGCATCCTTAACAATACTTTCCTCATTAAAAATCTCACAATTGTCTCCCAAATCAATTGCGTTGAGGCTGCATGCTTCCCAAGTGGTTATATACACAACAAAGTTTTTGGACAATGATAGTGAGTATACGACTATTGAATTCATTCCATTTGTATCTATTTTCTCTTCTTTCTCACTCATGGGTTTCACCCATTGGCATTCCATGAAGTGCGGCGGACTCGTAGGTGAAACCTCTTTGATTTGACGTAAGTTTCTTGCATCATTTTTGTGTTTTTAGTTGTGCTTATCTATGAGATATTTTGTCTCATAACGTGCAAATGAGCATTCTAAATCAGCTTTTAAGCATAGGAGGGGATAGAGCATGGTCTAAATATGTGATTAGGAGACCAAAACAATAAACCTAATTTTTGTTGTTTATCTTTGGCATGATTTTGTTCAGATGTCAAAAGTGACATTACTAATTTGAGCTTGCTCTTGTCATATATGACCCACTGAATTGATGTAACAAGTTTGGGTCTAGTCGGACACTCCTAGCTATCTCAACAATGATGTGATAGACTAGGGGCCATATTGACTAGTTTTTAGTAATTGATGGCTACTTGAGAAAGATAGGATAGAGAACACTTGGGCAAGGGTTTTCCAAAAGATAAGCTATCTTTTGTAGCCTCCATGCACTAGTCGGGTCAGCTACGTCCCACAGATTGACATTTTATGTATGTGGTTCTTGCTTTGCTAGCATTGATATGGTGAGGCTTGGTAGCCGGCTGACATTTGTTGAACATAAATGGAGCACCCCATGGCCCTACGGCCATAATATATCCTTTTTTTATGTTTCTCGTGCTATGTGGTTCTCTTTATGATACCTACAACAAAGCACCCTATGGCCATAAGATGGTCTATGCACAAGTACAAACCCATGTATTGACACACTTGCCATGTAATTTTTCAAATTCTATGTGATGGTTTGTTTAACAATTATTTTTTGAAACTATTTTGCATGTATGGGTTTTGATCACAGTGATAGAGTATGCATGTTTGTAGCTACACAAAAAGGAGCCATTAGGAGTATACATATGTGAAATAGAGCCAAATGCTTATTATTCTAGTGTGCTTATTGGGGAAGGCAATATATTAATATCAGTTGATTTGTGTTTTCAAAAGAAAGCACTCATTCCATTTGCAACAATGGATGCATTGAAAGTGGGAGACACTTTTCACAGTATTGTGAAGTGGAGTATTGGGTTGCTACAACATATGAGTGAGATGCAGCACAAAGTGATTTCTATGCCTAAAGTTGACAAAGCAATTGGAGCACTGGAGGCACAATATGATGGAAAGAGATACAAGGAGGTTTGAAAAGATAAGAGGGTTCAAATATGGGATGAAATCAAAACACATGTAGTAGTCAAAGGGGTTTTTATGTATGTGTGTCCATTTGATTCTATAAACTTTGATGAGCTAGGTGAAGATAACATTGGTATTAGTATTAGAGCATTCTATGGTGGTGAGGCTAGTAATTCTACATAATCTAATGTATGCAGCACTCAGGGAGTTCACTAAAGTATTCGTAACATAACACATGCATTCAACAAAAGGGATTATAATTTCTTGTAAATTTATAGAAACATGTGTACAAGAGGGGTATAGGGCGTAATTTGCATGTGATATAAGAAAATTTTACTTAGTGAACTCCCTAAGATTCAATATCAATTTTGTTTGTTGGCCTATCAAAAGAGTGACAACTATGGATGGAAAGCATTGTTACAATATGAAGATTTACATGCTATAGATGCGCTACAAGATACATGCATTGAATCAACGCATTTGGTAGATCCTATTTCAAAAAAGCAAAAGTATTTCTTTATAAATAGGAAGCCAAAAATGTCTATGAAACCTTCTAAGAAATCCAATCAAGCATCCCTAGCATCTGTCCAACTTGTTTCAACCATAGATGTGTTTTTGGTATGCAAACCACAATAAGGTCATGGATATGCGTAGTAACTCGTAGGGACAAATATTGCAAAAGAGAACTAACTATGTGTATGATACAATGTTGACTGCTTGGACTGAGAACACAATAACTATTTCCTTTTAATGGCAATGAACAATTTGAAAATGGACTTTGTTGCTCACTGCATGGTAATGATGGTGTCATAAGAAAAGTAAGAGATCGTACAAAAATAGCTAGGGAATTGATGCACTTTTTTGTAGAGTAAAACTCAAAGAGAATGCCACATAAGAGTAGAACTATAGAAGATGGAACTAGGAAAACCTTGCTTGCAATACCAAACATGTAAAAGAAAAAAGACATTCTACGTGATGTTAATAAAACACTGAAGATTTTGGGTCTGAAGCCAATGTCTAGCACTACATTCAGTAGGATTTGGAATACAGAGTTTTCTAATGTTATCTTGTCACTAAAAAGTGAGTTCTCCAAATGTGTTATATGTAGTAGGATAAAGTCTCAACTAGAGTCAACATAGGATGATGAAATGATTGCTTGTTTGAAGGATGAACGTAGAGTTCACATGATGCAACAACAAAGTTGTAGGAATGTGTACTATACATGGTGGTGTAAGTTCTCACAATTACAAAGATAAGTATTTACGTATTATAAACTATAAAATGAACCAAAAAAAGACAACAATACCTACATTGCGTGTGAATTCAAAAGACTATGTGAATGCATATCAATTGCACGTATCGTTAACAAACATGATAACATATGGACATCATCATGGGATGTATGGTCATTTCTCGCTTAATTTCCTATGGAGTTTAGATTCCAATGATACAATTGGTTCCCTTGCATTATGCTTATGGAATTTGGAAAGAAGAGAAAACCATGGACTAGAGGATTTATACCATGATGGTATGTCATGTAGTAACATGACATTATTTAATACATTGAATTCAAGGATGACTCTAGACCACCAAAAAAAATGAAGCGCAAGTGTGAGAGGATTGGATCGATAATAACATCATCTTTGGCTATTCAAGGATGTAAATAAGACAATATTAACTTGCAATTAGCCTCCGCTCAAGGTGTTATAGGTACCATGCCCACTTTTGCATTTTATAAATTGCTTAAGAATCTTCTGCTACAACCAAATAACTATGCAGGAGAGAATAAGAATCATTATTTATTTGCATACTTATCTTTGCTAGTAGTAAAAGGTGTTTTCAAACTGTGCATTTGGGATTCTTAATGATGGGTCACATACATGAGGACATAGATACAATATCTAGTAGGTTCTTAGAGAGATTGCAAACAAGAATGACATTTACTTTTCCACATTGATGGAACATTTTCAAAGATATAAAAGCTCAACTCCGGCACCATTTTTATGACACCGTTTCCCGACTTAAAATCCTTTGTTAAAGGGTACGTGTGTGATAGACAAGATTCTCTAGTTGGACACTCTAAACCACTTCAATTTGAAACAAGTAGAGGTTTGGAGTGCGATTGAGGGAGTTTTTTTTGGATATTTCTCTACCAACCATATCTAGTAAAAACGCTTGCTCCAAATAGAGCTTTCAAAGCAAGCTTTTGGAGCGAGGTTTTTTTCTCTCCCTCTCCCCTCTCTTTATCCCCTGCCTCTCGCTTCCCTTTTGTCTCTCTCTAGCTCTCTCCGTCTCTATTTCTCTCTAGCTCTCTCTCTATCTCCCACTCCTTTAGTCTCTCTCTCTCTCTCTCTCTCTCTCTCTCTCTCTCTCTCTCTCTCTCTCTATTTCTCTAGCTCTCTCTCTATCTCCCACTCCTTTAATCTCTCTCTCTCTCTCTCTCTCTCTCTCTCTCTCTCTCAAACTCGGGGGGGGGGGGGGTCACTATATGTAAAACCTTTATATCATGTGCATGCAAAGAGTATTAATAAAACCCCTTATCTATGAATTTTTCATCTCAATAAAAGGGACATTTTTTTATTAAATTTATAGAAATTTTCAAGATCATATTTTTATCTCCCTTCTGTATGTGAAAATGGAAAATATAAAATAAAATAATCCCTACTATTGAATCCACGTGATAGACATTTTTTATTGTAGTGACCCCCTCAAACCCTCACCTCAAGTGGACGCTAAGGCACTTGAGCAGCGAGAGAGAGAGAGAGAGAGAGAGAGAGAGAGAGAGAGAGAGAGAGAGAGAGAGAGAGAGAGAGAGAGAGAGAGAGAGAGAGAGAGAGAGAGAGAGAGAGGATAGAGAGAGGGCCGAGGGAGGGAGAGATAGAGGGAGAGGAAAAAAGGACGCTTTTAAAGCTCTGTTTGCAGCAAGTTTTTTGGAGCAATCTTTCAAAGAAAATCTTCTTTATTAGATTTGGCTAGTGGAGCAATATTTGAAAAAAGCTCACTGCAAAGCTTGCTATAAGTCTCAATATCTCACTCCGTATCAATCCCTCATTTATATATTCAAGGTGGAATCCTAGTAATGCGGTACAAAATTCACCCCAAATCGCCTGATCAAATGCCAAGAGAGTCAAGAATTGAGCTATGGAAAAAAATATGATCAAGGGAAACCAAAATTGCCAATATGCTACCCAAGTGTGGTACCTATAGCAAACTATGTGAGAGATAGTATTCAAGGGATTAAGACATGTCGTGATTTTTGAAAAAGATGTTATGTATTAAAGAAAAAGACCAGAAATATTAAAAATACATGGAGTTGATTATTATTTATTGAAAAGACATAATTAGTGAGCTTGAACAACCAACCGACAAACATACTGGTGAATATACAACATTTTGGCCAAAGACTACAGGGAGTCATCAAATGCAACAGATAGAGGAAGATAGAGATGAGTTTAAAGAGTATGAAGAATTGAATGAACACTTTGTTGGTACTCAAAGCGCAAGGCTTCAAGAAGCTTTTAGGCCTAAGTATGCAAAAAACATCATTGTTGTCAACCATGGCCAATGATTATACTTGATGCAAGAACTTCTTGTGTCAAGAAAACTACACAAAACCAACATGTGCTATACAACACAACCTACAAAATACTACAAAGTACCTATTTTTGGAAAAAAAAAGTTAGAAAACCTACACAAAAGGATGAAATAGCCTACACAGTACCGTCAATTGTGGAAACAAAGTGGAAATGGAGGTCAAAATAAGCCCAAATCAAAATTCTAACAGTTTTAATATTAAAGATCATACCCAAAGGTTATATCACCATAATAACACTCAGCAAAACTCACCTCAATCAAAGAACATGAGCCAAAGGGTTGCTGGCCATGCTGCCCTACATGTTGAAGCCCATTTTGATACAATTTTTTGGAAATGTAAGTGTAGGAATGCACATGAAGATGAAGATCATACCTAAAGGTTATATTTCCCTGCAAACACTCACCAAAAATCACCTCAATTAAAGAACTTGAGCCAGAGGGTTGTTGACCATGCTACACTAGATGTTGAAGACAATTTCGGTACCAATTTCTCGAAATATAGGTGTAGGATGCACATGAAGATGAAGAAGATGAAGAAGGATGAAGAAGAAGCTCAACAACACACAACACCAAAGTACTATTATTGTGTGTGCCAATACAAAGATAAATCTCACCCTAGAGTGATGAACATATATACAAGCCAAGGAAAAAAAAAACTCCTAAAGAGGAGAAAAATTACCCCAACTCATATTGATAAAGTCAACAAATAACAAGTTCCTGTCAAGCCCGTGACAAGCCTGCAAGAAAACTTCCCATGGCCATGATTACATTGATTGAAAGGGGAGCCACCCCATGGCAAGAGATGAGGTCACATGTTTACCCAAGAGAGTCAGCCATAGAAGCGCCTAAGGCCTTGTTCCACTCATCTAAGTTAATCTGTCTCATATTGTCAATGATCACCTCCTTGCTTTCTTGGACTATCTTCATAAACGTAGTTGTTTCCAATGTGTTCTCAAATAACCTACTATTCCTTGCCTTCCAGACTTGACGAAAATAGCAATATCTCACAATTTGTGTGATGATGAGAAGTGCTTATCTCTTAAACACCTTCCCTCCAAAAAAAAGGTCATTCTTGAAGAATCCTATTTTCTAGGTTTTTTGAATCCATTTGCAGATTTTACTAGCCAGACCACAAATCGTCGGGCACTCCTTGAATAGGTGAGTGAGGTCTTCACTAGCTAATCTGCATTGTAGACAACTATCGGGTCCAAACCCCTTAATGCACACCTTCACCCCAGTCGATATGTCTCCCCATAGACCTTTCATACGAACACCTTCATCTTATGCGTCCAAGGGGGGCACCATATATTCCTTACAAGTCTCTCCCACCTTGCCTCCGGCCAAGTACCCCAACAATCCTAAGGGTATTCTCACACATCACTACCATAATATTGTTACATAGGAAGGTTCTCTTGACTACACTTATATAAGCCTGCAAGGTTTAGCCATGTAAGATTTGGAGTATATTCTAAGAATGCAATAAAAGGGCATCTCATCAAATGCGCTCATACTTGTTAACAATAAGTCTCTCACAGTGTCTTCGCTCTCGCACAAACGCCCTTCATTTCTGTGTGTGTGTGTGTGTGTGTGTGTAAAATCTTTTGTCTCTCATAGGTCACTCTGACCTTTTGAAGACGTTAATATATCATTTCAATTTATTTTCATTTTGATCTCTCTCACTCTCTCTCTTGCCATATCACCATTTTTTCTCTTCAAAGGCACCTGAGAATGATTCCCTTTAAGAAGCACCTCAATCAAAATTTGGCACACCTATTTGTGCTCAATGCATTGCCACGTAGGCCTAGTGGTTCTAGATGCTTATTGAAAATGGAGGCAATATGGGGTCTTTGCTACTCATCCTTTTGAATTTTAGTGGTAGTTTTGATTGATATATAGTATTTTATATATTTCATGTACAATTTGATGTCTTTCACAAGGTTTATTCTTTAAGGTATCCAAATTATTTGTGCCATGACTTATCATTGTACCAAGCGTTTAAGATTTCATAGTGACTTCTACATTGCAAGAGCGATACAAGAGCACCAAAATAAAGCAAGACATATAAGCTCATACCCCCCACATTTGCATAGTGCGGGCACACATTGTGATAACTCTCTACAGTTTTTGGGTTGAAATGTGTGCAATTTATCAACCATGACTATGGTGTTTGCTAAGAATATGTTTAGCTTGGTTTGGAATACATGACATATTTATTCTATGTCTTTTCAATTTTGAGCAATCTGGGTTTGCTAGTAGAGAAAAATCTTATCCTATTTCACCTACTATTTATTTTCAATTTTGAGCAATCGGGGCTTGCTAGTATAAAAAAAGAGTATCCTATTTTATGTACTATTTGGACTACTTATTTGGAGACTGTACTATACTCTTACTATGGGGGTATAATGTTGTATGAGTCATAAACATTGACCTACCTTGAATGGAGAAATGTGAAGCTTGGAAGGCAAATTAATGCATAAGTAAATGTTTAATTGAGTAATATTTATGTGGTTAATTAACTAGTAATTTTTCACATTGTTGTGTTTGAATGTTGATGGAGGCAGTGCTATACCCAATTTCTATGAGTATTTTGCATGCCTATTGTGGCTACTAAGGCAGTAACAATATCCCTCACCATAGAGTTTATACAGCAACCACTATTCTAAGTATAAATATACTCTATTTCAAATGGCACACTCCCTTTCTTAGGAATATGTTCTTTCCCCAAAAGGCCTCCTCTCTCAAACTCCTTCCATGATCAATTTTTGAATATATGAGCTAAAGTTGTTAAGCACAAGCATTCTTCATCCTCAAGTTGACCAAAGAGCTCACATCTTGTCCATCGAAGTTCTTCAACTACTATCAAAGTAGAAATCATGAATTTCTCAAACAAGGATTTCATCCAATTCATAGATTAGATTGAATGGACTACTCAAAGCGATAAGTTGATATGCCACATTATATGCCCATAGTGGAGTTTCCAATATTGTTTGTCTACACTAACAATTTTTGTTAGCATTGTGCACAAGTTGTATTTTTTTTTTAAAGCACATATGAAGCAGTATGATGATGGACCTCCATATTCTCATCATGTAAGTGTTAAATGACTAGAATTTGAGCCTCTACCACTTAATACACAATTGGTAATCTACATCAATTAAACAGTGAATTTCAAAAAAGTGAATTTCTTGTGCATCACTTTTTCTTGTTGCTTTAGCTTAGTCCACTTGGTCAAATAGTCAGTTGCCCCTACAACATATTGACCTTAAGTTATATGTTGATAGTTGTGAAGGTCCAGCCAAGTATACTTCCCAATTGGCAAATTTTTATAGCTCCCATCTTTGTTCAGAAAGGCATGTTGTCACTTTGTGGTGGCATCCTAGTCCTTTGACACTTCTCATATCTCCTACCTTAGTCTTTATCTTGTGACAAGAGTCTTGACACCACCAAACTCCTACCATAATTTATCTAGCAATATTATCCATAGAAAAAATGGCCTCTAGCTGATTTTGTTCTCCTTGATCAACATGCTATCTTGTTTGAGGGAAGAGAACACAAAGATTTTAATACGTAGTGCAAAAAGGTATGTTTGGATGATAAGTCCATTCAACATTTTCTTCATGGATCTCCAAATGAAAGCTCTAGAAGTTCTTTGTACAAAACATGCTAATAGTACCCTTGCATGTGAGCCCAATTGGTGAAGAGGACCTTTGGAAAATCTAATTATTTATTGAGGATGGAAACTTTGAGGTACTCTCTTTCACTCGCATACATGCACACGAAGTCTTTCTGATATGTCTACTTTTTATAGTTATGGATTGGGATAAAAGATAAACGTTTTAATCTTAGACAAAGGAACCACCACGGAATGGATGGAGCCCTTTCCCATTATTTTTCAATGTTGTACCATGACAGGATACTTGTTGTTAGCGGGTTGTCGCGACAAACGTCTATAGCATAGCTATCTGGCAATAACATAATGTCAACACACAGGGAAGCGACTCGGGATGGGGCATAGAGACTCAATGAGGGTGTCAATATCATAGAAGTAAACCTAAAGAACTATTCATGCATCTACAATAGCAAATCAATCACTTCCTAGTCAGAAAATCAGCTTATATCCAATCTTACCGCTCTAGGTCATCACACCTTTTCTGCATCCAAACGGATTCGGAATGGAATGAAACTTAAGGAGGAGTGTTACAACACCTTCAGGAATAATCCTACCAAGTTTTGCAGTCATCTGGGAAGGCAAAAAAATCACAATCCATCCCAAAAAATGTATTGTTAATTGAAACAGAACTACACGAAAAGGTTCCCTTCAGGCTTAGAAACACTCTTCCATGGTTAAAACATCAAAAAATAACCATTTGAGCCCTCAAATCAACACATTTAGGTCACAGACAAGAAGTCGTAAACCACAACAAAATTGAGAATGTTTACACTTAGATTAAAGAGCAAGAGACAAGGAACACAATGTGCTATTCAGTATCGGATTCTAATTACCAAACAAGGAGAAAGGTTGATTACAAATTGTAGCAAAAGTGGAGCTCTCAATCAACGTTTAGCACTAGAATGGTAACCTAACAGGACATAAAAGTGTCCTTTCAGGGTTTTGGGAAAAATTTCCAAAACCATAGTAGATCCACTCATTTTGAAAAATCCTTTCATAAGATTATTGTTCAATAACTACTACATATGGAAAAAATGAGAAACTTGTAATTTTTCTCATCCCTTGGTTACTACAAGCCTCCAAAGTTGATGGATCAGTGCATTTTGCCTAAAACAGCAATTTCTTACGGTTGATTGCATATAAATAAGAGTGGAGATTTTTGTAGGACATGAGATAAAATGCCCCATTAACTTCAATGGGTTGGTGACCAAAACATATGGTTGCTTTTACCTCACTAATTTTTTTTTGGGCAAAAAAAATAGGTACAAAAAAGTTGCATTTTTGCCATTCTGCGGACCTATCATCAAAGTTTCTATAGTCACGCTCAATACAGATACTATATACATGTTTTCTTAGTTCCCTTTGGGCCTCTGGATTCAAAAGGAGCCATGGAGCATGTCAAAAGGATAATGGATCTCTTACAATTGGAACCTTGGGGGCAATGATAAAGTGCTAAATACAGCAAACATGAAAAAACTGGGTTTAGCATTATGACCTCTAGAAACCCATAGAAACTACTCAATATGTAGCCAAGTTTGTAGTCTATGATTAGATATGGCTACTACCTACAAAATACACACAATTGGCCTAAGAAACTAGCAATATTGAGAAAGTTATACTTGCTACTCTAAAATGTATCGTATTCTTCAGCAATCAAAAAACTCAACCATCATCATATACTATGCTATATAGCATATTAGATCCCCCAAAACTCAAGGAAGATTAGCTTTATGTTATACATTACTCTTACACAATCAAATTGAATTTGGATATCAAGAAAGCCACCAAAAAAATCATAAAAGTGCTAATTTTGGCCAAAAAAACAGGATTATGCAATTCTTGTAAATTGGTCATAACTTTCAATTTTAACACTTAGCTCTCCCTACAAGCATCAAAACATGTGGAGAACTATGAAGGCCTAACCTCTAGCCATCTAAACCTCACAAACATGAAGTTTAGAGTGGTATAGCTGCCAAAAATTTTAAAAAAGCCAAAAACAAGACCCGTTTTTTCACACAGTTTAGGTTCAAAAATGTTGTGCAAGAGTAAGGTTAATGGTGAGATCGATACTCAAAAAAAAATGCTAAGTTTTTTTCAGCTCATAAGGCAACTTTGTGGATATATAGCACCTAGAAATTCATTTTCTTGCTCTTCAAATAATTCAAGCAAAATGGTCACTTAACAGGACACAAAAGTGTCCAAGGACATAAAAGTGTCATGTTACCATTCTAGTGCTAAAGATAATGATAGTGTCACTTTGAAAGCTAAGGGTTTTGACAAAAAGGCTCGTGACCCTTTCCCATGGTCATTGGACATTTACAAGGCTTTGTGGGTTTTGTAGTAGAATACAAGGACTAAAGGACTTTATGATTATATTTCTTGACTCATCACTCTATAATTACAAGGTTTCCTCCAAAACCCAAAAAAAAAGATAGAACATAGGGGTTGTGACATGTCGACATCTTCCTTGGTTGCGCTTCTGTTGTTTTCCTCCAAACACTTGTGTAACATAATGGAATGAATCAAAAGGGCATGTTTGTCAAAGTCGACGATGCGGAAGCATACACAAGCGGGTGGAATAAGAGAGAGAGAGAGAGAGAGAGAGAGAGAGAGAGAGAGAGAGAGAGAGAGAGAGAGAGAGACTTTGAACCAACCAACCTTGGAAATAAATTGATGATAATACAATGGGGACTGAGGGTTGCTTATGTAGAAACCTCAATGAATTGCCCTACCAAGACTTTGAAATTTAAGTAAAATAAATATCTAAAAGCCAAACTAAATAATGGGATCACATTGGGCAGTTCACTTGAGATGCCAAAACTCTTAACACCCTCTCTGCAGCTCATAGAGTACATAAATAGTGAAACCAAGTCAATCGTTATACTACCCTCAACTTTGTACCTTAGGAGAATGCCATCTTGAGCATCTTTTGCCTTTTAGAAAATTGAATTGTAGACCACACTACGTCCAAAAGTTCCATTCATGAACTGTGAACACGTCATGTTCAAAATACTTTCTAGACAATGAACTTTGAAACACATCATGTCCATAATTTGACCAACAACAATGGAGTGGTGCACTCATCCATAGTATTTTAGATATGTCTAATTGGTTCCCTGCCAGATGCATGTGCCTTGAACTCTAACCTATAGGTTCAAACATCGATAACTTGAACTCCGACACATGTGTCCAAATATATAGAGAAATATTTGCCCCTCTCTACCACTCACAAGCCTCTCTCTGGCTGTAGCTAGTGACGACACTTGCATTTTGACTAGAAATATAATGTTGAGGCCATTGTGGCTGCCTCCACTTGTGCCATTCCAATCTCCTCTGTCACATCTTTATTATCATAATATCTGTCCAACTTGCCTTTGTTGTTGTGTTTGTGTGACTTCTTAATTTTTCCTTTGGCTTCAAACTCGTGAGCTAAACAAAGTGTCAAGTCACATTTATAACAGCTATGGTTGGACCTCATGGGTATCAAGGTAGATAATTCAGTACCGGTACTACCATCCATGTCAAGCTTGCCTTTGCCGTTTTCCTCTATCAAAATTGTACATTTTATTTTGGCTTCACAATCTCGAGCCAAACAATTTACTGGTTTCCTTGAGAACTCTGTCAAAGCATAGGCCGCTAATTGAATGGTGGTTGATCCTCTATCCATAGACATTTGTTGGTTTTGGTTGATGTCACGGGGGCTCAAGAAAGGGGGGGCCATGTTGAAGTTACAAGATATGGAGTTAATACCTTCTCGCACTCCAAAAGCCACATAGTATCCTAGCCATCCACCAAAACAATGCTCTCCAAAAATCTGAGTCTTGAGGTCCTCTTCATCCAAGCTGCTCCAAAAATTTTGAAGTCCTTGCACAAAAGTGGCTTCCAAGGTGACCACAAATTTTGCACCAAGCTGCTTTAGACACACTACATAGAGGACTCCATAATTCCACCTTCCAAGATGCTCTTCAAGGCTCAGCACGGGCCTTTATGGGCTCTTGCAAGTTTTCTTCCCAAGTCCAATCCAAAATTCATCCTCAAGCCATGCCAAAACACATTCAAGAAGTTTTGCAAGCCATTTTCCAATGACTGCTCCACAATCCCTCCTTCCAAGCCAGTTATACAACGGGAACTTTTCCCTCTCATTGTTCTTAACCACCCTCCTCTTCCACATCTATAGCATTTCAAAATGTTTAGTTTATGAGTGTCAAGGGGGGGTTTCATTGCTGCAAATGGGGAGAGTGTTGTCATTGTGCATGACCTTGCCAAAAATAGCATATCAAAACGCTGGTAGTAGTGCTCCTAGCACTACCTTCATTTCAAAATGCAGCAAGTAGGGGAATCAAACAGTCTGGTTGCCATTACTTAAGGACCAAAGGTAGCGGGTGTTTTGAAATGCAAGATGGGGAACAATGGAGAATGGCGCCGCGAGGGGGTCTCTACACTTGGAATTTCAAAACACCGATAGTAGAGGCCGATAACAACACACGTTGTTTAGGATAAAGGGATGATGATTGCAGTCTTTTTTCACTTCAAAACACTGCAAGGGAAGTTTTAGGAGGATTCCAAGAGGGGAAACCATAAAAACACCAAAAATGACAACTTGCTAGCATTTGGCACACCGATTACAGTGAGAGGGAACACCGAAAACGCCAACTTGCTAGTGTTTTGACAATCCGGTTGCAATGAGAGGATTGGGTTGCACCGCCAATAAGGGCGAGAGAGTCTTCATGAGTTCTCTTTTACATGAGCCACCTTGCTCCACCAAGGCTCTAATACCATTTCAAAGTCGACAATGTGATAGAGTACACAAGTAGGTGTAATACACGCGAGAGAGAGAGAGAGAGAGAGAGAGAGAGAGAGAGAGAGAGAGAGAGAGAGAGAGAGAGAGAGAGAGAGAGAGAGAGAGAGAGAGAGAGAGAGACTCTAAACCAACCAACCTTGGCAATGAATTGATGATAATACAATGGGGGCTGAGGGTTCCTTATATAGAAACCTCAATAAATTGCCCTACCGAGACTTTGACAAAATAAGTAAAATCAATAACTAAATGCCAAACTAAATAATGGGATCACATTGGGTAGTTCACTTGAGATGCCAAAACTCTAACAGTGTTGACATGTATTTCTTTCAAAATTATCTCTTGATTTATTGGGAAAAATTTGGGGGAACTTTGCTACTATAGTATTCCGCACAATCATCCTTTTTATTGAGATGCTAGCCCTAGATTGTTCTTGTATTGACTTGGCTACACAGTTTTGCAATGGGCTTACTACATTCATGGTCAATTGCAACAGTAGATTTGGGTATTGAGATCCATAGAGAGATTTTTGATTATGGGAAACATTTTATGGATGATACAAGGCCAAAGTAGTATCCCAAAATACAGTATCCTTGTTGACGTACAAGACATGCTTTAAATCATAGGATGAACTGATCTATACAAATCTATTTATGACATTCAATTGACTAGCTAGAAAATCTTTGTGACCAATGCTTCCATTTCATTTATCCTTTCATTCCAATTAAATGTTAAAAGGATCTTCTTATTTTAACTTAATCCACCACTTCTCAATGTACAATTTTGAGTTTCCTATTGTGAATAAGTTGTTTTATCTACATGAATTGCAGATGTATAAGTGAAAAGTTTTCCTTGGAGGAGAACATACACTTTCCAAAATGTATAAAACCAAAACTTACATATGCTATGCTATGAAAAGAGAACCACATATAATATGCATATCTCCTACAACCTTACAAGCATACAACATCCTTCAAACAACCCTAAGTAGAAATTTCATATCTCACAATCATTGTTCTCTTATCAATGTCTCTACTTAGAGCATAATCATTCAAAAGGCACAAACTCACTGTATTAGGGGGGATTTTCTCAAATAACTTCTTTTAAAAGATTTCAAAGCTTGCTATCCTATCCCATTTTCATCTTATGATTCAATCTATGGATTCTAAGCAACAACATAGAGAAAAGAATTTTCCTAGGAAACTATATGCAAGTAAAGAGCACCATACTTGACATAGATGTCCACTACATTTCAAAAGCTTCTACCAACAGCAATCTATAGTAGATTTTCATTAATGGATTCATCATAACTCACACTTTGAGCATTGGAGGAATTTTTGCACATCAAATTTGTGTGACATACTAGAGCTTGCTGATGTTTTTGTCGTAGTTGTAGAACATGCATTTGGAAATTTTTTGAGAGGAGGCCCTCTTCAAGTGTTTTGTGCATGACAAAGAGTACTTGATTTGACAATTTGCAAGTCTCTTACGCAGGGCTACACTATAAGAGGAGTTGTCTATAACCGCTAACATTACTGCCACAAACAAAGGAAAAAGGAGAGAGAAAAATTTGTGGGGCGGCAATAACCGCAGCTATGTACGCGTTAGTGGTTTCTCAGCAATAAGCTCGGTAATAGTCGCGACAATATACCCGCAACTATTACTGCATCAGTTGCCACGTTTATTATCGCGCATATTGCTGCTACACGCTAATTCAAAAATAAAGGTGCTCAAAATTGGGTGGCCCAAATGAGCACCTTTATTTTTGACCTGCATAAAACAATGAAATATCAATTGTTTTTTGGAAGAGTATAAAAAATACCAAAGAAGTGAAATTGAATTTACTTTACCTTGAAAATTAAAAATGTAGAAGATCAAATATTTAAAAAAGTTACAATAAAAAGTAAATAGTTGTATATACATTGTGCCACATTGGGACTTTACGAAAGTTTGGACAAAACATTTTTCTATCTAATCCTCCTCTATCTCGTCGTCGTCCTGAGGCATGTATGTTGGATCACTTTGACTCTACATAAACCCAAACCAAATTAAACAATATCAACAGCTCAAAACAATTGATACAAAATTACTTGTTTAAACTTATCGCTTGTAGTGGTCCAACGGCCACGTCGAATATTGCTCGCAAGAGATGTGGTTGTTTTTTAACAACCATCGCCAAGTATCAAATTTTGTATGTCCCTCCTGATACTTGACCATCTCTCTGTTTGGTTGAGAGAGAGTGATATTTTCCTAAGTTAGCAATAACAATACCAAATCATCAACTACAATCTTTATAATCACCAATCGATGTTATAATTCAATTAATCTTACATATTTATCCTTCCAAGCTCCCTTGCCTCCTGAGCCATAGTGCATGGGAGTTTGTCTTGCGCGAGCCTCACGTTGTTGTCTGTATGATGATCCCATCGCAGCTTGATCACTCTTCTCTTGAATCGCCCACTCCCACTCCGCGTCTGCCATTTTGCCACCGCGATAACTCCTATCTGGATCTCTGACCTGGTTGGCTGTTGCGCCGTACACTGGATTGCTTGTTTTTTAGAAATGTCTTTATATAGCCCTCCAACCATTGTTGTGAAAAACGTTGATCGGGGGCGTTTAGAAATCTAGCTAACAGAGCGTCCTCAATGTACCGTGCATGATTGGGCAGTTGGTCTCTAAAATTTATAAAATAGTTCTTATACGTTGAACGTAGAAGAATCTTGTAGATGGCGTCGAAATGACCTGCCCTGTGCCATATTTAACACTAGGTTGGTAATGGGACACTTTTATGTCCTATTAAGTGACCATTTTCCTTGAATTATGTCAAGAGTTTCAAAATGGATTTTGAGGTGCTATTTGTCTAGAAAGTTGTCTCATGAGCTGAAAAAAACTCGACATTCTTTTGGAATATTAATTCCATCTTTAACCTTGTCCTTGCACAACATTAATTCACAACCTAAACTGTGTGAAAAAACGGGTCCTGTTTTTGGCTTTTTTCAACTTTTTGCAACTATACCACTCTAGAATTCATGTTTGTGAGGTCTATAATGCTAGAGAACTATCTTTAGTAGTCCTCAACATGTCCTGATGCTTCTAGGGAGAAATAACAAATTACAAAAATTGTCAAATCCTGTTTTTAGCCAATTTTAGCTCTTCTATGATTTTTTTGGTGTCTTTCATGATATCCAAATGCAGTTTTGATTTTCTATGTCGCATATTGTAACATAAAGCTAATATTCCTTGAGTTTTGGGGCACCTAGTACCCTATTTTGTA